>NC_133502.1:13233214-13545000 GCF_049354715.1 Callithrix jacchus
TTAAAGCACTTAAATGTGTGCTTCCTTGAATCAGTATGTTACTGGTTTTGTGTGTGTGTACGTGTGTGTGTAAACACTTATGTGTTCCTTTTCCTGAATGGGGTTTGTGTGTGCGTGTGTGTATAAATGCTTATGTGTTCCTTTCCCTGAATGGGGTGTATGGGTGCGTGTGTGTATAAACGCTTACGTGTTCCTTTCCCTGAATGTAGAGAACACGTTTGACCAAATTGTTTAAACTCACTATGCCTAGTATGTTACTTGTGATCAAGGTTTATAATCGTAAGCATGCATTTTGTTAAGAAATTTTGTGCTTTTCAAAAAAATAGATTTTATTGCATAGTGTAGTTTTAGGTTCACAGCAAAATTGGGCAGAAAGTACAGAGTGTGTATTTGTCTGTTTGCTTCTTTTTTTGAGACAGGATTTTGCTCTGTTGTCCAGCCTGGAGTGCAATGGTACAATCATGGTTCACTACAGCTTCAACCTCCTGAGCTAAAGTGATCCTTTTCCTTCAGCCTCCTAAGTAGCTGGAACTTCAGGTGTGCACACCACTCAGCTAATTTTTAAAAATGTTTGTATACATGGGGTCTTGCCATGTTGCCCAGGCTGGTCTCAACCTCCTGGCCTCAAGTGATCCTCCCATCTCAGCTTCCCAAAGTGCTGAGATTACAGGCCTGAGCCACCACTTCCAGCCAATGTGTGTGTATTTTAACTATTTTATTATGACTTCAATTTTTTCTTTGTGATAAAACATAATTATGCAGTCCTATAAAACCTTAAATCAATATACTCTATTGAACATAGGAGGAAATGCCAGGACATTTTCTTGATAAAAGGTGATGCTTGCCTCAAGATGTGGACACCTGTATCCCACCCCTGCAAAGCTTTGTGTTCCCTCCAAGTGAAGCAAGAGTCTTAGCCTCTTGCTCTGAGCACTGCCTGTTTATTATTTACTTGTTAGACTCCAGAAGCACATATCCTCAAGGCCATATGCAAAGGACTCTGTCGTGTTGGTTATGAGCATCCTTCTAACCTTGCAATAGCCTGAACAGTGGAGTGTGGAGGGCAGCAGTAAACAATAAGGCAGGTGAGAGACACAATCAAGGAGCTTCTCTGTGTTCTGTCTGCATGCCACTTAGCAGAATACCCCTCAGAGCAGTCTTCCATGGAACTAGGGCGTCTTTTTGTTTTCCTTCTAGAAGAAAATAATTTCATCCAGAAATCAGAAAAATAGCACAGAAAATGAAGCTGAAATTTTAGGCCCCTACTGTAAATCACAGCTCACTGTAGGGCAGACACTTAAGACATGCTGCTTCCACCCACACCAGAGATCTGTTGCATGCTCCCCATGAGCCAGGTTTACCAGCCCCGAGCATTACCCTCTACAGCGAAGGAAGTCCGACTGGTATCCTCATTTTCCAGCTGAGGAAACTGAGGTTCAGAAACACTCAGAAACTCATCAAGCAAGTGGCAGGACTAATATTTGAACATCAGAGTCCAAGCTTTCATTATTAGTATCTTAGTCCAGGTTGCTCTAACACAATACTTCAGTGGGTGACTTAAACAACAGACCTTTATTTCTCACAGTTGTGTGGGCTGGGTAATCCAAGATTGAGGTACAGCCAGACTGGGTTCCTGGTGAGGGCCCTCTCCCTGGCTTGCATCTTACTTTGTGCTTACCTGGCCTTTCCTTTGTGACAACTTGTAGAGGAAATATCAGACATATACAGCTAAAAAGGGTAGCCAAGCTTTTTTAAGTCATCTCTCTATACGGAATATAAACATAGTTTTGTAGCTGTTTTATTTATTTATTTATATAATTTTTTTTTGAGACGGAGTTTCGCTCATTACCCAGGCTGGAGTGCAATGGCACGATCTCGGCTCACCGCAACCTCCGCCTCCTGGGCTCAGGCAATTCTCCTGCCTCAGCCTCCTGAGTAGCTGGGATTACAGGCATGCGCCACCATGCCCAGCTAATTTTTTGTATTTATAGTAGAGACGGGGTTTCACCATGTTGACCAGGATGGTCTCGATCTCTTGACCTTGTGATCCACCCACCTTGGCCTCCCAAAGTGCTGGGATTACAGGCGTGCTGTTTTATTTTTTACTGGCGATTATAAACAAAAGCAGCCAGTAAAGCAATGGATTCTCATTTAATTGACTATAAAAGTTTTGGAAGCACTATTTTATGCTAAGGGAAGGCCTAGGCACTTGAATTCCTGTCCCCAAGGAGCTTTGTAAGCAAAATGTGGACAATTAAAATATAGCTTTATAATAAAGATATGAATATGATACAAATCGCCATTGCTTTTGTGGGGGGTGAAGATGGAATGGGTGCCATAGTGAAATCTTTTTACATATTATAAAATACTTCACTAAGAGCCTGTCTTTTCCTGCACCTTGACTACTTCCTGCTCAAAAGCAGCATAAGAATTTCCTATTTCTGCCAGCAAGTCAGGTGAGAAGAGAAAATGAGTTTATGAAAATAGGCACGTGTCAACGCTCTCTAAAAAGACATGTCTGTATGCTGCATCAGCACACACCATCATCAAAACGTAAAGCAAAGCAGGATCAATTTCATTTTAGTGTCTTCAATTTTAAGGACTACAGAAAAACAACAACAAAAACCTCACATGTATTTTATCATGGAAGTCTGCCAACCTTCTACCAACAATAGTATTCTCATTTTACAGATGCTGAATCTGAGCATCAGAGAAGTTAAGGCACTCAGTAAAGACTTCAATGACTTTTCCAGCTAACACAGGGGAAGAATTGGAACTTAAAGCCAGGTCTTCTGTCTCCAAATCCCGTGACCTTTTAGAGCATGTTTGAAGAAGAAAGTTCACACATTTTCATCTGAGATACCTACTACTCTTTCTAAAATTAAATGCGGACTCTCGGCTACTTCTATGAGCCAGTAAGAGTGCTGTGGTGGCTCTGTGACATGTCAGCTTGGCTAGATGAACTTCATTTTTCAGAAATCTCTCCTTGTATGTTTCTGGTTTGGGTGGGCCATAAGAAACATTCTGTGAGAGACTTGGAGGTAGAAGGGAGGAACAGTCACTCTGTAGCTCACTCATATTGTTACTGATCTGCTGACTCCCCTCAGTGCTCTGAAGCAGCAGCTGAGGCTGCAGCTCTCCTCCTTTCTCATGGATCCTTTTCCAGCTTCTATGATGCCTTGACCACATGTGTGTTTATTTCCCAGGGTCCCAGGTTCTGCAGGCTATCCTTGTCACTATGGACCAAGTAATCAAAAATGGCATAGATTTGGGTCCATCTGCGTGGGACTCATGCCGTGAATTCTAACTTGTTCTTGATCCCTCTTTACATCCATCTTCACTTTCTGGCATGTGGACTTTGAGCTGCAGTGCCAGAGGCAAAGGCTACAGCCATCCAGAGGCTGCTTAAGCTATTCCCATGATTGTAGAAGGTCAAATCCCTGTAACAAAATCAGAGAGATCATAGACAGAGAGAGGATAGATGGATAGATAAGACAGAGAGTTAAAAGGCTGAACTGTATCTCCCCAAAATTTATATGTTGAAGCCCCAGACCCTAGTTACCTTAGAATGTGACTCTATTTGGAGACCCATCCTTTAAAGAGCTGATTAAGTTAAAATGAGGCTGTCGGTGTTTAAACTGACAGATGTCCTTAAAAGAAAATCATACAGTTGACCCTCAAACAACACAAGTTTGAATGGTGCAGGTTCACTTACACATTAATTTTTTTCAATAAAAGTTATAATGAGTGTGTCTGCCTTTCCTGCTTCCCCTTCCACTTTCTTCACCTCTTCTACCTTCGCCACCCTTGAGACAGCAAAACCAATTCCTCCTCTTCCTCCTCCTCCTCAGCCTACTCAATGAGAAGATAATGATAATCCACTTCCACTTAACGAATAGGAAATATATTTTCTCTTCCTTATCTTAATAACATTTTCTTTTATCTTACTTGATTGTAAGAATAGAGTATATACATATACATATAACATACAAAATATGTGTTGACTGTTAATGTTATTGGTGAGACTTCTGGACCAACAGTAGACTATTAGTAGTTAAGTTTGGGGGAGTCAAAAGGAATAAATAAATTTTCAACTGTGCCGGGAGGTCAATGCCCCTAACCCCCACATTGTTCAAGAGTCAGGAAATACACAGAGAGGCACAATGAGAAGGTGGCCATCTGCAGCCAGGAAGAAAGGCCTCAGAAGAAACCAAACCTGTCGATATGCTGATCTGAATTTCAGCCTCCAGAACTTCAGGAAATTAAACTTATATTCTTTTTTTTTTTGAGACGGAGTTTCACTCTTTTTACCCAGGCTGGAGTGCAATGGTGCGATCTCGGCTCACCGCAACCTCTACCTCCTGGGTTCAGGCAATTCTCCTGCCTCATCCTCCTGAGTAGCTGGGATTACAGGCATTTGCCACCATGCCCAGCTAATTTTTTGTATTTCTAGTAGAGACGGGGTTTCACCATGTTGACCAGGATGGTCTCGATCTCTTGACCTCGTGATCCACCCACCTTGGCCTCCCAAAGTGCTGGGATTACAGGCTTGAGCCACCGCTCCCGGCCTAACTTATATTCTTTAAGCCACTCAGTGTGTGGTACTTTGTTATGGCAGTCGAAGGAAGGAAGGAAGGAAAGGCGGGGAAGGAGGGAGGGAGGGAGAAGGTGGGAAGGAGACAAGGAGGGGAAGAAGGGAGGTGGGAAGAATGGAGGGAGGGAGGGCGGGAAGGGGACATGTACATGTGTATATATTAGTGTTCTTCAGAGAAACAGAATAGGACATGTATTACGTATGTATGTGTAGACATACAGAGAACTTGATTTTAAAGTAGTTAATGCAGTTAAGGTGGGGCTTTGGTGCTGGCAAATCTGAAATCCGTAGGAAGGGCCAGCAGGTTGGAAATTCCACCAAGAGTTGATGCAGTTTTGAGTCTGGAGGCAGAATTCCTTCCTGTTTGGGGGGACCTCAGTCTTTTTGAAGAGCTCCCTACTCACCTTATGGAGGGTAATCTGCTTTACTCAAAGACTCCTGATTTGAATATTAATCAAATCTAAAAAAAATCTCTGCTGCAATATCTAGACAGATGTTTCACCAAACAACTGGATATCACAGTCTAATCAAGTTTGACACATAAAATTAACCATCACTGTGTGTGTGTGCACCCTAGCAGTCCTGCTCGTCTGATGGAACATTGACAGACTGATATAGGTGCCCTCATCTTATTTTTAAAAAGCTGCAAAGTTTCTGCATGCTCTCCTTTGATAATTACCTCTATTCCTCACTCCATTAAAACGACATCCAACAGCTGAGAGAAAATGCAGTGCTTGTGTTAACTGCCCTGACAGGCCTCAGGCCTATCTGTGGGGGCCAAGATAGAAGCTCCCCCCAGGTCCTCATATTTAAAACAGTGGTCCTCAAACTTTAGCATGAGGCTGGGCTAAGCTCCATCAGAACCCTTGGGGAGTCCATTAAAACACAGATTTCTGGGTCCCACTCCCAGAGTTACTGAATCCATAGGTTATATGGTTTGGCTCTGTGTCCCCACCCAAATCTCATCTCAAATTATAATTCCCACATTTTGAGGGAGAGACCTGGTGGAAGGTGATGGGATCATGGGGTCGGTTTCCCCCGTGCTGTTCTCATGATAGTGAGAGACCTCCTTGAGATCTCATAGTTCCCCCTGCTCTCTCTCTCGCTCTCTCCTGCTGCCTTGTGAAGAAGGTGCCTGCTTCCCCTTTACCTTCTGCCATGATTGTAAGTTTCCTGAGGCCTCTCCAGCCATGCATAACTGTGAATCAATTAAACCTCCTCTCTTTATAAACTACCCAGTCTCAGGCAGTTCTTTATAGGAGTCTTAGAATGGACTAATATAGTAGGATTGGGGTAGGGACTGATATTTTGCATTTTCTAGTGAGTTTTCAGATTTTATCTGTGATACTCATTCTGGAACCACACTTTAAGAACCACTTCTGTGGGGTATCTCTAAGCCTGGGTCAGTGAACTGACCTAGCACTGCTGTCAGAACAAATGCCAAGAAAGCGAACCCCAGGTAGAAGGAATACTAATGTTCCACCTTAATTTGGAAACACTCTGAACTCTCACTCTGAGAACTTGTATTCTATAAATCTCCTAGGTATAGGCCCAAGAGAACTAAGCATGTTTATCCACCAAAATACATATACAACAATGTCCATAGCAGATTTTTTTTCACAGTACCCTAAAACTGTACACAACATAAATATCCATTAACAGGAGAATGGATATAATATAATGTTGTGTCAGAAATAAAAAAGAATGATTTTGTATATATGTAACATCATGAACAAATCATGTATACTCCATTGAGCAAAATAAGCTAGACATAATAGTATATACTGTGCAAGTCCACTTAATAAAGTCACAACAAGCAAAACTAATTGATGTGGTGGAGACAGGATTGACTGGGATGGAGATGGGGAACCAGTGGGGATGCTGGAAACGTCCCTGATCTCATTCTGAGTTTTAGTTACCTAGCTAAGTTATTTTATTTTTATTTTGTTTTATTTTTTGAGATGGAGTCTCACTGTCACCCAGGCTGGAGTGCAGAGGCACGATGCACTCTCGGCTCACAGCAATTTCCACCTCCCAGTTCAAGCAATTCTCCAGTCTCAGCCTCCCAAGTAGTGGGGACTGCAGGCGCATGCCACCATTCCCAGCTAATTTTTGTGTTTTTAGTAAAGATGAGGTTTCACCATATTGGTCAGGCTGGTCTTGAACTCTTCAGGTGATCCACTGGCCTCAGCCTCCCAAAGTGCTGGGATTACACATGTGAGCCAGGACACCCAGCCGATAGCTAAGTTAGCCCTACCAGGACTGACTTTTCCATTAGGCACAGGAAGCTCAGTACACAGGGTCCACATGGGTCCCATGTGGATGAAAATGTTTTAATTTCTTCTAAAACCAGAAGAAAAATACACAGTCTAACCTCGATTATATTTTCTTTATGCCAACAGTCATAACATACAATTTTTAATACTTGTTATGGAGGAATGGCAACAGTGTCTACAATCTGCAAAAGTCATCAGGCAGCCCTGATATCACATTTAAAAGCACAGATATGCATATTTTTCTCAATAGATGTCACTGTAGAAAGCATTTAGGATTATTTTCTTATTTTGTCACCCAACCTGTTGTAGTCTTTACCAGCTTTCATTCCCTATGAAGAAGTTCTGAAAGGCTAAATGATTCCGCACATCTGTGTCAGATACAAGGAAGACAAAAAGCCGAGAGACAAGACAGGCTCCTCTATCTGAATGTGATTTAAACAGAAGGAGAGGGTAGGTCTGAGAGCCATCGGATTGAAGGAGTTCTGATGTAGGTCTTCCTGGAGAGGAAACTTCAGGAACACTAGAAAGATGGAGGCATGATGCATCTGCCACCTTTCTCTCTAGCCCCAGCCAGCGGCGATAACAGAAAGATGCCAGAGGCAAGAGAGATTCTTGGGTCAACCTTGTAGCTTTGCTCCAGGCTTTACTTTTTTTCAACTTTTATTTTAGGTTTGGGTCAACTCATGTCACAGGGGTGTGTTGTACAAATTATTTGATTACTCAGGTACTAAGCCTAGTATTCAAGTCATTTTTTCTGATCCACTCTCTCCTTCAACCCTCCACCCTCAAGTAGGTCCCAGTGTGTGTTGCTCTGCGATTTGTGTCCATGTGTTCTTATTATTTAGTTCCCAAGTGAGAATATATGGTATTTGGTTTTCTATTCCTCTGTTAGTTTGCTAAGGATAACAGCTTCCAGCTCCATTCATGTTGACATTAAGGACACCATCTCATTCTTTTTTTCTGGGCCATTCTTTGCATTTCCCAGTAACTGGATTGGGAAGTTGGAAAGACTGAAGGGAGAAGCCTAAGGGAAGACCTGTGTGCTTTACAGACCTGATCCCCCACTCAGAGTTGGGGCCCTCACTGAACACTCACCAGTGCCCAGCCCAATGCTCTTCTCTGTGGGCACACAGAGATTTATAAGACCCCTCAGAGTCCCTATCCTCGGAAGACTACAATTCAGTGGTGGAATGGTATACACAGGGGAGTGATCAAATGCTAAACTGGGCTTACTGGATGGATGCTTTGGGAAGAGAGAGATAAAAGCAGATTCCCTGCTAGATAGGATCCAGTTTCCTAGCTCTAAATTGAGGCCGGAGTTTATTCACTTTTTTGAATGAACCAAATTATTGCTCTTCTCTTCCTTTAAATAAGCTTCAAATTGCTATATCACAAGAATATTTTATTAGTGCTGTGGGGTTTGGGTTTCAATTAAAAATCCTCTGTCTCCAAGGACACGAAGCATTTTCTAATAACACTGAAGATTAGAGATAGTTAGAAGCTAAAGTACAGTTGGTCTGTACAACTGAAAATAGCCTTGGAGAGCATGCATGTACTTTTTAAACCCAACTGCATTGTTATAGAAAAGTTATTATCTGTTCGAGAAAGAATAAGAAAAATCATTGTCATGCCATAGCAACCAGACTGGTAAGTAATACAAAACAGGCTGAACTGATAAAAATATCTGTGAAAATGTCCAGATTGATGAAATATTCTAAAAATAAGTTTAACAAAATAGTGAACAAAATTAAATCGGCCTAATTTTCTATACATGCCATTTCATGTTTTATTTTTTTTAAGCTAAAATATTCACTTTGAAAATGATTTTAGCACGACCATCTGGTAAAAAAGAAAGTGCAAAGCCCTAGATTTTGGACAATAGGAAGATACATCTGCAGATCTCGGGAGTAAAACTTCAACATTCTAAGGGCAAACAAATGCACACATAGCCCAGCGTCTAGAGCTGATCCTTCTTCATGCTAAATCTTCAAAGTAATAGCTTAGAAATACCTGCAGCCTTTACAATGAGTGCTAACTTCTTCCCACTGTTATTATTTACTTCTCTTTTCAGGATTTCAAGCAGATGAGCACTGTTGCCTTGCCAGCTTGCAGAGGAAACAGAATTTCCAATTATAAATTCTAACATTAGATGAGCAAAACCCTGATCCAACTCTAACAAGGAAATTGACGGTTTTATAACAGCAGTGTTTTAAGAGAGAAACTGCCAGCATTTGTTGGTATAGATTTAGAAGGGAACTTGCTTCAGGTCTGCTGTCAATCAAGGGCTCTTTGTGTTTTCAGAGTAGACTCTGAGAAGCGAGTTACAAAGCTGAGCTACTCCAGGAGATAGCTGAGTACTTTTATACTCTTCTGTGAGCAGGAAAGACAAAGCAGTGAACTGCCTTTTATTAGGACCTAGTGCCCTATCGTTGCAAGAGTGTACTGGAGAGTGCTTCTGAATCACATCTTTACTCATTCAACAAACATTGACTGAATTAGGCAGATGCAACCCATGCCAAGCACTTGCTAGGTCTTGGAGATGTTACAGTGAATAACGCATAGCTCCTTCTATAAGGAGTTTGGAGTTTAAAAAAGAAAGTTGGACACATAAGCAAATAGTGTTTTAAAGATTGTGCTATAACCCCTAAACATTATTAATTATATTAGTAAATAATATTACTATCATAAATTTATATTAATACACATACTTAAAATTAAAATTAAATGTTAAGTAAATATTTAAATTAGTAATTTATATTAATATTAAAATATTAATTGTGATATAAATATGTAAGATTCTTTTAGGGATCACAAAGGGAGAATCAATGATTCTCCCTGGAAGAGTCGAGGAAGGCCTAATAAAGGAGTGATGATTTTGCTGAAATTTAAGGATTGGTAAGTTGTATGAAATCTATCATACATGGTGTAAGGATACATTCCAGACCAAAGGGATACTGTTAGGAAGGTCACGGAAGCATGAAATGGTTATGGCTGGAGTGGGGGACATGATGGCAGGTTCTGAGGGGCTGAGAGGTAGGGGATCAGGTAGAAGGAGTAGATGAGGACCTCGCTATGTAGGGCTCTGTGTAACATGTGGAGAGTGTGAATCTTATCCCAAAGGACAGCAATTCAAGGTATCTCAGCCAAGGAATAATGTGCTCAAGCCTACACTGGCATATGTAGTGACTGAACCCAAGAGGGAAGCAGGTAGTGAAAGCATTAAGAAGGCAACAGTAGTAATTGGGTTAATAGGTGAAGAGGGCATGAACAAAGGCATGGGAAATAGAGAGGTTGAAGAGGGGACACTGGAACTGGCAGGATTTAGACGTCAGTTGTATTAATGGATGGAAGGATGAGAAGACATTGGGATGACTTTCTAGTGCTTACCCTGTAGGTGTGGATGGATGGTGGTTCCACTTACTATGATGAAGACATAAGAGAGGACTGGGTTTGAACAGGTCGAGCTACTGAAACTAAAGTACTCTTGAGGGCAATGCCATGTCTTATGTGACATTTGACACTCCTTACGTAAGACAATGACTAGAATATAGTAACTTTCAATAAATAGTGAATGAATAGATGAACTGACTGTAGAAAGAAGCCATGCCTGCTTGACATCTGGTAAACCCCTGGCCATAAAGGCTAGACACATAGATCTGGAAGACTGTCGAACACTCCTGCAAGGACAAGTAGATGAGATATGGGCCAAGAATAAAACTTGAGAGAAATACCAGAATAAAAAGGTCAAACACAGAAAAAAGAGACAGCAAAGGAGTCTTGAAACTGACAGGTTGAAGAATGAGAAGAGATAGCTCTCTATCTTCACATCTCTCTGTGTCAAATCTTCACACTGCGCTTTTCTATTGAGACTTTGAAAAAGTATGTAATCTCATGAATATCAATTGCCTCATCAATAAGATATGAATGATAATGCCTATCTTACAGGGTTCTTTTCGGGATTTTCCATACGTTAATGTGTATGACACATAGTCAGTCCTCAATAAATATTAATCCCATAACTCTTTAAAATATAACAAATACAACATCACCTTGGACCCCCTGGATTTGAAAGTTATGGTTCCAACTCTTTGTAAGCATCTCAGGATGTCCAAGACCTGCTGTTGTATCCTGCCTTTTGGTTAAGACATCAGTATAAATACAGACATTAGGAGGTGAACATGTGGCAATCACCCAGCTTTCAAATGTTAAAAAATTTTTTGTGTTTCTGCTCCTCTGGATATCTTTATTAATTCTTGCCAAGTGCTACAATAGAATTTTTAAAAATTGAGTATTTGCAAATATCTGAGACTGTATAAAGGGCCTACTATATAACAAACAAGAAATAAAATTATAAATGGAAACTCTATGCTAAATAGTACACAACAAGAGACACAGGTAATATGCGCTAAAATCACTGAAAGCAAAGAATAGTCTATACTTATTTAAATCTATTGCTATTATGTAGTAATTTTCTACTGGTTATTATGACTTAAATCCCATTTTTTTTCATGGATTCAATTTGTTTCTGGCTGATGCACATCTCTTTTAGTAGTTCTTTCATCAGATTCAAGAATGGTACAAACTCTTTGCTTGTCTCAAAATGTCTTTATTTGGTCCTCAGTTTTGAATGAAAGATTAAATAAAAGAACTGGATACTGAGTTCTTGATATTCACTTTCTGTCAGCCCTTGGAAGATGTTATCCTATTGTCCCTGTCATTGACTGTTATGAATAAGTAGCTTATTGCCAGTCTAATTGTTGTTCTTTCATAAGCTCTTTTTTTTCAGGTAGCTTTTAAGGTTTTATTTTCCTCTTAGATTTTCTGAAATCCCATTATGATGTGTCTAGATGTGAATTTATTGCTATGTACCTTACACAGCACTTAGATTCTTATATCTACAAGTTGCATTCTCTGAAATGAGACACTACGATCGAGTGTGGCAAGAAACCTATTTGTTAGGGTGGCACACCTGGCCTCCCTTTTAGGGGGTACTATCACCCTCACTGAAATCATCAAAACAAGTTCTATTACAGTCTCTCTTACTGCAGCTCTGGTCTGCAGAGAGCCACCATGGAACATTTAGTGATGCTGATAGCCCTCCCATTGGCTCTAGGGGACATCGTGTGTGGCTTTGATAAATGGTACATCACTTAGGATGGTTACAGTACATAACCATCTGGCCAGATGCCTAACCATATGGGGAATATCCATTCTGGTTGTTCTCTTCCAGAGGCCTCTTAATCCTTTCCTCCTTGGCAATGTCTGCATTGGTGATTCTGGCATTTCAATATCACTCACTATGGGCTGTCATTTTTTTCCATGCATCTTGGAGGAATCCCAGTAGCAATTCTGAACCATTTATTAAGATCTTTGTCAGAATTAAACGTCTTTATTCTATATTTCAGAAGAAGATTCCTAAATACACTTACCCGTCCAATTTTATATTTTGGTGCTATTGGTCAAGTACCAGCATAATCCAGTCCCACATGTACTCTCCAGCTCCTGCCAGGGCATGTTGAGCAGGGCTTGCAGTACCTCTCCAGTACAGTCCCTTAGTCCCAGCACGTTAGCAGCTGGATTCTACTGCACCATAATTATTGGCCCAATGTCCAAAAGGAGATGTAGAGGAAGATTCTGGAGAGAGAAGAAGGCCATATTGCCTTGGGAGAAAGTCCTTAGCACTTTCCAGGGCAATTTCCAGGATTCCAGGGCACCGGGAAGCTGCTGTGGGGAAGACTGGGTGACATCTGCAGGCTCAGAAGCCTGGAGGAGTCTTAAGAAGTCAAAATCTTCAAGGTCATCCACCTAGATATTCCCACACCATGTGGTCTTGGATCCACCCTGGTGGGGCATTTGACAGTCTTTGAAGTTCACCCATCACACAGTTCCTGGGGGCCTTGGTTCTCATTTTTCTCAACTTTACTGATAGAAGAGAAAACTTTCTACACAATCACAGAAGACTCCTGGCTTTCCCTCCTGGCTTTCTGTTTCATCTAGCTCATCCTTAGCCTCTTTTCATCTCTCTGGACAGCATCAGTGTTGTTTAGCAGCTGACACTCAATCTGAACAATCACTATTTTGTCCAAAATTTATTTATTTCCATAAGGTTCTGGGAAACAGGTGGTATTTGGTTACATGTGTGAGTCCTTTAGTGGTGATTTTTAAGATTTTGGTGCACCCATCACCCAAGCAGTATACACTAAATCCAATTTGTAGTATTTTATCCCTCGCCACCTTCCAATCATTTCCCCCTGAGTCCCCAAAGTCCACTCTATCATTCTTATGCCTTTGCATCCTCAAAGCTTAGTTCCGACTTATGAGTGGGAACATACAACATTTGATTTTCAATTCCTGAGTTACTTCATTTGGAGTAACAATCTCCAATCTCATCCAGGTTGTGGTGAATGCCATAAATTCACTCCTTTTTATGGCTGAGTAGTATTCCATCATATATATATATATATATATATATATATATATATATATATATATACACACACATACATATATATACATGCATATATATACACATACATATATACACATACATATATATACACACACATATATATACACACATACATATATACACACATACATATATATATACACATACATATATATACACATACATATATATACACATATATATATACATATATATATGTTTTATTAACAATATCACAGTTTCTTTATCCAGTCATTGATTGATGGACATTTGGGCTGATTCCCTGTTTTTGCAATTGCTAATTGTGCTGCTATTCACATGCATGTACAAATATCTTTTTTGTATAATGTATTATGTCCATAATTTAAATGCATGAGATAGCCAATATATTAGAGCATTCCTTCCCACTGATCCACCCTCTCAATTCACCACTGGTAAGAGAGTTTTAACAATATGCCAACTTGTGCCAGGGGCTGAAGAAAATAACAGGAGTGCCAATCATTGCCATCATATATCTCAGACACTCTGTGACATCTCATTTCATTAGTAAGCATTAACTGTTGACATTTGGGCTTTCCCTAGAAGCTGGAATTGTGACTATTTTTCCCCTTAAATTTATGTATGCTGGCTTACTGGAGACCATATAAAGATTTCAAGAGAAACTTGGAGGAATTTACAGACACTACAAATATACAGACACTTGTAGCTTCTGCCAACAAGAATCCCGTGTACAGTTAGTCCCTCCTTATCCACAAGAGACACAAGACCCCTGTGGATGTCTGAAACCATGGACAGTACCAAACCCTATATATTATATACTGTCCTTTTTGCTATAAAGTTTAATTGATAAATTATACACAGTAAGATATTAACAATAAAGTAGATCAATTATAACACTATATTGTAATAAAAATTATGTGAATGTGTTCTCTCCCTCTTTCTCAAAATATCTTACCTAATTATGTACTCACTTAATTTTAGACCATGGTCAATCTTAAGTAACTAAATTGTGGAAAGTGAAACCGCAGAGAAGCGGGGACTACCATACCTTCAAAACAAGGAAACTGATTTGGTGTGTTTTGTACCATAATTTTCATGATTCATTTAGGTTGCTAAGTACTTATTAAGACACTTAAAAAGAAAAATGTCCTTTCAAATGGGCAACATATATAATTCTTTTGACCTTAAACGACTTAAAAACAAACACACTTTTAAGTGACAATGACAATATTGGCGAAGGAAATCATCATTTAATTTAAATTATCTGTGAGATGAAGAGATGCCCCTCACTCTAAAGGCAGAACTGTCTAACAAGGGCACGAGCAGTTCAGGTCTCTGCTGTAACAATGAGTGCTGCATGCACCACCCTGCGAAGCCAGGGAGAGGCCCGCCAAGTGCATTCAAGGACTCAAAGGAACACAGACTTGTGCAGCCAAGAGAAGCTAAGTGTATGGCAAACGATCCAGCCCTCTCTCCAGGGTGAGATTTCAAGTAAGGTATTTTCAATTATTCTAAGGTCTATGCAACCTTTACAAGGAATTTAATTGGAACGGATTATTTAAGGGGAATAACTAGTGATACAATTGATTAGTAAGGACCAGTAGCTGCACTCGTAAAACCATGGTGCACCCTGAGAAAGGCATTTTTGCTCCTGGAAAAAAAAAGTTCTAATTATGTTTCAGCATTCAAAACTCTAGAGCTTTTAAATGTTCATGTTCTTTTAGAGAGAAGATGGAGTCTAACAGTTTTATAATTGTATGTTAGCAAATGTTGACAGCACTGGAAATCAATAGTCTGAGTGCTCTGCTCCTCTTAGCTGGCATTAACTAAAATAGCCCTTGTACTAGATCAACTCTCCAGTTTGTCTGGAAGCAGATTTTTCTCTACCTGTAGTCCTAGAGTCAAGACAATGGCTTAGGTGTATTTTATCAAGGTAGAAAATATACTATGAAGGTACTGTTTAGTTTCCTTTCTTGGCTTCTTTGTATAAGAGAAGACTGATTACAAGTATGAACTTTCAACACTGGAGACTCTATGTTGCCTGACTACCTAGCAAATGTGAAATCACAACATCTATTCACTGTTAGTTTAAGGAAGGATGGCTATGCACTGTTATCCTATGTAACTTCAGGTTTCTAGGAAAGATATATCAAAGAAAAATTTTCTTAGCAACTGAGATGTCACTGAGCTATAAATTATCACATTGTACATAAATTAACACATATCTTGCTCACATATTTTGACATAATTTTCAATAATACTCTGAGTGTTTCTTAATGTGTATACATTGTAAGTACTGGAGTAAAAATGGAAATTATTTTTTCTAATTTTTCAGATATTTTATTTTCCCTTTTGTAAGCCATTCCATGCTAGCAGACTATCAAGCCACAATCCCTAGGTAATTTCATCCGCACATTTGCCAAACTTCTAAACTTTCCTTCAGAATTCAAGGTCAGACATTGATTGAGAATTGAATGAAAAGGAGACAAAAGAGAGACCAAGAAAAAGTGGGAGGGAAAGGAAAAGCATGAATCCACCTTTGTGAGGGTCACGCATGTGGGGAGAGAATGAAACAGCAACAATAAAACAAGAAAACAGCATGCAAAAAGTGTTGGGAAAATTAAGCTTTTCATTCTTGGGGTGTAAGTCAGATGCTATAAAACCCTTTACCACTGTCCCTGAAAATGCTCATCGGCTCTTAGTTTACCAGTCTTCAGCTGTTTTCTATTCTTTAAACACTTCTATGAATGGAATAGTCATTATGACTCCAGGATGGAAATGAGTCTCTAGGCTTCAAGTGGAACTGCGCCCCACAGAAGAGTAGTTTGAGAAATGCATCTCCCGACGAATCCATTCAACTTACACGTGAGTAAGGAAGGCACTAGAGAGGTAGATTTAACACCAAGATGAAAGCTGAAGAATATGGTGTGACGGTTAATACTGAGTGTCAACTTGATTGGATTGAAGGATGCAAAGTATTGTTCCTAGGTGTGTCTGTGAGGGAGTTGCCAAAAGAAATGAACATTTGAGTGGTGGACTGGAAAAGGAAGACATACCCTTAATAATCTGGGTGGGAACAATCTAATCAGCTGCCAGTGTGGCCAGAATAAAAGCAGGCAGAAGAATGTGGAAAGACTAGACTGGTGTAGTCTTTTGGCTGATATCTTTCTCCTGTGCTAGATGCTTCCTACCTTCAAACATCTTCGGACTTCCAAGTTCTTCAGCTTTGGGACTCATACTGGCTTCCTTGCTCCTCAGCTTGCAGATGGCCTACTGTGGGACCTCACATTGTGATCGTGTGAGTCACTACTCCTTAATAAACTCCCCTTTATAGGTACATCTATCCTATTAGTTCCTCCCCTTTAGAGAACCCTAATGCACACAGGTGTTGGAGTCCAATAGCCTGAGGATGGGTGCCACCTCCACCACCTGCTAGCTGTGTGATCTTGATGAGACTAATCTCATTGCCTCTTTGAACTTCAGCATCTTAATTTGCACAATGGGCTTGTGATTCCTATGCCAAAGGAGAAATAAGATAGATGTGTTGTGTTCAATGCATTCACATGCAGTCAGCCCTCAACTAAAGACAGCTGTGGTTGAGTTTCCATGTCTCCTTCCCTCATACCTGCCATTGTTCTTTCCATTCTACTACTTAACTTACAGATCATAAATTAAATGAGTGCTCAATTTATAAAAGTGTTTGTCACATCATTATTTAGAGTTATGTTCTCCAATTATGTTGAATGGTCTATTTATACCCCACTGAGTACCTGACAGAGACGTGAGAGAAAATTAGCAAAGGAGAATGTCAAGTTTTCTGAGCCATCACCAAAAAAAAAAAGTTAATCTGGAAGTAAAAACCCCTGAAAGTACCAGGAAGAAATAAAGAAGCATAATCTTATGCAACTTATCAGGAATACATTTATTTTATGAAGAGGTACATGTATGTATTCTTATCCTAGGGCAGCGATAACAAATTACCATAAGCTTAATGGCTTAAAACAGCAGAAATTTGTTATGTCATAGTTCTGGAGGCCAGATATCTGAAATTACGGTGTCTGCAAGGCCATTCTCCCCCAGGAGGCTCTAGCAGAGAATTGCTCCTTGCCTCTTTCTCGTTTCCAGCAATCCTTGGCACTTCTTGGCTTGTAGCTGCATCCCTCCAATTTCTGTTTCCGTCTTTCTATGGTTACCTTCTCTCTGTGTGTGTCTGTCCAAATCTCCTTCTTCTTTCTCTTAAGAACACACTAACCACTGGATGTAAAACCAACCTATTGAGTATGACCTCATCTTAATCGTATTAGCAAGGTGCTATATCCACCCAAAGTCCTATGCACAGGTACTACAGGCTAGGGTTCTAACACATCTTTTAGAGGGACACAACACCACCTACTATGATGTATAAACTCAAAAATGTACTTTAAGGTAACAAGGCCAATTTTGATGCAGGGCTAGTGGAATTCATTTTGATACCTTATAATTGTAAAATCAATCATAATAATAAGGTGTATTTAAAGTGTAATAACATCGATAGTACTTTTTAAAGTATTAGTCTAATAAACATTTCCTTTGGCCCTCAAAACAGGTGTATCTCATCTTCCATACCCAGAGAGATGCAACAAAGACCATGAACCTTGGTTAGTTTCCTGATTCTACTGCTTATTCTATAACCTTATTAATCATGTCAACACTTTATTGAACTCTGTACTAAGCACTTTACAAACATGATCTTTATTTCTTCATGCAACCCCATGAGGGAGATAGTATTTTCTTCTTGATAGACTAGGACTTGGAAATTTTTAGAGAAGTTAATTGCCTTTTCTAAGACCAAACACCTAGTAAATTCTGCTGTAAAGACTTGAGCCCTGGTCTGTCCCACTAGGAGGTGCACTTAACCATAATGCTCTTTTTAATTTGAGCAGAAATTTTACTTCTAGGAGCCTCTCCAAGCTTTAGTTTCCTCCCAAGCAATCTGTGATGGTTTGACTTTTTCAGCCATGACTCTGCCTTCTTGGTATGCCTTCCTATATCTCAGAGGCTGGAAAGCCTAAAACTGCATCCCACAAATGCTCTTCTATCACTTAGAGATTCTCCCATATATCTAGAAGGCCAAAATGAAGCAGAGGCCATCCTTGCCATTTGGGTTGCTTTTCTGCTAGCAAATCAGGTTGTGGGAAGTGAGGTTTGGAGAAGTAGATTTTCAGTGTTCATTCTCCAGGTACTTGGGTTGCAACAGGAAACATGGATGAACTCAGTTGCTGCTCTTCCTATCCCATTAGCCAATCACCTGCTTTTTGAATGTAGAGAGCAAGAAGAGAAGGCAACTTTCTGCCTAACTTCCTGCTCCTTGTATTGTGCCACGGTGAAGGGTTCTTGAACCCAGAAGTTCCAGAGGCTGCCTTGACAATAGTCACTTCCTTGATGTCAGTTCTGAATTATTTGGGGAGTTATCATTGATGACTGAGCCTAGAACCCATTCCTCTAGCCCTTCCAAACATCTCACAACCTTAAATGGTTTCCTATCAAAACTTCTTGGAAAGGATTCTATTTTATGCACTGAACAGTTCTTGATTAATACATAAATCAAGATTAAGAATACTTACCCATAGAAGAATACTTGCCCAGTTTTCATAAGAAAACTGAATGGAAAAATGTATATCACAGTGTCTATTAATTTCCTTGTCTATTTCTATTTCAGTTCTTAAAAAATCAACTGACATGATAGAGGAAGATGGCGCTATAGAAGCAACTCACGATTGCAGCTCTCAGTGAAAGCGCAGAGGGTGAGTGGACGCCGCATTTCCAGATGGATCTTTATTGCCCACAGACCAGGAAATTCCCAGGTGTAGGAGCCCCACAGGATGCCAGCGCAGCTGTTTTGGCTGGCACGGCCATTTTGGCTGGCGCCGCAGTGCAGCGGCACTCCGTACAAAATACACTGGTCTGGTTGCCCTGTTAAACCAGCAATTTGAGATTTGGGAAGGCAGTTTAGCACATTCATCTGATTAAACAGGACTTAAAAAGTAAGCCAGGCCAGGAGATTCCCAGGCAGTGACATTTGAGCCGGCGCAGTGGGTCACTGCATGGGAAATCACACAGATCCCGGTGCCCTTTCAGCAGGCGACTGAAACACCTAGGAGAGTCAACCGTTCAACTTAAAGAAAACAGAAGGGCTCTGAGGCAGGGAGCTAGGTGATCAGGCTCGGTGGGTTCCACCCCACAAAAACAAACAAAACAGCAACTGAAAATGCTCGGGGTTGAGAGTTTCACAGCAAGCACAGCTGAACCCAGGACGGTGCAGCTCAGTGGGGGAGGGGTGTCCGCCATTACTGAGGCATTCCGCCCTTACAGAGGTACTCTCCCATTGCTGACGCAGCCTGCCATTGCCGAGGCAACCTGCCATAACAGAGAGAGTCCGCCAATACAGAGGCGGCCACCATCACCACGGCAGTTCTAACCACACCCATATAAACAGGGCTACAGAGAATTACAAACTGCAGCAGGCCAGAGCCCACGACAGCAGGGCGGAGCCTCGGCAGGCAGGTAGTGACTAGACTGCCTCCTTGCTGGGCAGGACAGTGCAACAGATACTCATAAATAAAGCCCTAACTCCCCGAGACAGAGCACCTGAGGAAAAAAAGGGGCTTTATGAGTTCTGCTGCAGCAGACTTAAACGTACCTGCCTAGCAGCCCTGAATGAACAACGGAGCTCACAGCTCAGCACTTGAGCTCCTTTAAAGTACAGACTGTCTCCTCAAGCAGCTCCCAGACCCCCGTATATCCAAAGAGTCACTTCACAAAGGACTGATCAGACTGACATTTGGTGGGCATCATTCTGGGACAAAGATAGCAGAAGAAGAAACTGGTAGCATCCCTCACTGTTCTGCAGCTGCTACAGGTGTACCCCAGGCAAATAGGGCCTGGAGTGGACCTCAGCAGTCCTACAGCAGAGGGGCTAGACTGTTAGAAGGAAAACTAAGAAACAGAAATACTTCATCATCAACAATCTGGGCATCCACTCAGAGACCCAATCAAAAAGTCAGCAACTACTGAGACAAACAGGTGCATAAATCCACAAAGATGGGAAGAAACCAGTGCAAAAAGGAGGAAAACACCTGAAACCAGAACACCTTGCCTCCTACAAGGGATCACAATCCCTCACCAGCAAGGAAACAAAGCTGGACGGAGAATGAGTGTGATGAAATGACAGAATCAGACTTCAGAAGGTGGGTAATGAGAAACTTCCGTAAGCTAAAAGAACATGTTTTAATTCAATGCCAAGAATCTAAGAACCTTGAAAAAAGATTTGAGGAAATTATAACAAGAATGGACAACTTAGAGAGGAATATGAGAGAATTGATGGAGCTAAAAAACACAACACGAGAACTTCGCGAAGCATGCACAAGTCTCAACAGCTGAATTGACCAAGCAGAAGAAAGCATATCAGAGGTCGAAGATCAACTAAATGAAATAAAAAGAGAAGGCAAGATTGGAGAAAAAAGCGCAAAAAGGAATGAACAAAGTCTCCAAGAAATGTGGGACTATGTGAAGAGACCTAATCTATATTTGATAGGTGTACCTGAATGTGACGAAGAGAATGAATCCAAGCTGGAAAATACTCTTCAGGATATTATCCAGGAAAATTTCCCCAACCTAGCAAGGCAGGCCAATATTCAAGTCCAGGAAATACAGAGAACACCACAAAGATATTCCACAAGAAGAGCAACCCCAAGGCACATAATCGTCAGATTAACCAGGGTTGAAATGAAGGAGAAAATGCTAAGGGCAGCCAGAGAGAAAGGTTGGGGCACCCACAAAGAGAAGCCCACCAGACTCACAGCAGATCTCTCAGCAGAAACCCTACAAGCCAGAAGAGAGTGGGGGCCGATATTCAACATCCTTAAAGAAAAGAACTTTCAACCCAGAATTTCATATCCAGCCAAACTGAGCTTCAGAAGTGAAGGAAGAATAAAATCCTTTGCGAACAAGCAAGTACTCAGAGATTTTGTCACCACCAGGCCTGCTTTACAACAGCTCCTGAAAGAGGCACTACACATAGAAAGGAACAACCAGTACCAGCCATTCCAAAAACATACCAAATGCTAAAGAGCATCAACAAAATGAAGAATCTGCAACAACTAACGGGCAAAACAGCCAGCTAGCATCAAAATGGCAGGATCAAACTCACACATAACAATATTAACCCTAAATGTAAATGGGCTAAATGCACCAATCAAAAGACACAGACTGGCAAATTGGATAAAGAAACAAAACCCATCAGTGTGCTGTATCCAGGAAACCCATCTCACATGCAAGGAAACACAAAGGCTTAAAATAAAGGAATGGAGGAAGATTTACCAAGCAAATGGAGAGCAAAACAAAGCAGGACTTGCAATTCTCATCTCTGATAAAATAGACTTTAAAGCAACAAAGATCAAAAGAGACAAAGAAGGACATTACATAATGGTAAAAGGATCGATACAACAAGAAGAGCTAATGATCCTAAATATATATGGACCCAATGCAGGAGCACCCAGATACATAAGGCAAGTTCTTAATGACTTACAAAGAGACTTGGACTCCCACACAATAATAGTGGGAGACTTTAACACTCCACTGTCAATATTAGACAGATCAACCAGACAGAAAATTAACAAGGATATCCAGGGCTTGAACTCAGACCTGGAGCAAGCAAACCTGATAGACATTTACAGAACTCTCCACCCAAAATCCACAGAATATACATTCTTCTCAGCACCACATCACACCTACTCTAAAACTGACCACATAATTGGAAGTAAATCACTCCTCAGCAAATGCAAAACAACTGAAATCATAACAAACAGTCTCTCAGACCATAGTGCTATCCAGTTAGAACTCAAAATTCAGAAACTAACTCATAACCACACAGCTTCATGGAAACTGAACAACTGGCTCTTGAATGTTGACTGGATAAACAATGAAATGAAGGCAGAAATAAAGAAGTTCTTCGAAACCAACGAGAACGAAGACACAACATACCAGAATCTCTGGGACACATTTAAAGCAGTCTCTAGAGGAAAATATATAGCAATAAGTGCCCACATGAGAAGAGTGGAGAGACCCAAAATTGACACCCTATCGTCAAAATTGAAAGAGCTAGAGGAGCAAGATCAAAAAAAAACCTCAAAACCTAGCAGAAGACAAGAAATAACCAAGATCAGAGCAGAACTGAAGGAGATAGAGACACAAAAAAACCCTTCCAATAATCAAAAAATCCAAGAGCTGGTTTTTTGAAAAGATCAACAAAATAGACAGACCACTAGCCAGATTGATAAAAAAGAAAAGAGAGAATAACCAAATGGATGCAATAAAAAGCAATAAAGGGGAAATCACCACAGATTCCACAGAAATTCAAACCATCATCAGAGAATATTACAAACAACTCTATGCACATAAACTAGTAAACCTGGAAAAAATGGATAAATTCCTGGACACCTGTGTCCTCCCAAGCCTAAACCAGGAGGAAGCCAAAACTATGAATACACCAATAACAAGGTCTGAAGTTGAGGCAGCAATTAAGAGCATACCACACACAAAAAGCCCAGGTCCAGATGGGTTCACAGCCGAATTCTACCAGACACACAAGGAGGAGCTGCTACCATTCCCTCTGAAACTATTCCAAATAATCCAAAAAGAGGGAATCCTTCCCAAATCATTATATGAGACCAATAACATCCTGATACCAAAACCCAGCAGAGACTCAACAAGAAAAGAAAACTTCAGGCCAATATCCATGATGAACATAGACGCAAAATCTTCAATAAAATACTGGCAAGCCGATTGCAACAGCAAATCAAAAAGCTTATCCACGATGATCAAATAGGATTCATCCCGGGGACGCAAGGCTGGTTCAACATACACAAGTCTATAAACGTAATTCACCACATAAACAGAACCAAAAACAAAAAACACATGATTATCTCAATTGATGCAGAGAAGGCCTTTGACAAAATTCAACAGCCCTTTATGCTAAAAACCTTCAATAAACTTGGTATTAATTGAACGTATCTCAAAATAATAAAAGCTATTTATGACAAACCAACAGCCAATATCATACCGAATGGGCAAAAACTGGAAGCATTCCCTTTGAAATCTGGCACTAGACAAGGATGCCATCTCTCACCACTCCTATTCAATATAGTACTGGAAGTCCTAGCCAGAGCAATCAGGCAAGGAAAAGAAATAAAGGGTATTCAAATAGGAAAGGAGGAAGTCAAATTGTCTCTATTTGTAGACGACTTGATTGTATATCTAGAAGACCCCATCATCTCAGCCCAAAAACTCCTGAAACTGATAAGCAACTTCAGCTCATCAGGATACAAAATCAATGTGCAAAAATCACAAGCATTCCTATACACCAATAACAGACTTAAAGAGAGCCAAATCAAGAACAAACTGCCATTCACAATTGCTACACAGAGAATAAAATACCTAGAAATACAACTAACAAGGAACGTAAGGAAACTCTTCAAGGAAAACTACAAACCACTGCTCAACAAAATCAGAGAGGACACAAACAGATGGAGAAACATTCCATGTTCATGGTTAGGAAGAATCAATATCATGAAAATGGCCATACTGCCCAAAGTAATTTACAGACTCAATGCTATCCCCATCAAGCTACCAATGACATTCTTCACAGAACTGGAAAAAAACCACCTTAAACTTCATATGGAACAAAAAGAGAGCCTGCATAGCCAAGTCAATTCTAAGCAAAAAGAACACAGAGGGAGGCATCACACTACCGAACTTCAAACTATACTACAAGGCTACAGTAATCAAAACAGCATGGTACTGGTACCAAAACAGAGATATAGGCCAATGGAACAGAACAGAGGCAACAGAGGTAACACAACATACCCACTACCATACAATCTTTGATAAACCTGACAGAAACAAGCCATGGGGAAAGGATTCCCTGTTTAATAAATGGTGTTGGGAAAACTGGCTAGCCATGTGCAGAAAGCAGAAACTGGACCCCTTCCTGACACCTTACACTAAAATTCACTCCAGATGGATTAAAGACTTAAACATGAGACCTGGCACCATAAAAACCCTAGAAGATAATCTAGGGAAAACCATTCAGGACATAGGAGTAGGCAAGCACTTCATGCAACAAGAGCCAAAATAGACAAATGAGACCTAATCAAACTCCACATCTTCTGCATGGCAAAAGAAACAGTCATTAGAGTGAATCGGCAACCAACAGAATGGGAAAAAATTTTTGCAGTTTACCCATCTGACAAAGGGCTGATATCCAGAATTTACAAAGAACTAAAGCAGGTTTACAAGAAAAAACAAACAAGCCCATTCAAAAATGGGCAAAGGACAGACACTTTACAAAAGAAGACATACATGAGGCCAACAAACATATGAAAAAATGCTCATCATCACTGGTCATCAGAGAAATGCAAATCAAAACTATATTGAGATACCATCTCATGCCAGTTAGAATGGCAATCATTAAAAAATCTGGAGACAACAGATGCTGGAGAGGATGTGGAGAAATAGGAACACTTTTACACTGCTGGTGGGAGTGTAAATTAGTTCAACCATTGTGGAAGACAGTGTGGCGATTCCTCAAGGACCTAGAAATAGAAATTCCATTTGACCCAGCAATCCCATTACTGGGTATATATCCAAAGGACTATAAATTATTCTACTATAAGGACACATGCACACGAATGTTCACTGCAGCACTGTTTACAATAGCAAAGACCTGGAACCAACCCAAATGCCCATCGATGATAGACTGGACTGGGAAAATGTGGCACATATACACCATGGACTATTATGCAGCAATCAAAAACGATGAGTTCGTGTCCTTTGTAGGGACATGGATGAATCTGGAGAACATCATTCTCAGCAAACTGACACAAGAACAGAAAATGAAATACCGCATGTTCTCATTCATAGGCGGGTGATGAACAGTGAGAACACATGGACACAGGGAGGAGAGCACTACACACTGGGGTCTATTGGGGGGAACAGGGGAGGGACAGAGGGGGTGGGGGGAGCTGGGGAGGGATAGCAGGGGGAGAAATGCCAGATGTGGGTGAAGCGGAGGAAGACATTAAATCACACTGCCATGTGTGTACCTATGCAACTATCTTGCATGTCCTGCACATGTACCCCAAAACTTAAAATGCAATAAAAAGGAAAAAAAAATCAACAGACACTATCAGCTTTTGTTATATATACTCAGCATTTTCCCACAAATACATATCAACATAAAAATCACACCAAAAGTGTATGAACTTGAAAGAGAGAACATTTCTGTCCATTCTACCATCTGGTTTTTTCTTGGTTGACATCCTTCATTTATTGAACATTTATGGAGAGCTTGTTACATGCCAGTCATTATGTTATGCTTATTTACACAGTAAGACTGTTTTCCTGCCAAACCAAAGGCATTCTCTATAAAAGATTGCATTCCCACTGGATATGAACCCCAGGCTCATGAATAAATTCCTGACAACCCAGAAACATTTCAGGATCATGACATGATGTTCACTTTGTGATCTGATGCCAGCAAAGATCCTCTCTGTGGAGCCTGATCTGCTGGAAATGTTGCTCCTTTAGGAAGTTCACTGTGATGAAAACAAATGGCCAAGGACTAAGATAATATCCTCCTAGAAGGACTACCTTCTTGTTCATGTTGAAGATGGGGTTTTGCCCAATGCTCAGCCTACTGGCCCACTCTGCAGGCTGATACCAGCCCCAAACCCATCTGCCTGAAAGGCCAGGTATATTAGAGAAGCAGGAAAGGAAGAATACACAAGGGAAAGAAATGTTTTCCCAAATTAAAAACCACCTAATACTTTAAGGATAACCGACAGTTCACAGGTCCACCAAAGATGTGGCATTTGACACTGTCATTAAATAAAGGTGACTTCCCTCCACCCCCTGTTGGAATCAGGCAAGAATTGGGAAATACTATAGCATTCTTCTCAGACTGTGACCAGGTGGGTCTCAAGGCTCAAGATGATCCTAGAAAGGCCCCCAGAATTTTCCCTAGTAACGTCTAGGACAGTCAGGGTACCTAACAGGTTGGTTCTCCCTTCTTTGAGCACCCCACAGATATGTATTACTACATTTTTGGGCTCACTGTTCTGAAAAGACACCAAATTTTTCCAGACAGAAAGGGTCCAATGACCTATTTCTGGTGACCAAGAGAAACACACAAGCCTTGAAAACCTTAAACACAAAATACTCCCCACCCCCTACACATACACATGCTGTGATTTTGCAAAAACATAATTCACTGGCTGTCGGCTTCTGTTTCCTTGCTAAACAAAAGCTGCTCCCTATTTCCTCATATGATGGTCATGATTACCAACATGATCCAAGTCTGCACATGCTATTTTCCTTTCATTCGCAAGTCTAGAACAACAACAAGAGAAGTGACACTCCCAGAAGTGGAATTCACACTTACCCCACAAACTTACTTTCATGTCCCTTCCGGCTGCCATCTAAAACATATCCTGACCCTCCCCATCCTCAGACACAAGGTTCACAATTTATCAAACACTGCAGCAGGTAATTGTTGGGAGGAAGACTGATATAAATGTAAGCATTTAAAAACAGCTGGTGTTCTTCCCTGAGTTAAGAACTTGAAGATCAAGCTATGTGCTAAAGGAGTGTAATCCATGACCATCCCTCTGATCTGGATTCTTCTCTCTGCTACTAAGGAGTATCTGTCAGTGTCTACCATTTAAAGATGAGAAGGAGAAGAAGGGGACCCTTTGTCTTCCCTTAGATTTTCACTGCCACCTCCACCCTAGCATCTCAGCTGAAATCCACATCTGTTCACAGAAGACTCTATACTTCCCCAAGTCTGCCCGTACACAGTCTTCTGGAAAGATTAAGAAGTTTGATATGGAGAAAGGGTGGAACAAGAGGGCCAAATAGAAGGCTCCACTGATCATCCCTCTCGCACAGATACCAATTTAACAAATAGGGCAACCTAGTATTTGCTAGCACTACAGGGTGCAAAATAGGTGACAAATCAAAAATAATTTCATTGTACATTTTAAGATAACTAAAAGAGTAGAGTTGGATGGTTTGTGACACAAAGAATAAATACTGGAGGTGATGGATACCCCATCTGCCCTGATGTAATTATTACACATTGTATGCTTGTACCAAAATATCCCATAATGTTCCATATATATACCTACGATGTACCAACAAAAATTTAGAAGTTTTCTAGGTCCTCCAGGATGGTGATGGTCTTAAAGAGCACTAAATAACACAAGGGCAGGCTATAGGTGAGGCAAGAGGCAGCTCAAATAGACCCCTTGCAATGGATTGCAGCTGAGTCATGTGGCGAGATGTGGCATCGGTTGCCCACCTACAGTTTTGAGTCACCACTATGGTCTCTGCAAGCCTTCCACAAGGTTTCTTGAATGTGCTTTGAATATTTAAGAAGTTAGAGCCTATCTCACCTAAATTGAAGCTGTGCAGAAGACTGATAACAGTATGGCAAAGTGATTATAAGGCGGCAAGAGAATGTTAGAGCCGTCCAGAAAACAGGGTGGTAGCAACAGGGTGGATTTGTAGAACATATGAGCAGTCTCAAAGGAGTTGCAGAAATACCTGAGTTGAGATGCAACAAACTCTCCCTGAAATACTTTGCCTTGCAAAAGGAGTGGCCTCTGAAGGACCAGAGATTGTCTTTGTCCCCATGGCAGGCTAAGAACTGGAGAAGACTTTGATATACTGTGATTTCTTGCCATTTCAACTAGACCTCAGAGGATCTGATGGATTCTCATCAACAGCCAGCAGTTCACAGGCTGCTTTCTGAAAACAATTAATTCACCAAAACTGAGCTCTAGAACGCATAAGCATGATTGGCCATCTCCCATGACATTGTCACAACCTGAAAGAAAAAACAAAAGCAGAGAAAGCCCATACGTCAAAGATCAAGGGTGCAGATATATTCGGGCATTGCCATTGGAACCTTTATTGTGCGAGCCTGAGAAGGACAGTGAATGCAATGTATTATATGTCCAGGGAGAGCCAAGCTACTGGATAAGAGAAAGGATGCTGGTCTGAGTGAGAAGCTCAACTTTAGCCCTTAATCAGAATATGCTTGTCTGGGTCTGTCTCAGTTCCTCTGTTCATAATAGCAGAACAGAGGGGAGGGGCTCACAAGACAATCTGCAATGTTCTTTACAGCTTGATGACTCAAAGCAGGAGACAGAATTGGGGAAAGTGATGCTCTGGTGTGAGCCCTTGGCTGGGCTCCCAGACCAGCCCACCAGAGAAGCTTCTACCTCTGTTCCAACCAGGAAGTGGGAAATGAGGAAGCTGCCACTGCCCCTGCCACATTCCAGGACACACATCACCATGGCTGCAGTCCAGGAATTGGGAACCTTGGAGCATGAAGCTGCCATCACCATTGCAAACTGCCTCTTGACACCACTACAGCTAGAGCGAAAAGTTTCATGTATTTATTCCCTGAATAATCATAAACACAATTTACCCAAGCTACCTGCAGTGAGGGGAGCTTCATCCACACAGGAAAATAAACTGGGATTTGGGACATTTTTCAAAGTGAACACAAAGAATGCATATGTTCCAGAAAAAGCACTAGAGTAATTAAGAGAATGAGCTTTGAGAAGAGACAGATCTGAGTGGACAGAGTGCCTCCATCAGTCACCTGCCTCATTTTCTGTATCAGTAAAGTGGGGGTAATAATTCTACCTATCTTGCTATGCTATGGCAACAATTAAATGAGGTGATGCACATAGCATACTTAGCACAGTGTTGGAGGAGGTTCCCAGCTAGACCTGGGCAATCATCCACCTCCTTCTCCTGGGCTTTCCTGTATTGCAGACCCTTGTAGGGCTACAAAGTCTGGGAAGCTGAAAACCACCGCAGCTAGAATTCTGCATCCCAATCAGGGTCTGTGTGGCAGATGCGCTGTCATGCAATTGGGAAAGCAGAAGCAAGGAGAGGCCCGGCCCTGCCACTTCTAGTAGACTTTCCACTAGTAAGTAAGGTCGTGGAGATGTGGCATTTCTGCAGTGGTGTCCCATCACCCATATGCTAGCCCTAGGGGTGTCAAGAGGCAGTTTGCAGTGGTGGTGGCAGCTTCATGCTCCCAGGTTCCCGATTCCTGGACTGCAGCCATGGTGATGTGTGTCCTGGAATGTGGCGGCGGTAGTGGCAGCTTCCTCATTCCCCCTTCCTGGTTGGAACAGAGGTAGAAGCCTCCCTGGTGAACTGGTCTGGAAGCCCAGCCTAGGGCTCACTACCCCCACCACTTCCCATGATTTTGTGAGCACCGGCCTCCCCACACTCATCCCCTAGCACTTAAAACACCAAGCATCTTCCAGATCCCTGCACTGAACTCTGACAGTTATGCACCCCTGGAGCACAGGGTAAACTTCCAATACAAGTTGGCTATGTCTACATTTCCAATTGAGGACCTACTATGTGCAAGTCCTAATATACATGTTGTTTTAACCCCCAATGACTCTGTCACCTATAAATTTTTATGACTATTTTTACACATAAAGAGGTTCGGTGATTTGCATAAGGTCACTCAACTAATAAATGACAGATGAGTGTGACCACAAAACTCCTAAGAACACATCACAATCTTAGGACTGACGGAAGTATAAACCTCTTTGCGTTTTTGCTTTTCTCTACTTATATCAGAGTTCATCCAGAGAATAAAAGGCTCCTAGATGGTCCCTGGGGGCAATTAACTGCTTTTTGGAAGCTTACAAACCTAATGAATGATGAGACGCAAAAATCAGTGAAGACTTGCTTTAAAAAAGAAACAGCATCCTCCATCAGTGATGTTAGAACCAGGTAACACAGAGTTCTCCGAAACGTTAAAGATGCAGCTGCAGCTGGAGCAACCCTGAGAATGGCTCCTTCACCATAGGTGACAGGGCATGTAATTAACCGAGGGCCCGCCTGTACCTTCCACAGCTGTGCCCGTCCAGGGACTGATCCTCAGGGACGCCAAGGCAGCCAGTTTCTGGGAGACACTGACTGGACTCTTCTGAAGGTTGATCTTGGCCCAAAGACTTCGCAGTGGCCTCACAACCCTTCCTTAAACTACACAGCTGTTTGAAAACCACAATGCTTCCACCCAACCTTCCCACCCTCTCCTCTTTGCAGGGTGAGCTAAAACTCTCCCAGCCTTTTCTGATACTCTTCATTTTGTCTCACATAGTAGTGTCCCCTAATGGAATCTTGGCGTGTTTAATGCCGTTTTGCCATCTGCTTCCCTTAAAGCCTGGACGAACACATGGAATTCAACACTACTATCTACCCTCCTACTCACAAGAATTACATTGTATTTTACAATATAAGATGCATGAACACATTTAATGAACTCAGACCCATGTCCAAAACATGAGAGAGAATGTTCTTTAGCACTAAAACTGTTCACCACTACCTGAAGAGCTAAGGAGTTAAAGTTTTCTTACAAAAAAAAAAAAAAAGAAAAGGAAAAAGGAGGGGTAGAGGGCATTTAAAATAACATCTGAGAGAAGACTGTTTAACTCCCACAACAACTAGATTCCACTGAAATAACAAACAGAAGTAGAATTGCTAAATTCATCTCTTCTCAGAGAAGAAAAGCACATATTTGCTTTTGCTCCGGAGATTTCTTTAATACGATATTTAATGGGAAGGCTGAGTTTGTAGGGCAGTTAAATCACAGGAGACCCAAAAAACCAAAGATTTCACTCCATGCCTCATCTGACTTCCCCACTAGCTCTTGCTGGCCATTATGCCTCATATAATGCATTCTAATGGCTTAAAATGACAGCATTTTGTTTACAAAATGGCTCCATTCCTCAGGAAACCCAAGAGCCTGTGTACCATAACAGAGCTATGGATAGAAAATAAACTGCACAGTGTGACAGAGGCTGGTCCCACCTTCCTGCCCTGTTATTCATTCTGGGGTCAAATGTATCGGCTCGGAAGTAAGACCTGAGGGGCACAGCCACACATCCCTAAGAGAACTGAGCAAAGAGCCCAAGAAGGTAAACTGAGGTCCAATGTCCTGGCACCGATACCAAGGACAGGATGTGACCCAAGTATTCAGTAAATATTCTGACTTGAGATGCAAGTTTGGAGTCACGTGGACTTGCTCTGTCTGCTGAATTTTAAAGTGTCTGCCAGTCTTAGACTGTAGCTTTAACAAGGGACCCAGTAGCCTCTCTCCTTTCTGTTTCTAACGCAAAAAAAAAATACTAAAAAACAAACATGATCTAAAACTCAAGGAAGAGGGTCTGCTTTCTGTTAAGAGGCAGAATTTAGAGGCTTAGAACAATAAGCCAAATATTAATCCTTAAATTAGCAAATGCCATGTTCTTTGATTTTCTATGAGTGAAAAAAAGAGTTTTACAAGGGAGAGTTCTAAAGAATTTTCCAGAAGCAAGAGGCCCTGCAGCAGGGTCAACTTAAGAGTGGGTATGTCTTTCTTTGTTACTTTTACATATTGCTCAAATGACCCATCTAGCCTTGGAGAATCACTGTATCCTCACTCTGAGAACTTCCAGAGTAGTGACTCTAACTAATGTCATCGGTTTTTTTAGCACCCAGGCCTATTTTAGTCAACTTCAATAAATAAATGAGTACAGGTTCTTTAAGGGTTAAAACAGTTGATATTTTTATTTTATATCTAAGCCTTTTGAATAAATATAAGAAATTCCTTAATGGGACATAGAATATTACTCAGCCTTAAAAAGGAAAGAAATTCTGATACATTCTACAACAGAGATGAACTTTGAAGACATCATGCTAAATGAAATTAGCCAGACACAAAAAGACAAATACTGGATGATTCCACTTATATGAGGTCTCCAGAGTAGTCAAATTCATAGAAATAAAGTAGAATGAATAGTGGTTTGGGGAATTGTTTAATGGGTATAGTTTCAGTTTTGCAAGATTAAAATGTTCTGGAGATTGGTCACCCAACAATATGAATACGTTCAACACTTCTAAACTGTGCACTTAAAAATGGCTAAGATCATAACCATGTTATGTGTATTTTACCACAATTTTTAAAAATTCTGGCTAGCTGCAGTGGCCTGTGCCTGTAATCCCTGTGCCTTGGGAGGCCGAGGCAGGAGGATTGCTTGAGGCCAGGAGTTCAACACCAGGGCAGTCTTAGACTAGAGCTTTATCCTGGGCACACAGTGAGACCTAGTCTCTACAGAATTAAAAAAAAATATTAGCCAGGTGTGGTGGTGCGTACCTGTAGTCCCGGCTACTCAGGAGGCTGAAGCAGGAAGATTACTTGAGCAAAAAAGTTCAAGGACGCAGTGAGCTGACACCACCACTGTACTCTGGCCTAGACATCAGAGCAAGAAATTGTCTCAAAAAAAAGCTAATGTGGTGGCTCAGGCCTGTAATTCCAGCTACTGGGGAGGCTGAGCTGGGAGTTAGAGACCAGCCTGACCAACATGGTAAAATCCTGTCTCTCAGGCATAGTGACATGCACCTGTAATCTCAGCTACTCAGGAGGCTGAGGCAGGAGAAGTGTTTGAACTCAGGAGGCAGATGGTACAGTGAGCCAAGACAGCGCCACTGCACTCCAGCCTGGGTGACAGAGCGAGACTCCATCTCAAAAAAACAAAACAAAACAACAACAACAAAAAATCCTTATTAAAGGGTTTACTGACAGATTGCATTTTTCTTCAAAGTCTGTTAGTAATGTCACAAACATTATTAAAATCACAACAGAAATTCACAAAGCTCAGCAATTACATTTATTCATATTTGGTGGGGGAAAAAATCCTAGCAAAAACTAAACTTGAATGGGGCAGTTCCTATTACTTAAGCCAAGGGTTCTGAGCAAGGGAAAAGATTTCTGAAGGAGAAGAAAATGTGAGAAAGATGCCAGCTTGCCTGCCCCAAAGCAGTTCTTTCGGGGAATTTCTCTAATTTTTTTTTTCAGCTAGCCCACCCACCATACCAAGTATCTCTACCAGATTATCAAGAGAGACAAATAATTCTTCCTCTTGTCTCTTAACCAAATGTCCTGCTGATGAGCTGAAAGGATCTCTATTTACAACAAATAATAAATGCTTCCTTGGCTAAAAAGGATTAGTAACTCTGACATCATGAACAAAGGACCACACAAGGGAACCATCTGGAATTCAGTAAATCACTACATAGAAGGAATGACATTAATTCCAGGGCTTATTGGAGGCTTAATGTCCAAAAACTACTAAGCTATTAATTAGAGAAAATGAAATCCTTTTACACACAATGCATGCCACTGTGGTATGTATTATGGTCTGGTATATATGTTGGTCCCTCACCAACCCTGGGGACTTCTATCTTGAAAAGTATCATAATTGGCAAAATCAGCCCTAGTCAATATCAGACTTAACAGAGAAAATAGGGGATTAAGAGGGAAAAAAGAATAAAAATGGTATTTAATATATCTTTTAAAGCAAAGGTTTGAGAGAATAGCAAATTATTTCTTTCCTTTATTTTACTGAATTCTGTACAAAAGCAATACATGCTTATAACAAGAACAGTGGAGTTATGTAAAGATAGTTAATCATCTCCCCTCCATGCTTCTAATCCCAGTATCCAGAGAAAATCAATATTAACAGGTTTATAAGCATGCTCCCACAACTTTCCTTATGTTTATGCACACATATGTAAATATATTTAAGGATATACAGGATAAATATATGTGGAATATATCTCTCATATATGAGATACATAGGATAAAGGTGTACATATTACAGGATTTTGCTTTAACAAAACTAATGCTACCATTACTCAGTAGTTCACTTCCTTTAATAACATTATAGATTTCTGTCAACTTTGGTGCCTATAGATGTAATCCTTTGAAAAGCTGCATAATTATCAATAGCAAGAATAAGTCACAATTCATTCAACCATTTTGATTGTTTCAAATAATTTTTTTCCATCACACACAATTTCTGGGATAACAAACTTATACATATCTTATTTACTTATTTTTTATTTTTTTATTTTTCAAGATGGAGTTTTACTCTTGTTGCCCAGGATGGAGTGCAGTGGCATGATCTCAGCTCACTGCAAGCTCGGCCTCTCTAGGTCAAGTGATTCACCTGACTCAGTGTCTCCAGTAGCTGCCTTATTTTTTATTTCTGTAAACTACATTTCTAAAAACTGGAACTCCTGTGTCAAAGGGCACATATATATTAAATTTTAATAGAAACCACTAGATTACTTTTTAAAGGAGACTGTAACAATTTAAACCTCCATCAGCACTGAAAAGCTTATCAATTTCTTACCACCCTTGCCAGTACTGGATGCTACAAATCTTCTAAATGTTTGCCAGCCTGACAGGCAGAAATCAAATCTCCATCATTTGATTTTTGTTTACCTGACTAGTAGGGATTTGAACATCTTTTCATATTTTATTGATCATTTATTTTCTTTACTATCAATTGCCTATTCATGGCTTTATCTAATCTATCAATCAAATTGTTTTTCTTTTCCATATCAGTGTGTAGGCACTCAGTTTATTAGGAATATAACCCTTTGTCTACCTTATATGTGACAAATGGCCTTCCCTAGATGATCATTTTTTAGGAAAAAAAAAGTATGTATGGTGTTTTGTGATATGAAAATCTTTATTTTTATATAGCCTGCCCTGTAATTTTTTTAATGGCTTCTGAATTTCTCTTTCAAAGAACTTTAAAACTAGCTTAACACATTTTTCTTAAATAAATCCTTCTGAGGTGCTGATTGGGATTGAACTGAATTCACAGATTACAGAGTAATGACCTCTTCACAGCAATGAGTGCCACCATTGCCCACGCTTGCCCCAAAAGCGGTATGATTCTCTAGTTCGGTTTTCTTTTATGTCCTTCCGTACTGCTTAGTACTTTCCTTAATTTAGATACTAGACATATCTCATTCAGTTTACTCCTGGGCCTTGATGATTTGTCTGGCAACAGAACCACATCTTTCCCTGCTCCAGTTTCTAGAGTAGAAGGTTGTGTTTGGAGGCAGCACAGCCCAGTGGTGGAGGCCAAAGTCTCGGAGCTCAGATTCCCTGCGCTGAAATCCCAGATCATCTACCCACTGGCTCTATGCACGGAGCTAAGCTGACTCCTCTTTCAACAGATTTTCTCACCTACAAAGTAGGGATGACAACAGCATACCTCTTAAGTTTGTTGTGAGGATTGAACAAGATAATAATATCACATCTTTAGCACAGACTCTAGAATGTAGTAATTATATAACAAAGACAGTGACTATGACAGAGAGAATGACGTAAATTTATTGTTCAGACACTCTAAGTGTCCTATTGGTTTTCATTCTCTTGGCTTTTGTAGGTAGAAAATCATATACCCTTCTTATTGTGATGATTCATCCTTTTCCTTACAAGGTTTATAGGTTAGTCCACTCTCAAATTGCTGTAAAGAAATGCCTGAGACAGAGTAATTTATAAAGAAAAGAGGTTTAGTTGGCTCACAGTTATGCAGGCTGTACAGGAAGCATGGCTGAGAAGGAAACTTTCAATCGTGGCAGAAGACAAAGGGGAAGCAGGCACATCTTACATGGCCAGAGCAGGAGAAAGAGAGAGGACGGAGGTGCTACATACTCTTAAACAAACAGATCTCATGCTAAACCATTAGAAACTGCCCCAATGATCCGATCACTCTCACCAGGCCCCATCTCCAACACTGGGGATTACAATTCAACATGAGATTCATATGGGAGAAAATAATGAGAATGTGATAAAATATATTTTTTAAAACAAAAGTTTAATAGTTACTTCTTTCATTTATTAGATTCTTTCTAGACAAAAGCAATAAACAGAACAATGGAGCCATGTAAAGATAGTTAATAATCTCCCCCTCCACATCAGTTTACGTTTGTTTCTTTTGTCTAACTACACTGGCTGAGCCCTCCATTACAGTGTTGAACTGGAGAAGTGAAAGCTGGTCTTACTGCTTTGGTACTGACTCTAATGTCATTGCATTTTCCTAAGTATAATGATTACAGTATGTTTCTGATAGTCGTAACTTAATTGATATAAAGTTATTTATAATATTTTATCATTTTTACTCCTATCTATACCACATCCCCTTTTTCATTTATATTAGGTATAAATTCCCTCTATCATTATTAAAAAAGGTTTTCATATTCTATATTAGTCTCTCTGAGAACTAACAGTTGACTTTAATGCCCACCATTTTGTATTTTCTTCTGCTCTCATCTTTATTGTTTCCTTCTTTCTACTTTCTTTGGGTTTGTTCTTTCCTAATTCTTGAGTTTGAGCCTTAGCTCACTAATTTTTTAATCCTATATTCTTCTGTATTGATTGTATAACTTCTTTCCTATTCCCTTATGTATTTAAAATTATGCATGGATTTTTTGATTAATAGAGTCTAGCATTAACAGTGACTTCCACCTTCTCCACCTGTCTATTTTAAATTGTTTGGTTTTTAGTTTTAGTTTCAGTTGAGCAAGTAGACTTACTTACCCATGTATTTACCAGTGTCTTTGACCATTATTCATTTTTTTCTTTTTCTTGAGATTCAACTCATATACACACAATTTAGCTATTTAAGGTGTACAATTCAATGGCTTTTAGTAAATGTACAGAGTTGTGCAACCATCACTACTATCAATTTTAGAACAATTAATCATCCCCCAGAAAATGTTGTGCCTATGAGCAGTCCCTCTGTTTCCCCAAACCTCTCAGCCCTAATCAACTACTAATCTACTTTCTGTCTGGAAGTTTAACTGTTCTGTATATTGTGTATGAACTGAGTCATGTAACACGTGGTCTCTTGTGTCTGACCTTTTTTTGCTTTGTAGAGTGTTTTTCAAGTTTCATCCATGTTGTAGCATGTACCAGTACTTCATTCCTTTTTGCTCTCAAATAATAGTCCACTGTATGGATATACCACATTTTACTTATCTACACATTAGTTGATGGGCATTTGGTTATTTCCATATTTAAGCTATTAAAAATAATGCTTCTATGAACATTAATGTACAAGTTTTGGTGTAGACTTTTTAGTTTTCTTGGTTTAAAACTAGGGGCAGAATCGCTCGGTCACATAGTAGGTCTATATTTAACCTTGTGAGGAACTGCCAGACTATTTTCCAATATAGCTGCACTATTCACATCCTCACCAGCAGTGTATGAGGGTGCAACTTCTTCACATCCTCACTAACACTGTTATTTTCTGTCATATTTATAGTCATCTTAGTGGATATGACATGGTATCTCATCGTGTCACTATCCATTTTTCTTCACGTTCCTTCCAGACATATATTCTTTAAAAATCCACTGTCAGTGATCTCAATAGTAAACTCTTCCAGTTCTTGATGGTCCATGTTGTCTGTGTTTTGCCATGGCTCATGTCAGAGTTTAGCTGGATGCACAGACCTACTTTGATTTGTTCTGCTGCCTTTCTGGATTCCATTATTGCTGTTGAGAAGTCTACTATGTATTACTCCTGTGAAGACATCCTGGCTTTTTTCTGATTAACATTAAGGTTTCTTTTCCTTTGATCTCTGCAGTGTATCTAAATTCCCAAATGTTGATCTATTTTGATGTATCATACTTAGTAGAATTTGTGCTATGTCTGAGAATCATATCTTTCGTCAACTCTAGGAAATTCTCAGCCATACTCCTGTATTACAGCCACTGCTTCGTCCTTCCTGTTGTCTTCTCCAGAACTGCTGCTAGACATGTGTTGGCTATTCTCGTCTCAATCTCTCATTTAAATTATTCAATGCTTCACACTTATGATGCATTCTAGATATCCTCATTCTTTTCCAGTTTACCAATTAAGCTATGTCTCATCTGTGCTTAACCTATTATTGAAGTTTTTTTATATCATTGACTGTATTTTCCTTCTCTAAGGGTTCCATTTGGTTCCTGTTCAAATATGCATGGACTTCTTTTTTCACATTTTCTTGTTCTTTTCTGGTGTCTTAATCCTTTTAAAAATAGTTGTATCTATCTTAAACAAATGTAATTCAGAGTGTTTTCCTGCTAATTCTACAATCTAAATTCCTTAGGGGTCTAATTCTGCTATGTTTGTTTCTTGTGTTAGTCACTTTTCCTCTTCTGTTTTATATTATTGAGTTAAAAACTCTCAAGTAACCAAAACTAAAAATATTTAACATAAAATTGACCATAGTCAAGTAGTACTTCTGGGGTGCCTGGCAAGATAAATACCAGGAAGAACACTCTAAACCTGGGTTGCAATCAATCGCCATGAATAAAGCACTTCACTCTTGCTTTTTTCTTGTCTCCCACATATACTCCTTACCAAGACCCAGGGGACACTTTGACCACCTCCTTGCTTATTTCCCCGCTCTAACTCTTCTCCAAACCACTCTGTCCTCACAATCAACGTGATATTTTAAGACTGTACAGCATGTCATGTAACTCCCTTGATTAAGAATCTTAAGTAGCCTCCCACTGCTCAACACAACATTCAAACTCTGCCAGGTGTACAAGGCCATAAATAATCTGCCTCCTACCTGCTGCTTCTGCTGCATGTTTCCCCATCACAAAGTTCTGAGTCATACTGGCCTTCCTTTTCTTCTGTGGAGCCAACAAACATGAGGGGATGCCATTTAAGAGGAGGCAGCAGAAAGAAAGGAAGGGGAGTGATAAGGACACACTGCCGACATCACCGAGACATTAGACTGAATCTTGCCTGAAGTCGGCTTTCTCTCTGAGCTTCACAATAATGTTTCATTCCTTTCCCTCTTTCTTCCTTTCCAGCAACCACCTTCGCACCCAGCTATTTTTGTGTGAGTTAGGACCTTGATCTGTGTTACTGTATTGGTCCTCTTCCAGAGACTGTCAGAGAAATGTCACAGCCTAAAGCAGAGTTAAGCTGTCTTTACAGAGACCCGGATTCTATTTTAGGGTCCAGCAAAAGCTGAGAGAGAGAAACCATTCTTCATATAGTCTTGGGAATTCATAGTTCCCTATTTTGGAAGAGTCAAGTACAATATTTCTATAATTTAGTGTGGCAATAGTTCTCTCAGTTCACCGTACTTTCTGACAGGCCAAACACAGTTTTCTACATTTAACCATACTTGTATATTCACTTTTAATTAATTGCCATTTAACATCAGTTACTCATCCTTCAGACTTCTGTGCAACATTTTAGTTTGTATCACTACTCTAGTGACCAAAACAACTGGCAAGACAATTTTTTATGACCTATCAAACACTCTAGAAAATCGCAAATACTTGTCATATTCTCTTATTTTATAGCAAAACAAATCATAAAAAATGAAGTTTATCATATTCAATAATGAAAACCAAGTTATGGTATCTTCTACATGATTGTTTAAACATGGGTTATTGTATTGAATCCTAACAACACTACACTCCTGCAATTTACATATTATGAGTGTCATCCTCGTTTTACCCATGATAGGATGAAACTGAGAAAAATGAAAGTTATTGAGCAACTGCTCTATACAAGGTATCATCACAGAAAGAGCTTAAATATGTCACTTGATTTGATCATCTGAGAAAGTTGAGTGTCTTCACCACATCACACACTAATGGCCAGGGGCAGAACACATGCCCAGTCTGCAGAGCCCTCTCCGCTAGGGCTGGCTTCTTCAACTCCACATTCACGGAGGTCTTTTTCTATACAAGCCTATGGGTTGAAAAGGATTTATTCTTCAGGACCTCATTACTGCCTTCTTTAAAAAAAAAAAGAAAAATAGCTGCCACAGACTTCTCTGTCTTGTGTCTTTGACTTAATGTGATTGGTACTGACTTTGGCACTTCATTACTTTCAAATGACAGAACAAACAGGTCCCAACACAATGCGGTCTGGACAAAGTAAGCAGTTCTTCAGATTAAATTACATATTAATAACAGACTTTCCCATTAGAACTCTTTAACATTGTTGCCTTGGGCATAGACCCTATTTTAGTTACATCCTCTGTGTTACAAGTATTTTCTGGTGATGCTAATGCTGCGCCTCATGTTGAAATAAAACACCTCCTTCGAGACGTAGATGTTTGTATAATACAAGTATGATCTAGGAGTCTCAGGGTGGTGTTTGAGCTCCAAAGTGAGATTTATTAATTAAAAGGTTAAAGTAATCATAGACTGCCTTCCTTTTCCAGCTCCCCTTCTTAAATTAGTAATGTCAGTCTATCTCAGATTCTCCCTATCTCTGTATTCTGATTTTTCTCCATAACAGTTATCTGATATGCTGTATATTTTATTTCTATTTTCCTCAATAGAGTGGCAGCTCCCTGAGGCCAGGGACTTTGGCATTTTCATTCAGTGCTCCAACCCCAGCGCCTAGAATAGTGTCTGGCACATGGTAGACAGGGGGACTGAAGCTTATCATACTGAAGGCATGGGGAGCTCTTTAGAAAAAAAGACACAAAGGTACGAATAGAAAAATTATTTAAAAACTGTACCAATATCAATATCCTAGTTTTGATGTTAAACTATAGTTTTGCGCAATGTTGCCATTGGGGAGATGGGAAATGGAGTGAATAATGCACAGAATTCCTCTGCATTATTTCTTACAACTGCATGTGAATCTACAATAATCTCAAAATTTAGAATGCTTAATTAAAAATAAGTATTACTGTATAAAAATATGTAAGAGAATATTTATAGTGAGAAAAAGTATGCCCCAAAATTAAATAATAAAAACCTGGAAAATGCCACATAGATCACAACATCCACAAAAGTATTTTTATTCATAGATTCCCTAGCAAGCCTTGATAGCCTTTTTTCTACATTTCTGTATAGGTGCACTTTGACTATACAATGACTTTGTTAATATTTACTAAAGAGGGAATAGAAAACTCTCTAGGACTGTCGACTGAATTTAGTTTTAGAGCAATTTCTTTCAACTATGTAACTCATTATTGGTAGTGTACTGTAACTGTTTAGGATTGTTGTCTAATCTGTGAAAATATCCTTTACTTGCATGTGTGAGCTGGAAGATTGTGGCATTTCAAACTTTCTCAATGACCAACCTTACATGTTCTTTGAATGAGAAACCCTTGTTAACCAGCTTGTTGTTGAATTCATTGGACTGACTTGAGGGTTTTATGTTATCTCTGTCTGTGTCAAAATTTCATATCAGATGAGTAAGAACCTGTGTGGATAGGCTTGAGTAAAGCCATCGTAGAAGTAAGCACAGGCCTGGCATGGGGTCCAGTTTAGATTGAGGGTGGTATGTAAGGAAGAAAGTGGTGGAGAAGCCAAGAGAAGTGTGTTGGAGGTAGAAAGGGCTGGAAGGTTAGCATCAGGTGCTGGCAAGTGTCCAAGGGAACCCAGAAGATTTCTCTGAATTAAAGAATCCACCAAATAAGTGACAAAATAGAGTATAGTGGGTCGTTAACAATACAGTCAAATCGCAAGCTTTGCCGCTGTCATGAACCTTTGATAGCAATGACTTAGCTGCACACATAAACATATCTCACTAAATTCAAACACAATAAATCCCTCACTCAACCTTCCCTATGGGACGTTTTCAAATTTTCTTGCAGCTCGTCCAATCTCACCATGAGAGGAAGTGGGGTGACAGAGGTCAGAGAGGAAGGCAACAACCGTCTTTACTAATAGTGGCTCAAATACATTACTTCTGCAAATTTTACAAAATTAATGCAAACAGGTGACTGAACTGCTCCACCTTGGTCCCACCCAGAGAGTTGGAAAGAGATGGCCAAAGAGAGACCCTGAAGGTTACCCATCCTTAGCTTCATGGTAAATCTGACTTTGTAGGGCCTTAATTCTGTAGAATGAATGAATGAATGCACATTTGAATGCTTGCTCTTAAGATCCAAGAGCACATTCCAAGAGTACTTCCAAAGACCGTCAGTAATTTTTTTTTTTTTTTTTTTTTGAGACGGAGTTTTGCTCTTGTTACCCAGGCTGGAGGGCAATGGCGCGATCTCAGCTTACCACAACCTCCGCCTCCTGGGTTCAGGCAATTCTCCTGCCTCAGCCTCCTGAGTAGCTGGGATTACAGGCACGCGCCACCATGCCCAGCTAATTTTTTGTATTTTTAGTAGAGGCAGGGTTTCACCATGTTGACCAGGATGGGCTCAATCTCTTGACCTCCTGATCCACCCGCCTCAGCCTCCCAAAGTGCTGGGATTACAGGCGTGAGCCACCGTGCCCGGCCCCATCAGTAATTTTTAAAGCAAGCCAAGAAACAATAGAATAAGAGGGAGCCATCGAAAAGCTTCTTAAATATAAATAACCGGGGGAAAAAAATAACATTTTTATCAAAGTATGAGTCTAACCCAGTTGATCGAACTCTGGAGAGTTACCTTTCAGAGCCATGCTACAGAACCTTTTTCTCCAGAATTGAAAGAATGTGCTTTAAAATGTCTTTGAAAATTAAAAAGATAAATAATTAAAACCCTTATATTAAGCACATAAATGTTATGTTGAATAACTAAATGAAAGGAATAATGATGGAACAGACATATCAAAGTGAAATAACCCCACTTGCCCTTCCCTCCTATTGAGGATGAAAATGAACCTGACATTCTGGTTGCATCTGAAGGTCCAGTCTCAAAAGAACTCCCAGGTTTGGTTTGCAATGATACACTCCTGAGCTTTCTTGGAAGCAGGAAGATTCCTACAAATTACTCTGCCCCTGAAGCAGGTTATTTCTATAGCAGAGATGGGATATTATCTGCCTTCCATCTGCTCCATTTCATTTTGGAGTAGGAGCAAGATGACAAAAAGAGCTCCAGAAAGTCACAGACACTTAACCTAAAACTCAAAAACTGATCCACACGTGGAAATAAACACCATCCAAATGAGAAAGGCAAAAGCCATTTATTCTGAGCTTGCTGTAGCAAGGGAGTCAGCCACCATAACAGGCATTTGTCAGACACTCAACAGCAGGCAGGGGAGTGGGAGAGCTTTACAGTGGACAGAAGGGATGCGTTCAGATGTGCCCTGATTGGAGGTTGCTGGTTTGGAGAAGCTGGAGGTGGCTAACTAGGTGCCATGTGATTGGTTAGGGGAATATTTGCCTTTCTCTGGATGGTCCTAAATTGGAAGCAGCCACAAAAAGTAGGAAAAGCTGTTAGTCATTAATCAAGTTCTGGCAATTTGGAGCCAATTGTTACACAAGTTATTGTTTAGCTTCCCAGATTGTTACTAGAGACGGTGATCCGACTTCCTGTAAGTCAGGCTTTAGTGGGTGGGCTTGCTGAGTTGTTTATTGCAGATAAGCGGGGGCGGTTCCCTGAGAGGCTGCTGGAGGTTATGGTCACAGTTCTATTTTTACACAAGGTCTGACCATGGTCTGTTTACATATTCAGTCTCTCACATGCCATTTGGTGTTAAACAAAAACGCGTTCTGGATAAGTGTATCTCAGCAGATACAGGAAATGCAAGAGAGTGTGCACCTTGGTGTTGGTTGTTTTTCTTAGAAAACAATTGTTAATAGCTCCATGATGAGAGAACTTATTAAAGGGTAAATAGAAGTGCAGGGTCCAAGCTGCATGAATCTCATCAGTGGTAATAAGAGGCATGTGGTTAAGTGCTCACACACTGGGCTGGAAATTTCTCCTTAAATATTTTAAAAATTAAAAAGCACAAAGAGGACTCAGTTCACATGGAGCCTGCTCCACCTACCCTGATCCCACACCCTCAGGAAAAAAGAAATGGGTCTGTTGCTGAATGCAGGTCTGAGAGGTCATTATTTTGAGCCATACATCATGACAATAACCAGGGCAACAGTCTCAGAAGTGATTCCAGATTATTGCTTACAGAGGAGCACTCTAATGTTTTTTTCATTTGAGGCAATTATTTAAGGCAAAACTGTCTTTCACATTAAAAACCCAGTGGGCAACTTGTAAGCATCAAATAAATTGCACTGGGGGTCCATTTTCAGGCTCTGTTGTATAAAACTGCCATTACTTGCTCTGCTAGTTATGGGGAAACAAAAAAGTTTGCATTATTCTACATTTCATATCCAAACAACTGAAGCTCAAAGGCATTTTTAAAATGCAGTCTTGCCTTTCCAATCTTTGCAGCTTCCCTGGGCTCTATGAAATGGAGTGAGCAGAACACACTAGCTAGCCCCACTTGCTAGCAGAATGAATGTCTCCCCAAAACCAGGCAGAGGAAAGGAAGCAGGAAGCCCCCTTTCAGCAGCAGTGACAAACCATTTTCTCTCCTTCCAGAAAGGGCCAAAGAATTAACCAAATCCTTAGCTCCACTGAGAAAAGCAGCAAAGATAACAGCGAAGATTAAGCTTGAAGAGAAAGAACCCCTTTGCTGAAGATGAGCATAACTGAAGCAAAGAAAAACTGCTCACTTCAGCTGCACTGTCTTGGTCTCCAAAATTGCAATTGCATAGCCCTTTGCTACCTGGTGAAGAAAACTGCAACCATTACGCTGAGTGACTCTCACTCAAATACCTTGTAAAGATGAGCTGAGTCCTCTATTTCATTATTTGTTTAAAAATATCTGAGCCTCTGCCTCACGCAGGGGTGAATAGGCACATTCCTAGACATGGAGAAAATAACAGCAGTTTAACCAGAGCCAGGGGCACCATTTCCTCCAGCTTCAACTGTTTGCCCATACTGTGTTATTCTGTTAGACAAGAGCCTGGGAAGCTAATTGGACTGGTCCACAAGTCACCCTTGGAGAAAGGTTGTTGGGAGGATGAATGTCCCCCTAAGGCTCTGTGTCTTTCATTTTGCATGAAGTCAGTGCTCTTCCTGCTACAGAGGTGGGAAAGTTAACAGACGAGCCACCTTCCTGGACATTGTGCTTGATTCTGGAAAGTTTCACACACACACACACACACACACACACACACACAAAGAAGCTGCATAACAAACCACGAGAATTTACATGTAACTGAGGAGAATAAAAAATGACTATGCACTACGCAATATAATCATTCATTTTTCAATTAGTTATTGAATACTTATGATGTATCAGACACTAGGATTTCACAGATATGAAAGTCGTTCCCACCCTCAAGTAGCCAATGGTCTAGAAATTCAACATCTAATCCATGACCAATCCATCACAAAATCTAACCTTCACAAAACTTTACCTTCTAATTAGCTCTCTAAATCATCCATTTCTAACGGTATACCCACCAGGGTGACCCACACCATCATCTCTCACCTGAACTCCATTTCTAACGGTACACCCACCAAGGTGACCCACAGCATCATCTCTCACCTGAACTCCATTTCTAATGGTACACCCACCAAGGTGACCCACAGCATCATCTCTCACCTGAACTCCATTTCTAATGGTACACCCACCAAGGTGACCCACAGCATCATCTCTCACCTGAACTTTTACACTAGCCTCCTAACCATTCTCTCCACATCCTCTCTTCTTCCTTAGATTTCTCCAAAACCAGAATTACCTTTTTGAAGGTAAAGATACATCTTAAAGTCCTTAAGTGATTATCTTGTACACCTTAAAATCTTTACATGATTGCTCAATATTCACAGACTAAAAATAAAATGCCTTAAAATGTCCATAAGGTCCTAAGTGTAATAGCCCCAACCTGCCTACAGTTAATAGCGCAAAAAAAAAAAAAAAAAAAAAAATTGCCCCAATTCTCCAGCCATCCTATACCCATGGCTTTGCAGTGTAACTTTGTAGCTCATTCCATTACAAAGGGGAGTCTATTTCTCCACCCTTGAATCCAGGCTGGCTTTGTGACTTGCTCTGGCCAATAGAATAGGATGGAAATGACGGTGTTGTTCTAAAGCTACACCTCCAGAGGCTTTAGTCATTGCCAGTCATTCACTTGGAATTCCACCACCACCATGTTAATGGGCCCAAGCTAGCCTGCTGCAGGGTGATAGAACAAGTGGAGCACCACCATACCATCCAGGTTTCCTAGCCAAGTCTCCAGACCCCTGAGAGAACCCAGCCAAGGTCAGATACCTATCCAACCCACAGCTGACCACAGATGATAACTGAGCCCTGATCAGCCCAACCCAGCCAGAAGACTCATACCACTGACTATAGATGTGGAAGCACTGGTAAATAGTTATCATTTCAAGGCAGTACATTTTATTTAGCAGCTTGCTGTGCAGCATAGCCAACAGATACACTGTCTCCACATCCCCATCTAGCCCTTTCTTTTTGTCTGAAGCCTAGAGACACTAGCCTTCTTTTCAATCTCTGACACGGGCCATGCTTCCTCCTGCCAGTGGGCTTTAAACATATTGTAAACATACTTGTAACCCTCCCCTCCAACACTGTTGCTTAGTTAGCTCTTCTTCCATCCAAATCAGCTCAGCCACTGCATCTTGAGGAAAATCCCTTCTGACCTCCTTGACTATTTCATTTCCACATATTCCCTATTATGTAATCTCCAGCATATGTAACAGTACAGCATAGTGGTAATAGCCCAGACCCTAAGGCCAGACTTCCTGGGTTAGAGCCCTAACCTACCACTTGCTAGTTCTTAGTCCAAGAAATAAGAGCTCTGTGTCTGTTTCCTTATCAGTAAAACAGGGATCATAATGCTACCAATCTCATTGCCTTGTTCTGAGGACTCAGTGGGTTAGTAAAATACTTAGTTCCTAGCATGTACCAAGTGCAATGTAAGAATTAGCTATCATTAAAATACCATGTACTTCTGTTTAAGAGACTGTAATTTTCCATTTATTTGTGTGATTCTTTGATGAATGTCTATAGACCAATGTACTAGTTAGGGTTCTCTAGAGGGACAGAACTAATAGGATAGGTTTTAATATATATAAAGGAAAGTTTATTAAGTATTAACTCACATAATCACAAAGTCCCACAATAGGCTGTCTGCAAGCTGAGCAACGAGAGCCAGTTGGAGTCCCCAAACTGAAGAACTTGGGAGTCCGATGTTCAAGGACAGGAAGCATCCAGAATGGGAGAAAGATGCAGGCTGGGAGGTTAGGCCAGTATTGTCTTTTCACATTTTGCTGCCTGCTTTATATACTAGCTGCACTGGCAGCTGAGTAGATGGTGCCCACCCAGATTAAGGGTGTGTCTGCCTTTCCCAGCCCACTGACTCAAATGTTAATTTCCTTTGGCAACACCCTCACAGACACACCCAGAATCAGTACTTTGCATCCTTCAATCCAAACAGGTTGACACTCAGCATTAACCATCATAAGCCCACCCCTTATCAACTTGAACTCATGCATATCAATAAGTTCATAATTGCACCAATCCCCAACCCAAATATTATTACATAAAGTTAACAATACTTAAATGCTGATATGAAGTCAATAAATATGCCACATTAAAAAGGAAATAAAATGAAGATATTTTCTTAGTACAAGTATATACATGCACAAACGTGTTTTAACAAAAGGAGGAAGAAAAACTCATGATAATTGCATTCCTCATTTCTGCAGCTGGTCACGTGGCCATAGCTGTTATCAACGACTACCTTCTTCTTCTACTCAGTCTGTAATCAGCAAGCACCTCAGCAGGTCATGATTTTCTTCCTGGGGTGACCCAAACCTTCATTCCTGAAGAGTCTGGGTCATTTGTAGTCTTTCCTGGATTGGGCTGCTGTAGTTTTCCATTGACCTTAATCACAGGGCATGGCAATACTAAGAGACACCCTAAGAGATCTACTGTATTCCATGCATATTCTTCCTTATTTCCATTGTGTAGTAGTCCGATTTCATCTTGATACTCTGGGTCAATCACCCCAGCCAATACTGTGACTCCCATCTTAGCCTATTGACGTAAAGGTAGGAGGAGCCCAAAGTATCCAGGTGGCAATCTTAACTTGCAGCTTAATGGAATCCTTGTTGTGCCTCCTGGTGGCAGCATTCCTCCCTCTGCAACTAAAACGTCTAGGCCAGCATAACGAAATGTCACAAGAACAGGAAGCAAACATTTTGCTAGTGAATCACTAGAGGCGATGATGAGTGGTGTCACTTCCACCCCAATTCCTGGACCTCTGAATCCCGACTATGGAAGAAACAGTTCCACATATTGGACATTGATTCAGAGCATACACAGCCTATTGGAGAACTTTGCCCCAGCACTGTAAAGTATTGTCACCTAGTTGGCCTTGTAATTGTGACTTCAAAAGGCCATTTCGCCATTCTATCAATCCAGCTGATTCAGAAGAATGGGGAAGATGGTAAGACCAGTGAATTCCATGATCATGAGCCCATTGCAGCACTTCTTTAGCCATAAAGTGAGTGCCTCGATTAGAGGCAAGGCTGTGTAGAATACCATGATGGTGGACCAGACATTCTGTGAATCCAAATGCAGCAACTTATCCTTCACCTTAGAAGGACTATCTCAATAGGCTCCCCCACCACTGGACCCCTAAAAATTTTACTGAGGTAGAAGTTCTCTGAATTTTAGTCAGATATATTTCCCATCCTCTGCATGCAAATGTCTCACCAGCAAGTCCAGTGTGTTTGCTACTTTTTGCTTGCTGGATCTAATCAGCATAATGTCATCAATGTAATGGCCCAGTGTAATATCTTGGGGAAGTGAAAAGCAAGCAGGATCTCTCCAAATAAGATAATGACACAACACCAGAGAGCTGATCTATCCCTGAGGTAGGACAGTAAAACTATATTGCTGGCCTTGCCAGCTGAAGGCAGATTGCTTCTGGTGGGCCTTTTGGACAGGAACGAAGAAAAAGGCATTTGCCAAGTCAATGACTGCATACTGGGTACCAGGAGATGAGTTAATTTGCTCAAGCAATAAAACCACATCTGTTACAGCAGCTACAACTGGAGTCACCACTTGGTTAAGCTTATGGTGATCCACTGTCATTCTCCAAGATCCATCTGTCCTCTACACAGGCCAAATGGAAGAGCTGAATGGGGATGTTTGGGAATCTCCACCCATGCATCTTTCAAGTCCTTGATGATGGCACTAATCTCCACCATGCCTTCAAAAACAATGCAATATTGTCTTTGATTTAACCATATTTCTAGGTAGAGGCATCTTTAATGGCTTCTATTTGGCTGTTCCCACAATAGCTCTCATCCTACCAGTCAGGGAACCAACATAGGGGTTCTGCCAGCTGCTATATCTATGCCAATTATGCATTCTGGCACTAGGGAAATGACCACAGGATGAGTCCGGGGGCCCGCTTGACCCACTGTAAGTTGGATTTGAGCTAAAACTCCATTAACTACCTGACTTACATAAGCCCCTACTTTAACTGGAGGACCATAGTGACGTTTGGGGCCCCTGGAGTCAATGTCAGCTCAGAGCCAGGGTCCAGTAGTCACTTAAATGTCAGATCATTTCCCTTTTCCCCAGTTACCCTGGTAAAAAGCCAGAGGTCTCCTTGGGGAAGGATGGGAGAAAGAATAACAGTGTAAATTGTCAGTGGTGTCATGGGATCCTTCCTCAAAAGTATCTAGCCTCCCCTTCATTCAAGGGGTTCTGGATCTCTAAACTGGCTCAAGTCTGAAAATTGATTGAGGGGCTGTGACTCTGTTTTTATAATTCAAATTAGTCTTTTGTCTACTTGACCTAGAAGTTTTCTGGTTGTATAAATTAAGTAGGAATGCAGTAGGCTTCCTACCAATTTCTCTTGTAGGAACACTGTGATTAATTAGCCAACACCAGATCTCTACACGAGTTAGATTATTCTGATTGCTGCTTTGCCTCTGCTTTCCATTACCATAGCTATGCCTTCCTTGCCTTTGAAGGTTGAGTGCTGTCACTTGGCCTCTGCCATCTCATGATGCAATTTTTTACATCATATTTAAATTTTGTAATTGAGTGACTGTAGTTCCCACTGTTAGATCTGACATACAGAGATGAGCAATTATAGGTCTCTTCAAAGATGCAAGTGCTACCCTCACAAATCTGTTTCACAAGGCATTAGTCAAGGGAATATCTTCTGGACCCTCCCAGCTGGGATGAGTAGGTCTAAAGTGACTAATCTACCCCACCATCCCAATCTCCCTAAGCCTTTAGATCCCTTCCTCTACATAAACCATGGAAGATCCGGCATTTCCAGCTCATTCACATGGGGCCATCTTTTAATCCATATTTCATCTAACCAAGAAAATAAACTATTAGAACCTTTGTTTGTTAACTCCATGAGTTGCAACATAAAATGCAGAGCTCCTACTTATGGGACCAAATCAATAAATTCAGCCTCATCCAACTCTATGTTCCTTCCACCACTATCCCATACCCTTAATATCTTTTTTTGTTTTAATTGAGTAGAGGCGAGGAACTAGGATGTTGAAAAGTAAAAAAAGGAGAGAAGGAGAGGAAGAAAGAGGAAGAAAAAGAGGGAGAGAGAACAGGAATATTGCTTCATTCTAAAAATGGGTATTAATAATGGCCGATCAATATTTTGTGTATTTAAAATGGAGAACTCTATAAATATTTGTTGAGTTTACTTGATCCAGATCTGAATTGAAGTCCTGGATATCCTTATTAATTTTCTGTCTCGTTGAGTCCAAATCTCGTTATGGGTCTTATGTATCTGGGTATTAAGATCTCTTATTGTTACATTGATCCTTTTACCACTGTATCTTTGTTGCTTTGAAATCTATTTTATCAAATGTGAGAATTGCAACTCCTGCTTTTTGTTTATTTATTTATTTTTGCTCTCCATTTGGTTGGTAAATTGTTCTCCAACCCTTTGTTTTGAGTCTTTGTGTATGTTTGGCTACACTGTTAGGTTTTGGCTGTATCTTTTGATTGGGGGATTTAGTTGATTTAAATTTAGGGTTACTGCCATTTGATGTTAACTGGCTATTTTATCCATTCGTTGATGTAAATTCTTCTTTATGTTGATGCTCTTTACTTTTTGGTATATTTTTAGAAAGGCTCATACTGGTTGTTCCTTTCTATGTATAATGCTTCTTTCAGAAGTTCTTGTAAAGCAGGCCTGGTGGTAATAAAATCTCTCAGTACTTGCTTGTTCATAAAAGATTTTATTTTTCCTTCAGTTGTGAAGCTTAGTTTGGCAGGATATGAGATTCTAGGCTGAAAGTTCTGTTCTTTAAGTATGTTGAATATTGGCCCCCACTCTCTTCTGGCTTGTAGGGTTTCTGCTGAGAGATCTGCTATAAGTCTAATAGGCTTCCCTTTATGGGTAACCTGGCCTTTCTCTCTGGCTGCCCTTAGTATTTTCTCCTTCATTTCGATCCTGGTGAATCTAACGATTATGGGCCTTGGGGTTGCTCTTCTTGAGGAATATCTTTGTGGTGTTCTCTGTATTACCTGGGGTTGAATAGTGTCCTGCTTTGCTAGATTGGGAAAATTTTCCTGGATAATATCCTGAAAGTATTTTCCAGCTTGGATTCATTCTCTCCATCACATTCAGGTACACCAATCAAACATAGATTGGGTCTTTTCACATAGTCCTATATTTCTTGGAGACTTTGCTCATTCCTTTTCATCCTTTTTTCTCTATTCTTGTCTTATCGTTTTATTTCATTAAGTTGGTCTTCGACCTCTGATATCCTTTCTTCTGCTTGATCCATTCACCTATTTAAACTTGTGCATATTTCACTAAATTCTCGTGTTGTATTTTTCAACTCCGTTAGTTCATTTATATTCCTCTCTATATTGTCTATTCTTTTCAGCATTTCATCAAACCTTTTTTCAAAGTTCTTAGTTTCTTTACATTGGGTTAGAACAAGTTCTTTTAATTCCCAGAAGTTTCTTATCATCCACCTTCTAAAGCCTACTTCAGATAATGGAACACAGTCCTTTTCCATCAGGGCTTGTTCCGTTGCTGATGAGAAACTGCAATCCCCTGTAGAGGGAGAGGGGTTCTGATGTTGGGTATGCTCGGCCTTCTTAAGCTGGTTTTTTCCCTTTATTATCAATTTATCCATCTGTCATCTTTACAATTACTGCCTTTCTAATTAGGTTTCTGAGTTGATGTCCAATTTATTGATTCCCAGTGCTGGGATTCAAGCAACCCACTGCGCCGGCCAAAATAGCAGCGATAAGACTGATGGTGCTCTTCTGCCCGGGAATCTCTGGTCTGGCTTCCTTCTTGAGTCCGCAACAAGCGGCTCTGCCTTCCCGGAGCTCCAAACACCGATCAATAAGGGAACCAGTCCCGTTTACTCTTCATGAAGAGCTGCCGCGCCAAGGCGCCAGCAAAACCACTGCGCCAGCCACAAGAGTCACGCTGGCGACCCGTGGGGCTCCTCCACTAGAAATCTGCTGGTCCATGAGCGATGAAAATTCGTCTGAAAGTGTGGCGTCCTCTCGTTCTCTGAGCTTTCACTGGGAGCTACAATCCTGAGCTGTTAGTGATCAGCCATCTTGGATCAACCTCCTCGTGGGTCACATTCTCCACCTCACCTCTAAGGGGCCTGCTGGGATTTTAGTTACAGGTCTATAAGCAAATAAGAGTGTTGTGGGTGGCTCCTGAGGAGAATCAACATTACCTTGCCTGGCAACTGCCTCAAAGGAGGCCATCACTGTTGCCTCAGGCAGCATAGGGTTTAGCTCCTCAGACAAAGGTGGAAAGGCTGATGGCAGCATGGGTCTGGGAGGGGATGCTGCCACTACTAGGCATGAGAAAGCTGTTTTTTCTGGCAAAAAAAGGTTCATCAGAATTCATAAACTCAGTATCCCCAGTTTTATCAGGGCCCTCCACATGTCCCCATTCTAAGTTGCAGGGTCCCATTCTTTTCCAATCAATGCCCTTACTTTAATAGTAGATACCTGGTGAGGCTATACATGCACCTTTCATTGCAGGACAGCCACTCCCATGATAAGAGCAAAATGGCCAAATAGGAACAGCTCCAGTCTGTAGCTTCCAGTGAGATCAATGCAGAAGGTGGGTGATTTCTGCATTTCCAACTGACGTACCCAGTCCATTTCATTGGGACTGGTTAGACAGTGGGTGCAGCCCACAGAGGATGAGTAGAAGCAGGGTGGGGCATTGCCTCTCCCGGGAAGTGAAGGGGCCAGGGACCTCCATCCCCTAGCCAAGGGAAGCTGTGAGAGACTGTGCTATCCAGCCCAGATACTATGCTTTTCCCACGGTTTTTGCAGCCCACAGATGTGGAGATTCCCTCATGTGCCTACACCACCAGTGCCTTGGTTTTCAAGCATGAAAATGGGTGTTTGTTTGGGTAGACACTGACCCGGCTTCAGTAGTTTTTTTTCATACCCCAGTGACACCTGAAACCCCAGCAAGATAGAACCATTCACTCCCCTGGAAAGGGGGCATAATCCAGAGTCAAGTAGTCTCACTCAGTGGGTCCTACTCCCATGGAGCCCAGCAATCTAAGAACCACTGGCTTGAAATTCTTGCTACTGGCACAGCAGTCTGAAATCAACCTTGGAGTAGCAAGCTTGAGGGGAGGAGGGGCATCTGCCATTACTGAGCTTCAGGAGGTGGTTTTCCCCCTCACAGTGTTAAGGAAGCCACCGTGAAGTTCGGACTGGGTGGAACTCACTGCAATCTGGCAAAGCTGCTGTGGTCAGACTGCCTTTCTGTATATTCCTCCTCACTGGGTAGGGCATCTCTGAAAGAAAGGCAGCACCCCCAGTTAAGGGATTAGAGATAAAACTCCCATCTCCCTGGGACAGAGAACCTGGGGGAAGGGGTGGCTATGGGCACAGCTTCAGCAGACTTAAATGTTCCTGCCTTCTAGCTCTTAAGAGAAAAGCACATCTCCCAGCAGTCCTTGAGCTCTGGTAAGGGACAGACTGCTTCCTCAAGTGGGTCCCTGATCCCCATGCCTCCTAACTGGGAAACATCTCCTAGCAGGGGTCAACAGACACCTCATTCAGAAGAGCTCTGGCTGGCATCAGGCAGGTGCCCCTCTGGGACAAATCTTCCAGAGGAAGGAGCAGGCAGCAGACATTGCTGTTCTGCAGCCTCCACTGGTGATACCCAGGCAAACAGGGTCTGGAATGGACCTCCAGCAAACTCCAGCAGACATGCAGAAGCAGGGCAGGACTGGTAGAATAAAAACAAAACGGTGATAACGTTGACATCAACAAAAAGGACACCCACACAAAAACCTCATCCAAAGGTCATCAGCATCAAAGTTCAAAGGTAGATAAATCCATGACAATGAGGAAAAACTAGCACAAAAATGCTGAAAATTCCAAAAACCAGAATGCCTCTTCTCCTCCAAATGTTCACAATTCCTCTCCAGCAAGGGCACAAAACTGGATGGAGAATGAGTTTGACAAATTAACCGAAGCAGGCTTCAGAAGGTGGGTAATAACAAATTCCTCTGAGCTAAAGGAACATGTTCTAACCTAATGAAAAATAGCTAAGAGCCTTGATAAAAGGTTACAGGAATTGCTAACTAGAATAACCTGTTTAGAGAAGGATGTAAATGACCTGATGGAGCTGAAAAACACAGCATGAGAACTCTCTGAAGCATACAAGTATCAACAGTCGAATCAATCAAGCAGAAGAAAGGGTATCAGAGATTGAAGATGAACTTAATGAAATCAAGTATGAAAGACTGAATTAGAGAAAAAATAATGAAAATAAATGAGCAAAGCCTCCAGGAAATATGGGACTATGTTGAAAGACCAAACCTACGATTCATTGGTGTACCTGAAAGTAATAGGGAGAATGGAACCAAATTGGAAAACACACTTCAGGATATTATCCAGGAAACCTTCCCCAACCTAGCAAGAGAGGCCAACATTCAAATTCAGGAAATGCAGAGAACAGCACTAAGACACTCATCAAGAAGAGCAACCCCAAGACACATAATCATCAAATTCTCCAAGGTTGAAATGAAGAAAAAAATGTTAAGAGCAGAGAGAAAGATCAGGTTACCCACAAAGGGAAGCCCATCAGACTAACAGCAGATCTCTCTGCAGAAACTCTACAAGCCAGAATAGAGCGGGGGCCAATAATCAACATTCTTAAAGAACAGAATTTTTAACCCAGAATTTCATATCCAGCCAAACTAAGCTTCACAAGCAAAAGAGAAATAAAATCCTTTACAAGCAAGTAAATGATGGGGGATTTTTTTCACCACCAAGCTAACCTTACATGAGCTCCTGAAGGAAGCACTAATTGTGGAAAGGAAAACCTGGTACTAGCCACTGCAAAAACATACCAAACTATAAAGACAAATGACACTATGAAGAAACTGCATCAACTAATGTGTAAAATAGCCAGCTAGTATCATGAGGAAAGAATCAAATTCACACATAACAATATTAACCTTAAATGTAAATGAGTTAAATGCCCCAATTAAAAGACACAGACTGGCAAACTGGAAACAGAGTCAAGACCCTGAATATGCTGTATTCAGGAGACCCATCTCACATACAAAGACACACATAGGCTTAAAATAAAGAGATGGAGAACTATTTACCAAGCAAATGAAAAGAAAAAAAAAAAAGCAGGGGTTGCAATCCTAGTCTCTGATAAGCATACTTTAAACCAACAAAGATCAAAACAGACAAGAGCATTACATAATGGTAAAGGGGATCAATGCCACAAGAAGAGCTAATGATCCTAAATATATATGCACCCAATACAGGAGCAACCAGATTTATAAAGGAAGTTCTTAGAGACCTACAAAGAGACTTAGACTCCCAGACAATAACAGGAGACTTTGATACCCCACTCTCAATACTAGACAGATCAACAAGACAGAAAATTAACAAGAATATTCAGTACTTGAACTCAGTCCCAGACCAAGCAGACTTAATAGACATCTACAGAACTCTCCACCCCAAATCAACAGAATATATATTCTTCTCAGAACCACATAGCACTTATTCTAAAATCAACCACGTGATTGGAAGTAAAACACTTCTCAGTAAATGCAAAAGAATGAAAATTGTAGTGAACGGTCTCTCAGACCACACTGCAACCATATTAGAACTCAGGATTAAGAAACTAACTCAAAACCACACAACTACATGGAAACTGAACAACCTGCTCCTGAATGACTACTGGGTAAATGACAAAATTAAGGCAGAAATAAATAAGTTCTTTGAAACCAATGAGAACAAAGAGACAATATACCCGAATCTCTGGACTACAGATAATGCCGTGTTTAGAGGGAAATTTATAGCACAAAATGCCTACATCAGAAAGTGGAAAAAAATTGACACCCTAACATCACAATTAAAAGAACTGGAGAAACAAGAGCAAACACATTCAAAAACTGGCAGAAGACAAGAAGTAAATAAGATCAGAGCAGAACTAAAGGAGACACACACAAAAAACCCTTCAAAACAAAATCAGTGAATCCAGGAGCTATTTTGTTGAAAAGAATAACAAAATAGACTGCTAGCCAGACTCATAAAGAAGAAAAGAGAGAAGAAACAAATAGATACAATAAAAAAATTATAAAGGGGATATCACCACTGATTCCACAGAAATACAAACTATGATCAGTGAATGCTATAAACACTTTTAGGGGAATAAACTAGAAAATCTAGAAGAAGTGGATAAATTCACATACACCCTCCCAAGAATATACAAGGAAGACTTCAAATCCCTGAATAGACCAATAACAATTTCTGGAATTGAGGCAGTAATTAATAGCCTACCAGGCAAAAAAGTCCAAGACCAGACAGATTCACAGCCGAATTCTACCAGAGGTACAAAGAGGAGCTGGTACCATTCCTTCTGAAACTATTCCAAACAATAGAAAAAGAGGGAATCCTCCCTAACTCATTTTATGAGGCCAGTATCATCCTGATAGCAAAACCTGGCAAAGACACAACAAAATAAGAAAATTTCAGACCAATACCCTGATGAACATTGCTGCAAAAATCCTTGATAAAATACTGGCAAACTTAATCCAGCAGCACATCAAAAAGCTTATCCACCACAATCAAGTTGGCTTCATCCCTGGGATGCAAGGCTGGTTCAACATATGCAAATCAATAAACATAATCCATCACTTAAACAGAGCCAATGACAAAACCACATGATTATCTCAATAGATGCAGAAAAGGTCTTCAATGAAATTCAACACCTCTTCATGCTAAAAACACTCAAACTAGATATCAATGGAACATATCTCAACATAATAAGAGCTATTTATGACAAATCCATAGCCAAAACCATTCTGAATGAGCAAAAGCTAGAAGCATTCCCTTTGAAAACTGGCACATGACAAGGATGCCCTCTCTCACTACTCCTATTCAACACAATATTGGAAGTTCTGGCCAGGGCAATCAGGCAAGAGAAAAAAAAATAAAGTGTATTCAACTAGGAAGAGAGGAAGTCAAATTGTCTCCTTTTGCAGATGACATGATTGTATATTTAGGAAACTCCATTGTCTCAGCCCCAAAACTTCTTAAGCTGATAGGCAACTTCAGCAAAGTCTCAGGATACAAAATCAATGTGCAAAAATCACAAGCATTTTTATATGCCAATAACAGACAAACAGAGCCAAATCATGAGTGAACTTCCATTCACAATTGCTACAAAGAGAATAAAATACCTAGGAATACAACTTACAAGGGATGTGAAGGATCTCTTCAAGGAGAACTACAAACCACTGCTCAAGGAAGTAAGAGAGGACACAAACAAATGGAAAAATATTCCATGCTCATGGATAAGAAGAGTCAATATTGTGAAAATGGCCATACTTCTCAAAGTAATTTTTAGATTCAATACTTTTCCTATCAAGCTACCATTGACTTCCTTCACAGAATTACAAAAAAAAAAAAAAAAAAAAAAAACTATAAATTTCATATGGAACTGAAAAAGAGCTCATATAGTCAAGACAATCCTAAACAAAAAGAACAAAGTTGGAGGCATCACGTTACCTGACTTCAAACTGTACTACAAAGCTAGAGTAATCAAAGCAGCATGGTACTGGTACCAAAACAGGTATACAGACCAATGGAACAAAACACAGGCCTCAGAAATAACACCACACATCTATAGCCATCTGATCTTTGACAAACCTGACAAAAACAATCAGTGGGGAAAGGATTCCCTATTTAATAAATGGTGTTAGGAAAACTGGCTAGCCATATGCAGAAAACAGAAACTGGACCCCTCCCTTACACCTTATACTAAAAGTAACTCAAGATGGATTAAAGACTTAAATGTAAAACCTACAACCATAAAAAGGAGAACTAATAGAACACTCAATACTGCTTTGGTCAAGCCTAACAAATCTTAAGTAAACCCAAAAAGACCAAACTGTTTTCCAAATTAACTACTCCAAAGAATGGAAAAGGCATTATAACAAGTATTATGCTATATTCTATATGCCCAAAAGTGAAGTACAAACATGGAATTTTTTTTTCAAGTAAAATATGTTCTCTGACCACAACAGAATCAAATTAGAATTCAGTAACAAAATAAAACTCTGGAAATTTGCCAAATATTTCTAAACTAACACACTTCTAAATAACCAATGGGTCCAAGGAAAAAGAAGGGGGCAGTGGAATTAGATAGTATTTTGAACTGAAGAAAAATAAAAACACAATATATTAAATAATTTTGGATGCTGGTAAAGCAGTATTTAGAGGAAAAAATTATAATACTGAATGCCTCTGTTAAAAATAATGAGAGATCTCAAATCAGTGATCCTAGTTTTGACCATAAATAATAGAAAAGGAAGACAAAATTAAATTTAATGTAAGCAAAATAAAGGAAATAATAAACAAAAAAATGAAAATCAATACAAAAGGCATGAAAACAAAAAATAGAGAAAATTACTGAAACCAAAATACATAAAATTGGTAATCCTCTGTTTTGATTAATAAGGGGGAAAAAAGACACAAATTGTCAGTATCAGGAATAAGAGAAGTGACTTTGTTACAGAGTCTACAAATATTTTTTAAAAATATTTTGAGTTCTCTTCTGTTAATAATGTGAGCAATGTAGATACAAATGAAACATACCTTAAAAGAGACAAAATCCGAAAGCTCATATAAAAATAAATAGCCTAAATAGTTACACATCTTTTAAAAAAAAATTAAATTTATACACACACGCACATGCACACGCGCACACATACACACCCCCCCTTCTGGGACAGATGATTTAACTGACTAATTCCTCCAAACATTTAGAGAAATAATGCCAGTTTTGTAGAAACTTTTCTAGAACATTGGAGAGGAGGGAATGCTTCTCAATGCATACTATAAATCCAGCATTACCCTGTTACCAAAACCAAAGGCATTACAATAAAATAAATCTGCAAACCAATATTCCTCATGAACACAGATGCAGAAATTTTAGACAAAATTTTTGTAAATAAAATTGAACAAAATACAGAAAGAATAATATACACTGGTCAAATCGAGTTTTTTCTAGGAATGCAGGCTTGGATAAACATTTGAAAATGAATGAATCTACATCACCATATTAATTTGACAAAGAAAAGCAATGTAATCATCTCCATAAATATAAAACAACTACCTATCAAAATTAAATATCCATCCCTGGCTTTAGAAAAACTCAAAAAAAAACTAGGAATAGAAAAGAACTTTCTGAGTCTCCTAAAAGGCATTTAGGAAAAAAACCTACAAGTAGCATCTCACTTAGCAGTAAAAGATTGACTGTGTTCCCACAAAGATCAGGAACAAAACGAAAATGCCTGCTCTCCCAAACTATTCAAGATTTAACTGGAGTTTCTTGCCACTGCAATAAGACAAGATAAAGCCATTTAAAGCATCTGGGTTAGAAAGAAAGAAGTAAAACTATTTTTATACACAGATAACATTGTTTATAAAGAAAATCAAATGATATGTACAAAAAAAGCTAGTGAAACTATTAAGTGATCATAGTGAGCTTAGCAAAATCACAGAATACAAGATCAGTATACAAAAATAAATTATAGTTCCACATCCTAGCAAAAAGAAAATTGGAGATGTAAAATATAAAACCATACTATTTATGATAACATCAGAACATAAATACTTCAAGGTACATCTGAGAAAAGTGTGCAAGATCTATACACTGAAAACTCCTGAAGGAATAAAATATTTGACACTTTATCAAAAAAGATTTACAGATGATGAATAAGGACTTGATACCTGACATCATTAGTCACTAGAGAAACACAATTTAAATAGCAAGGAGAATGGCTAAAATGAAAAAATTGGCCTAACCAAGTGTTATCAAGGATGTGGAGGAGGTAGAATGCTCATGCACTGCTGGTGGGGACGTAAAATGATACAACCATTCTGGAAAGTTAGATACATAGCACATGATTCAGACATCCCACTGTTAGATATTTACCTGAAAGGAATGAAATCAGACATCCATACAAAGACTTGTAAACAAATGTTCATAGGTGCTTTACTTTTATATCCAAACACTGGAAATAATCCAAGTGTCTGTTAACATAATGGTAAATTGTGACATATTCACACAGCAGAATACTAAGCAGAAATCAAGAGGAATGGGTCATTGATACAACATGGATGAACCTCAAAATAATTATCCTGAAATAAGTCAGGCAAAAATGAGTTCATTTAAATAAATACGATTTCATGAATATAAAACTTTAAAAAAGGAAAATCAATTAACAGTAATAGAAATTAAGTGAGTGGTGCCTAGAGAGCATGAAAGGAGACATGCAAAATTTTGGGCATGATGGATATGTTCACTTCCTTCATTGTGATGCTAGATATACCTGTATCAAAGCTCACATATGTGGTTATATATACACACATACAGCTTATAGATATAGCTGACCCTTGAACAACATTAGTGCACAAGTCCAGTTATACATGGATTTTTTTCAATAAATATATTGGAAAAATTGGGGAAGAATTTTGACAATTGAAAAAAACTCAGATGAACCACGAGAAACACTGAAAACATTAAGAAAAAGTAGGTGTTTTCCTACTCTAAAATTGACCACATAATTGGAAGTAAAGCACTTCTCAGCAAATGCAAAACAACTGAAATCATAACAAACAGTCTCTCAGACCATAGTGCTATCAAGTTAGAACTCAAAATTCAGAAACTAACTCAGAACCGCACAGCTTCATGGAAACTGAACAACTGGCTGTTGAATGTTGATTGGATAAACAACGAAATGAAGGCAGAAATAAAGAAGTTCTTTGAAACCAACAAGAACGACGACACAACATACCAGAATCTCTGGGACACATTTAAAGCAGTCTCTAGAGGAAAATATATAGCAATAAGTGCCCACATGAGAAGAGTGGAGAAATCCAAAATTGACACCCTATCATCAAAATTGAAAGAGCTAGAGGAGCAAGATCAAAAAAGCTCAAAACCTAGCAGAAGACAAGAAATAATTAAGATCAGAGCTGAACTGAAGGAGATAGAGACACAAAAAAACCCTTCAAAAAATCAATAAATCCAAGAGCTGGTTTTTTTGAAAAGATGAACAAAATAGACAGACCACTAGCCAGATTGATAAAAAAGAAAAGAGAGAATAACCAAATAGGTGCAATAAAAAACAATAAAGGGGAAATCACCACAGATTCCACAGAAATTCAAACCATCATCACAGAATATTACAAACAACTCTATGCACATAAACTAGTAAACCTGGAAGAAATGCATAAATTCCTAGACACCTGTGTCCTCCCAAGCCTAAACCAGAAGGAAGCCGAAACTATGAATAGACCAATAACAAGGTCAGAAGTCGAGGCAGCAATTAAGAGCCTACCACACAAAAAAAGCCCAGGTCCAGATGGGTTCACAGCCGAATTCTACCAGACACACAAAGAGGAGCTGGTACCATTCCTTCTGAAACTATTCCAAATAATCCAAAAAGAGGGAATCCTTCCCAAATCATTTTATGAGACCAACATCATCCTGATACCAAAACCCAGCAGAGACTCAACAAGAAAAGAAAACTTCAGGCCAATATCCATAATGAACATAGATGCAAAAATCTTCAATAAAATACTGGCAAGCCAATTGCAACAGCACATCAAAAAGCTTATCCACCACGATCAAGTAGGATTCATCCCGGGGACGCAAGGCTGGTTCAACATACACAAGTCTAAAAACGTAATTCACCACATAAACAGAACCAAAAACAAAAAACACATGATTATCTCAATTGATGCAGAGAAGGCCTTTGACAAAATTCAACAACCCTTTATGCTAAAAACCTTCAATAAACTCGGTATTGATGGAACGTATCTCAAAATAATAAAAGCTATTTACAACAAACAAACAGCCAATATCATACTGAATGGACAAAAACTGGAAGCATTCCCTTTGAAACCTGGCACTAGACAAGGATGCCCTCTCTCACCACTCCTATGCAACTATCTTGCATGTTCTGCACAGGTGCCCCAAAACCTAAAATGCAATAAAGAAAAAGAAAAAGTAGGTGTTTTATTAATGCATAAAACATATATGGATACTAGTCTATTTGATCATTTGCTTCTATAAAATATACACAAATCTATTATAAAAAGTTAAAACTTTCTGGGTACAGTGGCTCACTCCTATAATCCCAGCACTTTGGGAGGCCAAGGCAGGTGGATCGCTTGAGCCCAGGAGTTTGAGACCAGACTGGACAACATGGTAAGACCTCATCTCTACAAAAAAATACAAAAATTAGCCAGGCATAGTAGCACACACCTGTAGCGCCAACTACTTGGAAGGCTGAGGTAGGAGAATCACTTGAGCCCTGGAGGCAGAGGTTGCTATGAGCCAAGATTGCGCCACTGCACTGCAGCCTGAGAGACAGAGCAAAACCTTATCTCAAAAAATAAAAAGTTAAAATTTACAAAAACTTTCATACACAAACACAAAACATACATGGCATCATTTGCCGTTGAGAAAAATGTAAACAAATGTAAAGATGCAGTATTAAATCATAATGCATAAAATTAACTATAGTACACACTATATTACTGTAATAATTTCACAGACACCTCCTGTTGTTACTGTTGTGGTGAGCTCGTGTTTTAAGTATCTGCTTAAAATGCCATGTAATACTAATCATCTCCACATGAGCTTCTCTAGCCAGTAAATTGATTATCACAATAAAAAGTGATTTCACTGGGTTCTTGTATATATTTCATGGTACTTGATGCAATACTATAAACCTTAAATAACATCATGGGACCCATACAAAGTGACACCAGAGACAACAAAAGTGCTGCCAAGAAGCAGAGAAAAGTCAAGACACTACAAGAAAAAGTTGAATTGCTGGATACACACCATAGATTGAGGTATGCAGTTGTAGTTGCCCAACATTTCAAACAAATGACTCATCTTGTAAACATAAACTTGCAGCATCAGTAAACACAGTATGATGCCATAAATGTACGTTCTCATCCTTATTTTCTTAGCAACATTTTCTGTTCTGTAGTTCAGTGATCCCCAAGCTTTTTGGCACCTGGGACTGGTTTCATGGAGGATAATTTTTCCACGGACATGGTATTGGGGAAGCAAGGAGGAGGGTATGGGGAGATTGGTGATGACTGCCAGATGAAACTATTCCACCTCAGATCATCAGGCATTAGATTCTCATAAGGAGCATGCAACCTAGCTCCCTCACGTGTGCAGTTCACAATAGGGTTCACACTCCTATGAGAATTTAACGCTGCCACTGATCTGACAGGAGACAGAGCTCAGACAGTAATGCTCTCCTGACATTCACGTTCTGCTGTGCGGCCCAGTTCCTAACAGGCCCCAGAGTGGGAGAACGCTGCTCTAGCTAACTTTATTGTAAGAATACAGTATATAATACATATAACATACAAAATATGTGTTGATCAATTATTTGTTACTAATAAGGCTTCTAGTCAACAGTAGGCTGTTAGTAGCTAACTCTGGGGAGAGTCCAAAGTTACATTAGAATTTTTGGTTGTGTAGGGAGTCGGCATCTCTAACCTTCACGTTGTTCATATACAAACATATATATCAAAGCTTATCAAATTAAACACTTTAAATACTTGCAGTTTCGTTTACATCAATTAAGATGCCATATACTATAAGATATAATGTACCATAATAAAGATGTTTTTTAAGAAATCTGACAAAGTAAATATATAAGTACATATGTAAAATGAATGAATCTATGTATGTGCCGTTCTTCAATGTAACATTACTCATTGGAGTGACTATACTTTCCACTATCTTTAAATAAGGACTGTATCCTTATCTCAAGAGAGATGTCCAATAATATCTGCCACAAGTAAACTCATGCAACCTTCAATATACTCTACAATCATATCCAAGTTTGAAGGGTGGCAAAGATGAAACCATGATGGGAAGGCATGATGGATATTTTCTTATAAGGCAGACCCAGTCTGCTTTGCTTTACCTTTATTTTCTAAACAAATGACATTATCTATATGAAAATATGTGTGAATCAAAAGTAATAGAGAGGTATAAGATATTAACATTATCATTAATCCTCTCTCTTAAAGGAGTTTGATTAAAGCAAACCCTGTAGGGCAATGCATTAGGGCTTGCTACATACATTCAATTGAAAGTTTCATAGCATGTGGCTCCAAGCACTCTTAACCATGAAACGCAACCTAATGCCCACATCCCTGGCTTGACTTTTCTTTAAAATGTACTTTTAATTTTAAAATAAGTATAGATTTTCAGAAGGTTACAAAGTCAGTACAGAAAGGTCCAGGCACCCTTCACCCAGTTTTCCCCAATGTTTACATCTTGTATAACTATAGTACAATATCAAATCCAGGAAATTGACGTTGCTATAATATGTGTATGTACTTCAATACCATCTTATCACACGTGTAGAATTTGTATAACTACTACTACAGTTAAGATACAGAACTATTTTTTTAACATTTTTAAAGGTTTATTGGCCTTTTTGATATCTTTTTGGGCAGATGCCTATTCATGTTATTTTGCCCATTTTTTTCTATTGAATATTCTCTTTTTTTATTTTATTGCACTTTAGGTTCTAGGGTACATATGCAGAACATACAGGATTGTTGCATAGGTACATACATGGCAATGTGGTTTGCTGCCTTCATCCCACCGTTAACTATATCTGACATTTCTTCTCATGTTATCCCTCCCCAACCTCCCTACCCCCCACTGTCACTTCCTACTCCCCCTCAACAGACCCCAGTGTTTGATGCTCCCCTCCCTGTATCCTTGTGCTCTCATTGTTCAACACCTGCATATGAGAACATGCAGTGTTCGATTTTTCTGTTCTTGTGTCAGTTTGCTGAGAATGATGGCTTCCAGATTCATCCATGTCCCTACAAAGGACACCAACTCATCGTTTTTTATGACTGCATAGTATTCCATGGTGTATATGTGCCACTTTTTTTTTGTCCAGTCTATCATCGATGGGCGTTTGGGTTGGTTCCAGGTCATTGCTATTGTTAACAGTGCCACAATGAACACACATGTGCATGTGTCTTTATAACAGAACAATTTATAATCCTTTGGATATATACTCAGTAGTGGGATTACTGGGTCAAATGGAATTTCTATTTCTAGGTCCCTGAGGAATTGCCACACTGTCTTCCACAATGATTGAACTAATTACACTCCCACCAGGAGTGTAAAAGTGTTCCTTTTTCTCCACATCCTCTCCGGCATCTGTTGTCCCCAGATTTTTTAACAATAGCCATTCTAACTGGTGTGAGATGGCAATAGCTTTTGGTTTGCATTTCTCTAATGACCAGTGATGATGAGCATTTTTTCATGTTTGTTGGCCTCATGTATGTCTTCTTTCAAAAAGTGTTTGACATATCCTTCACCCACTTTTGAATGGGTTTGTTTTTCTTGTAAATCTGTTTTAGTTCTTTCTAGATTCTGGATATTAGCCCTTTGTCAGATGGGTAGATTGCAAAAATTTTTACTCATTCTGTTGGTTACCAGTGCACTCTAATGATTGTATCTTTTGCTGTACAGAAGCTCGAGTTTAATTAGATCCCATTTGTTATTTTGGCTTTTGTTGCCAATGCTTTTGGTGTTTTAGTCATGAAGTCCTTGCCTATGCCTAGGTCCTGAATAGGTTTGCCTAAGTTTTCTTCTAGGGTTTTTATGGTGGTAGGTCTTATGTTTAAGTCTTTAATCCATCTGGAGTTAATTTTAGTGTAAGGTGTCAGGAAGGGGTCCAGTTTCTGCTTTCTGCACATGGCTAGCCAGTTTTCCCAACACCATTTATTAAACTGGGAATCTTTTTCCCATTGCTTTTGTCAGGTTTATCAAAGATCAGATGGTTGTAGATGTGTGGCATTGCCGCCGAGGCCTCTGTTCTGTTCCATTGGTGTATACCTCTGTTTTGGTACCAGTACCATGCAGTTTTGATTACTGTAGCCTTGTAGTATAGTTTGAAGTCAGGTAATGTGATGCCTCCAGCTTTGTTTGTTTGGTTTTTTTGTTTGTTTGTTTGTTTTGCTTACAATTGTCTTGACTATGCAGGCTCTCTTTTGGTTGCATATGGAGTTTAAGGTGTTTTTTCCAGTTCTGAGAAGAAGGTCATAGGTAGCTTGATGGGGATAGCATTGAATCTATAAATTACTTTGGGCAGTATGGCCATTTTCATGATATTGATTCTTCCTAACCATGAACATGGAATGTTTTTCCATCTATTTTTGACCTCTCTTATTTCCTTGATCAGTTGTTTGTAGTTCTCCTTGAAGAGGTCCCTTACATCCTTTGTTAGTTTTATTCCTAGGTATATTATTCTCTTTGTAGCAATTGTGAATGGCAGTTTGTTCTTGATTTGGCTCTCTTTAAGTCTGTTATTGTTGTATATGAATGCTTGTGATTTCTGCACATTGATTTTGTATCCTGAGACTTTGCTGAAGTTGCTTATCAGTTTCAGGAGATTTGGGGCTGAGATGATGGGGTCTTGTAAATATACAATCCTGTGGTCTGCAAATAAGACAATTTGAATTCCTTCTTTCCTAATTGAATACCCTCTATTTCTTTTTCTTGCCTAATTGCTCTGGCTAGAACTTCCAATACTATATTGAATAGGAGTGGTGAGAGAGGGCATTCTTGTCTCGTGCCAGATTTCAAAGGGAATCCTTCCAGTTTTTGCCCATTCAGTATGATATCGGCTGTGTGTCTGTCATAAATAGCTTTTATTATTTTGAGATATTCTGTTGATATCTAGTTTATTGAGAGTTTTTAGCATAAAGGGCTGTTGAATTTTGTCAAAGGCCTGTTCTGCATCTATTGATATAATCATGGGGTTTTTGTCTTTGGTTCTGTTTGTGTGGTGGATTATGTTTATAGACTTGCGTATGTTGAACCAGCCTGGCATCCCCGGGATGAATCCTACTTGATCATGGTGGATAAGCTTTTTGATGTGCTGTTGCAATCAGTTTGCCAGTATTTTATTGAAGATTTTTGCATCTATGTTCCTCATGGATATGAGCCTGACGTTTTCACATTTTCTTTTTTTGTTAAGATACAGAACTATTTCATCACCAACTATTTCATCCCATCCCTGCTGGGATTATAAGCATGATCCACTAAGCCCACCCGCATCATCTGTGTGACTTCTTCAGTGATGTGTGTCTTCATGTCTTTTGCCAATTTGTTGTTTTTAAGGTTTAAGAGTTCTTTATGCATTCTACATAGAAGCCTTTTGTGAGATACATGCTTTGTAAAACTTTTTCATCACTCTCTTACGCTACCTCTTGTTAGTCAAAACTATTCTTCTTTCAATCATTCCGAGCCCTTGGAATCACTAGTCAATTCTCATCTCTATAATTTTATTTCAAGAATGTTAAATAAAATCATACAATATGTGATCTTTGAAAATTGGCTTTTTTACACCAGGCATGTCTTTGATATCCATCCAAGTTGATGCAATTGTTCTTTCATTTTCATTGTGGTATTCTGCTCTATGAATATACCACAATTTGTTTAACGATTCACCTACTGAGGGACATTTCGGTTGTCTCCAGTTGAGGCTATTTTAAAGAATATTGCTATGAACGATCATGTACAGGGTTTAGTGTGGGTACACATTTTCATTCTCTGAGACAGATGCTCACAAGTACAACTGCTGAGTTTTATGGTAATTTCTAAGAAACTCTCAAACTATTCTCTGGTGTGGCTATACTATTTACATTTCCACCAGCAAAGCATGTTAAAGTCTGCCTGCATCGTGGCTGGGTGCAGTGGCTCATATCTGTAACCCCAACACTTTGGGAGGCTGACATGGGTGGATCACAAGTTCAGGAGATCAAGACCAGCCTGGCCAACACAGTGAAACCCTATCTCTACTAAAAATACAAAAATTAGCTGGGTATGGTGCACATGCCTGTAGTTCCAGCTACTCAGCAGGTTGAGGCAGGAGAATTACTTGAAAGCAGGAGGAAGAGGTTGTGGTAAGCTGAGATCTCACCACTTCACTCCAGCCTGGGCAATAGAGCTAGACTCCATCTCGGAAAAAAAAAAAAAGTTTACCTGCATTCTTGACAGCATTTGAGATGATACCATATTTTATTTAGCCATTCTAGTAAGTATGCAGTGATAGCTCTTCATGGTCTTAATTCACATTCCCCTAATGGCTAATGTTAAGTATGTTTCCATGTCTTATCCATATAGTTTTTTTGTTTTTGAGAGAGTCTTGCTCTGTTGCCAGGCTGGAATGCAGTGGTACAATCTCAGCTCATTGCAACGCCACCTCCTGGGCTCAAGTGATTCTCCTGCCTCAGCCTCCCAAGTAGCTGGGACCACAGGCCTGTGCCACCACGCCCAGCTAATTTTCAGTAGAAATGGGATTTCACCATGTTGTCCAGGCTGATCTAGAACTCCTGGCCTCAAGTGATCTGCCCACTTTGGCCTCCTAAAGTGCTGGGATTACAGGCATGATCCACCGAGCCCATCCACATTATTTGTATAGCTTCTTCAGTGATGTGTGTCTTCTTGTCTTTTGCCAATTTTCTAATTAGATTGCTGTTTTAAGGTTTGAGAGTTCTTTATACATTCTAGATGGAAGCCTTTTGTGAGATACGTGCTTTGCAAATATTTTCTCCCGATCTGTAGTTTGTCTTTCCATAGGTTTAACAGTCTTTTGCAGAGCAAACATTTTTAATTTTGATGAAATCTTATTTATTTTTTCTTTTGTGGATGGTGCTTTTGGTGGCATGTCTACAGAGTGTACATCAAGCCCTAGGTCCCCAAGATTTTCCTCTACATTATCTTCTAGAAGTTTTATCATTTTATATTTACATTTGCCTCTAGGATTCATTTTATGCTTTTTTTTTTTATTAGTGTGTGAAGTTTACAGTGAGATTTTTTTTTTTTTGGCCTATGTATTCCAATTGTTTTACCACCTTTTGTTGAAAACACTGTCCTTCTTCCATGTGATTGTTTTTGTACCTTTGTTTTTAAAAAAAATTAGTTGACTGTACTTGTGTGGGCCCATTTCTGTGTTTTCTATTCTGTTCCATTGTTCTATGTACCTGTTCCTTCACCAATGCCACATAGTCTTGATTACTGCAGCCATTTGGTAAGTCAAAAAATCAGGTAGACTGACTCATACCACGTTTATCTTCTTGGTTGGTACTGTGTTGGCTAGTCTAGGTTTTTTGCCTTTTCATATCAACTTTAGAACAATTTTTTCCATATCTGCATAAAAAAAATCTTCCAGGAATTTTGATAGGAATTGCATTAAACCTGTACATTGATTTTGGGAGAATTGATATCTTTATTACTATGTTGAACTTTTCAACCCATGAACATGGTCTGACTCTGCTTATTTACATCTACTTTGATTTAATTCACAAGTGTATTAAAGTGTTCAGCATGTAAGTCTTATACATATTTTTAGATTTACCTCTATGCATTTTATTTTGTGAACATTTATAAATAATACTGTATTTTTAACCTTGGTTTCTCTGTGCTCACTGTCAGTGTATAGAAATACAATTGATTTTGTATGTTTATGTTGTATTCTGTGACTTGACTAAACTTACTTAGCACTAGGAAGTTATTCTGTAAATCCTTTGGGGATGTTCCATATAGTCCCTCATGTAATCTGCAAACAGGAACAATTTTATTTATTCCTTTACAACCTTTAAGCCTTATATTTCCTTTCCTTGCATTGTGTTGGCTGGAACTTCCAGTACTGTGTTAAACAGCAGTGGGGAAAGTGGACATCCTTGCTTTGTCCTAATCTTACAGCAAAAGCATTCAGTAAAAGGCATGCTTTTAAATCCACCTGATGCCTATCCTTAGCCAAGTGATCTTCACAAATTTACTTAAGTTTACGAGTCTCCAGTGCCTCCTATGCAAACTGAGAACAATAATATTCACCTCACAAGGCTTGTAGAAATAATTTGGAGCACATAAATTAAAGGATCTAACATAGACCCTAACACCTAGAGCAAGTCTCTTTCTGGGTCTAAATTTGAATTCAGAGGAGCAAAACTCGCTGAATTTGCTGCTTAGCTTGTGAATGTCCATCTTTTAATAAAATGCAGATTTCTTTGGTGATTTTCTGCAATCTGTAGGTTATCATGAACTGAAATAAAACTGAATTCAGGTTAAAACAATGTAAAACATTACTTGCCATCCCTGGAGACCACTCAGTTATCAGCAAACCAGCCACTTTATCCTACCTAAAGTTTATCTGAGCACTTCACAGAAAAGGCTTACTGTTGGCAGTCAGACACTGCTGGTTTAATCAAGCTGTTGACTGCTCCAAATGCTATGACTTGCCAGACAGATGCTCTGAAGGATGAAAAGTGAAATGGCATCACTTTTTATTTATATTTCCATAAAAACTATTTATAGCTATTGTATTTGTATTACCTGCCACAACAATCACAATTCAGAATAATCAGTGGAATAACTTGAGAAAGGTTTCCAACTTGAAGAATCCCCACTTTCAGGCAATCCCCTTAAAGGCACTATATAGAATGTAAGGTGTACATAAAATTGTGTCTTGAAAATGTTTTTCCAGTTCAGAAAAAATATTAGCTCGCATATTGATTCTCTAACCTATAGCCAAAAGATCTGCCTTGTCAGGACAAAGCAATATAAAAAAATGATAAAGTCAGATTTATAAGCACCATAGTGAATGGAGCATGAATTATTGAATCGCTTGGTATAAACCATACAAGCCAATCTTGCTGGCCAAGTGGAAAAGAAACTTCTTGAACAGTATGACAATAGCCTCTGCCCCTCTCTCTCTGTTCTTACTATTGCAGCACTTGGGCAACTTCTGCCTGCATCTCTGGCTGCCCACTGACCTTTGAGCAGGTGCTGGGGACAGAATTAACTCTTAGAGCAGCCTTTAAGCAAGGACTAATAGTAGTCAGTATATCATTACTCCAGCTCCCTCAGCTTTGGTGGGGGAGGGGGATTACCAGGAGATGCATGTTCCAGAAGGATTAATTTCCAATTGCCCACAGTTATCACCTGTTTGAAAATACTCCTTACCAGCTGTCTTCCCTTCTTAGTCTCATTCTCCCTCCCCCATGCTGTGTGTGGGGGATTCCAAAGTAAGATGAAAGGATGGTGAGTAACTTGAAGCATCTATGAGAAGGATGACAATTGAGGCTTGGAAAATAGCGAAAACTGGGGGAGTCAGAAAGCACAGATTCCCACTAGTCCCTGATACAGGCATGATTCAGATAGAATGCCATCAGCAGCACCTTCCTCCCTCCTAGGAGGGTTTGCAAAGGGCTGGGTTTGCAAAGGCCAAACCTCGGTCAAATAATCACATACTAGTGGCCAGGTAATAAGGAAAAGCTGGTTACCTTTGATTTTTTTTTTTTCTTTTGAGATGGAGTCTTGCTTTGTCACCCAGGCTGGAGTACATTGGTTTGATCTCGGTGCACTGCAACCTCCGCCTCGTGGGTTTGAGCAATTCTCCTGCTTCAGCCTCCTGAGTAGCTGGGACTGCAGGTGTGCACCACCATACCTGGCTAATTTTTGTATTTTTAGTAGAGACGGGGTTTCAGCATGTTGGCCAGGCTGGTCTCCAACTCCTGCCCTCAGATGATCCACCTGCCTCGGCCTCCCAGTTCTGGGATTACAGGCCTGAGCCACCGTGCCTGGCCACCTTTGATTTTCACAGTGGGAGGTGAGGCAGTGTCTCACAAAAGAGACCTCTTCCCAAATCAGATGGAGCTTTGTACGCAGGATAGCTAAACAATGACAAATGTCCACTACAGTGATTGAATAAGTATTTTTTTTAAACTTCAACTCTAAATTCTTTTTTCTTTTTTTGAGACAGGGTCTTACTCTGTCGCCCAGGCTGGAGTGCAGTGTGCCATCTTGGCTCACCACAACCTCCACCTCCTGAGCTCAAGCAACCCTCCCTCCTCAGCACCCTCAAGTAGGTGATACTACAGATGCGAACCATCATGCCCGGCTAATTTTTGTATTTTTTGTAGAGCCAGAGTTTTGCCATGTTGCCCAGGCTGGTCTCAAACTCCCAAGCTAAAGCAATCCATCCGCCTTGGCCTCCCAAAGTGCTGGGATCCCAAGCATGAGCCACCTATCCTGGCCTATTGTCTCTTTTTATGGTCTACATTAACTCTCTGATAAAGATTCAGACTCTTCTTTCTTGTGCCTGTGTATTTATTTCATTTATTTTTCCAAGGTGCATATTTTTACATCTCTGAAAATGTTGTCTTATGAATGAAAATTGTCAATCACTCTGTTAAAATTGATATCTTACAGTCAATTAAAGTTTAAATTGCCAGCATTTTTTTCTTCAAGGTACATAACTAATGGTGCAACTTCAAAATGATGGCATCTTAGATTCAATAAAATCTGGTAATATCTTTTCTCCCATATCATAAAACTTACTGCAGTGAATCGTCTTTATTTCTCATTAGACCACAAGCTTCATATATATCCTATACACAGTGGCATGCCTGCGGTACAAGTCAGTGCTTAGTGTATAACCCAGTACATAAACTTATTAAATAAACCAGTAAGATGGTGAATAAGAATGAATCTGCTAAGCAACTTTGTGTGTCCAATATTTCATGTGCCATGAGTCTCTAAGATTCAAACACATCCAGGAAAATGTTCTTTTAATGCTTTCAATCCTAGATGTCTAACTTGTTCATTCAACAGTTTTAGAAGTCTTATTAGACCCCAAGCACTGTGCTAAATGCCTTATATCTCATGTAATATTCAGATCAGCACTCAATGGGACACACAGAGACTCAAAGAAGCTTAATAATTTGCCAAAGGTCAATCGGGGTTATAAAAAGGGAGCTATGATTTGAACACAGAGAGTTTAACACCAGAGTTCATGCTCTTCACCAGTCTACCATTGTCAGACAATAATCTATAATCTACTATTTTATAGGTCCTCTTAGGTGTTAAGTGTAGCAGGAATCCTCACTTGAGCCTAAACTGTATCTACCCTTGGATTCTGGCACCTTTCGAAGGCTGGCTGAATGGGTCCATCAAAAGTCTACCTGGAAAAGGTATTAATGGAAATCTCATCCTCAGGGAACAAAAGTTGCAGCACACGCGTTCAGGCTGCTGAAAACAATCTAAGAGAGAAGGAAGTGCAATTGTATGCACAGCATGATCTGTGTCACTCACATTTTCCTCCAGCCTCTCTCAGAAATCCATGCAGGGATCCTAGCATTGGTAGGAGGGTGGGATGACCAAGCAGACCCCAGGCCATCTAGCATCCTTGGTCCAGACAGAAGCAGCATCAGCTCGAGGGCTGGCACATTTGCCAACAGCCATGATGTCCTGCGCAGGCACCAGCAACAAGTCAGCATCTTCTGGGGACCACGGTGCTTTCAGTCACCATCTCTGGCATCATTTGAACACATGGAGGAGCAAAATGTCAGGAGTCACCATGAAAAAAAGTTTCATCTGCAAAGCTCACTGGAGATCATTCCCAGAGGGACCCTGGAATAACTTGAGAGGACTCTTGATGGGCCTGGAGTTTGGGTAAATCAGTCAGTGCTGGGGCCAGATGAATGCTGTTGTTTTGTGATGCTGTTTTTATTCCCAAGCTGTGTGTACTGAACAATACAGGTCATACCATTACAACCCCAAGCCAGGAAGCACATAAAACTAGTAAGAGCTCAAATCCAGAGCTTTCGAAATGAACTAGAAAACAAAAAGCAAGCGTTTATTTGCAGAGAGAGGCTCTCTAAAAGAAAATTATATTTATTCAGGAATAAGACATTGCAATGGGCATATGTATGCCATAATAAACTATCTGCACATTCAAGGAGGTAAAGGAAGACAGTGGTTTTTAAAGGAAAAGTGAGAGGGATTACGTAATTGTTTTGAGGTAATTATCTCTGGCTACAAGGATCAATAACAAGGGTGATACCACTATGTGCTTGGACAGGTGTTCATGGTAGATGTCCTTGCAGAGTTGTTTTATGTAAAGTTGTAATGGCCTTTGTCCAAAGTCATGGTTTTTCTGAAGTTTTTCATGATAGGTTTTGTTATCAGGCATTAATGCCTGAAAATCCTCTCCTCATGGCATTCTCTGGCTCCATTTGTCAGGATTTTGTTTGATTTTAACATAGGTGACTTCATTTTGATTCTGGCAACTGTCAGAATAAGTAACCAGTAAGACAACAAAGACATCTCAAGGAGAAGGCAAATGTCATGGCTGAGCCAGGGAAACGGAATTCAGGAGATCTGAATTCTAGACCCTGCTCTGTCCCAAATGTTTTGCTTCACTGAGAGGCCATAAATCATCTTTCTGGGCTGACTTCCTTTCTGATGGCATGAGAAGGCTGGGCTAGATAAATGGCCGACCCTCACATCTGACTACCTCACAAATGCTGTGATTCTGCAAACACGGGTTTGGACACGTTAATAACCAGCTGGCCTTTAAAATAGCTTTGCAGAAAGCTCAGCCAGCCTGAGTTCTGCATAACAACAGCAGAACTGTGTGTCCTTCCAGGCTCTGAAAATCTCAACGGTAAAGCAACAGAAAAACTAAATGTGCATTGCACGTAGAGTCAACTGGTCGACCCCAGCAGGTTCAGCCGGGGTAAATAGGCTCCACTTTTGGAAGTTAATGAGTGCCTCTGGCTGAGCATGTTTTTGGTCAAGCTAACTGCACATATGGAAAAATGTACATTTCTTAGCTCATATTCTCACAGAATGTTTACTAATACATTTAGTAGACACAGGTAAAATAATGTCACATTTTAAAAGGGCCCCCAATGAGAACAATATTTTCACAGCTTACTGCCTGATTAACACCTGGCTAAACTTCCTCTAAGTTTTATTACTTGCTTGAGTCTTCATTGGATTATGACTTCACGAAGTTGGATGGGAAATTGATTTTCATTAGCAAATGTCACAGGACTTTCTGGGCTATGGAGTTGGCACAGGCTACCCTCTGTGCATTCCATTTTACATTTAACAGTTCTGCTGCCTTCTAAGCCTGTTTTACACCTCTCTTCTGGTATCTGTCACTCACCAGTCAAACCACACCAATCTATGGACCAAGCACATCCCAGGTTTTCCTGTCTCATGCCATTCCTTCTGATATGGCTCCCTCCTTACTCCTCATTGCTCTCTGGCTATGCTATTTTACACATCTTATAGTGCCTTAAAGCTTTCAGTACTCACCAAAATCATCTCTACAATTAATGCAATTTGATCAAAATCTCATCAGTGTTTTTTATGAATCTTGATTCTGAAATTTACATAAAACTATAAATAGTCAAATTGATTCTGAGAAAGAATGAGATGGCAGAAATGCCATGTCGGATATAAAGACATCTATAACAATATTGCTTATAAGACAGGGAATGATTGGTTCAAAGACAGATCAACAGGCCAATGGAAGAGAAAAGAAAACTCAGAAACAGGCCCACACTTACATGAAACTTTGGTATATGATAGAGATGGTACTGTAACTCAAAGAACTTCCTGTCTTGGTAATTGGTGTGAGACAACAAAGTACCCACGTGGGAAAAACAGAAACAAAATAAGGTATCTATTTGACCCTATACACAAAATTCCACATGGATTAAGACATAAATATGAAGCAAATAATAACAGCCATTTCAATAATAACCCATTTTTTCTAATTTTTGTAACAAACATAGGAAATGGGCATTATTAGCCTACCCTTAGGAGAGAGTGAAGCTCACATAAATTAAGTGATTTACCTACAGTTAAACAGTTAACAAGGAACTGAGTGGCAATTCCCAAATACCCTCCCAAAGCTTTAATTTTGCCACTGTGCCATATTACATCTCCCTCTTTTGAATAGTCTTTCAATTATTTGATTGATTTTAAACAGTGGATTTCAGAAAGCAATACTCTATCACTTACCTATCTATCAAGCTGTCTATTTACCTGTCTACCTACTCATTTTTGTCTTCTGTTTGTATATACCTTATCTGCTTATCTTCCTGAAGTCAGAAATCATGTCTTGCTCTGTGCCATTTCTGACACGGGCCTTATATGGGGTCTTAGAAGCAGATCTTTCTGACATTATAATGACCATCTTGATCACCCAAAAGACAGATCTAAAAAGTTATCAAAGAAAGAAGAGCAAAACGGCTTTCTAGTCCTTACTGTCTTTTGATTCCTCTTCTAGTCTACCAGCTGTGACTGACATCTTACAGAAAGATTTGGGGAAATTACTTTGGAAAATGCTGATCCAGAGAAATGTTTGTAATAAAAAGTTGTCCATCCTTCCACACTGACGAAACCAGAAGAATCATGCTTTTTTGTGTCTGCTCAGTTCTCCCTTCCTTGCATCAGACTTTGATCTAAGTCATAATACAAAAGTGCTATTTTACCTCTAACATTTCCCCTTTCTAATACTAATTAGGTTACAGGTGTAGCTGTGGAGTAGAGAGTAGAGAAATACATATTTAAAGAGCAACTGATATCTTACTACATATATGTATGGAATTCGTGCAGATTTCAGTGACTATCACTTATTCACGTGTGCCTTTGGGCATGCTTTCTTTCTCTTTCTCTCATAGAAAAGGTGATTGGAGCTTACCTTGTCCAGCACTTGAAGCACTCAGAAATATAAAGGTAGAGAGAGACATGTAAGTTACAAATGGCAATACAGCATGGTAAATGTTAACGTAGAGAGGAAGAAACAACTGATTGGGCCTAGATGGCTGTGACTGGCATGTCTTTTGGGTGATCAAGATGGTCATTTTATGGACAACTTTTTATTACAAACATTTCTCTGGATCAGCATTTTCCAAAGTAATTTCCCCAAATCTTTCTGTAAGATGTCAGTCACAGCTGGTAGACTAGAAAAGGAATCAAAAGACAGTAAGGACTAGAAAGCCGTTTTGCTCTTCTTTCTTTGATAACTTTTTAGATCTGTCTTTTGGGTGATCAAGATGGTCATTATAATGTCAGAAAGATCTGCTTCTAAGACCCCATATAAGGCCCGTGTCAGAAATGGCACAGAGCAAGACATGATTTCTGACTTCAGGAAGATAAACAGATAAGGTATATACAAACAGAAGACAAAAATGAGTAGGTAGACAGGTAAATAGACAGCTTGATAGATAGGTAAGTGATAGAGTATTGCTTTCTGAAATCCACTGTTTAAAATCAATCATATAATTGAAAGACTATTCAAAAGAGGGAGAGGTAATATGGCACAGTGGCAAAATTAAAGCTTTGGGAGGGTATTTGGGTCACAGTAAGATGCCACAGAGGAGAGACAACTGCACTGAGAGCAAAGCATAGTCATAGCAAAAGGAGCCACCCATTCTAAACCCATGAAGGCATGAAGACATGACATGATTCATGAACTATAAGAGGCGCCCCTGAAGCTGCAGGGAAAACTTGAGGAGGATAGCAAGAGGAAACTTAAGGAGGAGGATAGCAAGAGGTAAAGCTGGAAATGAGGCTTCAGACCATGGAGGGACATAGGACACACTAAGAAGTTTGGACCTCTTTTTTTTGCAAGCAAAAGCAGATTTTCAAGGGTATAGAGGATCTCTTGTAGAAAGTGAGCTTTACTCAATTTCAAACTATACTACAGGGCTACAATAACCAAAGTAGCATGGTATGGTACTAGTAACAGACACATAGACCAATGGAACGGAATACAGAACCCAGAAATAGAACTGCACATCTACAAGTATATGATTTTTGACAGACCTGACAAAAACAAGCAATGGAGAAAGGATTTTCTAATCAACAAATGGTGCTAGGATAACTGGCTAGCCATATACATAAGCTTAAAACTGGACATCTACCTCTCACTATATACCAAAGACAGATTATACCTCTCACTATATACTCAAGACAGATTAAAGACTTACATGTAAAACCAAAACCTATAAAAACCCTGGAAGACAATTTAGGAAATACCATTCAGAACATAGGCATGGGCAAAGATTTCATGATGAAGATGCCAAAAGCAATTGCAATAAAAGCAAAAATTGACAAATGGGATCTAATTCAACTAAAGAGCTTCTGTACAGCAAAAGAAACTGTCAACAGAGCAAACAGACAACCTGCAGAATGAGAGAAAATTTTTGCAAACTATGTATCCAACAAAGGTCTAATATCTAGCAGCTATAAGAAACTTAAACACATTTATAAGAAAAAACAAACCTATAAAAAAGCAAAGAACATGAACATTTTTCAAAAGAAGACATACATGTGGCCAACAGTCATGTTTTAATAAAGCTCAACATCACCAATCATTAGAGAAATGCAAATTACAATCACAATGAGCTACCGTCTAACACCAGTCAGAATGGCTATTATTAAAAAGTCATAAAATAACAGATGCTGCCAAGGTTGTGGAGAAAAAGAAATGCCCATATACTGTTGGTGGGAGTGTAAATTAGTTGAACCATTGTGGAAGACAGTGTGGTGATTACTCAAAGACCTGAAGACAAGAAACAACCATTCGACCCAGCAATCCCATTACTGGGTATATATCCAAAGGAATATAAATTATTCTATTATAAAGACACATGCAGGCATATGTTCATTGCAGCACTATTCACAATAGCAAAGACATGATATCAACCTAAATGCCCATCAATTATAGACTGGATAAAATGTGGTACATATACACCATGGAATACTATGCAGCCATAAAAAAGAACAAGATCACGTCCTTTGCAGGGACATGATGGAGCTGGAGATCATTATTTTTAGTAAACCATGACAGGAACAGAAAACCAAATACCACATGTCCTCTCTTGTAAGGGGGACTGAAATGATGAGAACACATGGACATATCAAGAGGAACAACACACATTGGATTGGGTCCTATCAGAGAGTGAAGGGTGGGAGGAGGCAGGGGATCAGCAAAATAACTAATGGGCACTAAACACCTGGGCAATGAAATCACCTGTATAACAAACCACCATGACACAAGTTTACCTATGTAACAAACCTGCACATGTACCCCTGAACTTAAACGTTAAAATAAAAGTGAGCTTTACCTTAACTCAGAACACACAATGCATCATAATGCACAAAAACATTACTTCCCCTAAAGATAGAATTGGGGAGACCGGATACAGAGAAACAGTGTATGAAGATATTTGTTATTAAGTTTTGTCACCCAAACTTTAAAACCTTTTTTTTCTTTTTTTTCTTTTTTTAGATTGACTTCCAATTTCCAATAGCTGACAAATGGAAATTACCAGAGAGAAAGAAATGGAGGAAACTCTAAAAGAAATAATTTCCAGACTGAAGAAAGATATGCTTTTCTTGTGGCTTGGTTTTCTCTTCTGTGAAATGGAAATAATGATAGTATCTAGCATAGGGTGCGGAAAGTATTACCTGAGTAGAGCCCTCAGAATAGCCCGGCCTTGTGAAAAAACTCCATAAAAGCTATTAACATTAATCAATATTATAATTACTATTGGAAGGTGCCAAAGGCTCAAAAATGTTGAGTAAAAAATGCACCAAACCCCAGACCAATCATAGAAAAATCTTACAGCACCAAGAATAAAGAGAAAGATCATAAAACCTTTCAGAAAGAGCAAGAAAGAAAACAGAAACAGAGAAACAGAGTCTGTATAAAATAACAAGCATGAACAATACAGAGTACAAGAATACAAGGAGCCATGTACTCCAAGCTCTAAAGGAAAGTAACTTATTTTGTTTTTTTTTAACAGGTATAGAAATTCAAAGTTGAAAATAACTTTTCTTTGGAAATGTGAAGATATTTTTAATTGATTTCTAGCTTCTGGTATTTGTAACCCTCTGGGCCAGGGAGGGTTCTGGGACCCCTATTTGCATTTATTATATGTGCCAGTTATCTCCCCGTTTGCTCTCAGATTTTTTTTTTTTTTTATGAAAAAAAGAGAAAGAGAAAGGGGGAGAGAGAATAGGAATCTTGCTCTATTTCCCAGGCTGGAATGCAATCCAAAAATAGGTATTAAAAACCTCTTTTATGCCAATCATTGTAGTTATCAGTGGAGACAGGAAGGAATAAGGGAAGAAAATAACAAACGAACAGCCAATCAATATTTCATTTAAATCTGTGAAATGCTATGCAAATGCTGAAGAGTGATTTACTTCCAATTATGTGGTCACTTTCAAAATAGGCGTAATGTGATACTGAGAAAAATGTATGTTCTGTGGACCTGGGGTGAAGAATTCTATAGATATTCACTGAATTTACTTGTTGCAGGTCTGAGATCAAATCATAGATGTCCCTGTTAATTTTCTATCTCGTTGATCCGTCGAATATTAACAATGTGGTGTCAGAGTCTCCTGGTATTATTGTGCGGGAGTCCAAGTCTCTTTATAAGTCATTGAGAACTTGTCTTATGTATCTGGGTGTTCCTGTATTGGGTGCATATATATTTATGATCATTGACTCCTACTGTTGTATTGATCCTTTTACCGTTATAAAATGTCCTTCTTTGTTTCTTTTAGTCTTTGTTATTATTAAAGTCTATTTTGTCAGAGACGTTGGAACCTCTTGCTACAGTTGGGGATTCCTATACCTTATGAATTGAAACCCAACTTCCACTAGCAATGCTGAAAATGCCAGATACTTTCTCACTCTCCTTTGCTATAATAGGTCATGGACTCTCAGTCAATCTGAATCACCTGCCCCAGATTTTCATTTGAAGATAGTAACAGATAGTGTGACCAACTGTCCCAGTTTGCCTGGGACTGTTCTGCTTTAAAACTGAAAGGTTTACAAAGTCCTGTATCCCAGGAAACTCCTCAGTTTGGACTGAGGTCAAACCGGGATGGTTGGTCACCCTAGTAGGAAGCGCATGGAAAATATCTTAAGAACTTTAAGAGACGCACAAGATACAAAGCCATTGTAAGAGCTGAGGTGAGAAAACACAAGAGTGATCAATGGGTCAGCAGTGGGGTGGGAGAGGAAACAGCTTCCACCAATAGAAGAAGAATCAGCTGAACGTGATGTTGTGTGATCCTATGTGGAGAGACTGATGGAAGAAAGGCATAAACCAGAGAAGACCGAGTTTCTGGTTTGAATGTCTTGAATGAAAAGGCACCATTAATAAAGATAGTGAAATGGTAAGTTCCATCTTGGACATGCTGAACTGAGGGGTCTGTGAACAATATCTAAGGGAAATTTTTCACAGGCATGTATCAGTGTTGCTTTGGAGCTCAGAAGATGGAGAAACAGGTAGAACATGTAGCACAGTCCCTGGTACACAGTCTACGAAACTTTTGTTAAATATTGTTGAGTATGGAGTTTCCCTCATCAGCACAGACAAAATATGCAGTTCTTTGCACACAATAGACTCTCAAGAAATTTGTGGTAAGTGACTGAGTGATGCATTCCTTAGCTCTGCATACTGGAGATATCTACCCTCCAAATACCTTTTTCACTCACAAGTTCATTTCTCAATCATGAAACACAGACGCCTTTTTGGAAGAGAAAATGTTCTTCTATTAATGGGGTCCCACTTTAAATTCTGACTATTAGGACACCATGTCTATTTCTTGAATCAAGTAAATAGGTGTAACTTCAAGATCTTCAGGATAAATTCTAGTTCAAATCAAAATCCTTATTTTTTTACATATTCGAAAACATTACTTCCCCTAAAGACAGAAGGATTATATTACAAGCAGACAGGTTGAAATGACAACATTATAATTTTTAAAAATAAGCCAAGGCTGGACAGAGCAGAATAAAGAAAGCTATGATGTATTTTTTAAAATTATTATTTTCAATCATGACTAGTTTGGAGAAATTGTTTAGAGGAGAACAAATAATAGAACTGGACATAAAAAACATTTTATTTAATCCCATTTTTATAAGTAAAGATCAGTAGAGGAAAAAACTAGTCATGCATTTGCATGTATGAAGAGTTAATAAAATAAGTGGAGTTTTTTAAAGCAATAAATTTAGCATCTGATATTTATTGCATACTTAGGACAGTGGCACTGCGTTAAACACAAAAATGGAAACTTACAAGTTTTAAAATGTGTTACATTATTTACTGAATGTTACAAAATATTAGTAAATGGGTACATATAGCAATCAACAAGGGCAGTAAATATTATAGCAAAAAAAAAGCGGGGAGATAGAAATGAGCAGATGACAGTTTTAGTCCCTTTTTTCACAACGACTCTGTCACGTCTTTCTGGCCCTATATGATTGTAACAATAGACCAAAAATGAGCCCAGAGGACCGGAAGTATAAGGCGTCAGACGAATACCATGTTTCTCTCCTTTCAAAAAAAACAGTGCTTGTAGTTGGTAATTGTATTAGCTCATTCTTACACTGCCTTAAAGACCGGCCTGAGACTGGGTAAGTTATAAAGGAAAGAGGTTTAGTTGACTCACAGTTCTGCATTGCTGGAGAAGCCTCAGGAAACCTGCAATCATGGCGGAAGGCAAAGAAGAAGGAGGCATCTTCCTCCCAGGACGGCAGGACTGAGTGAGCAAGTGCCAGCGGCCGCGGAAATACCAGATGCTTATAAAACCATCAGATCTCGTGAGACTCACTCACTCTCACGAGAACAGCATGGAGAACCGCCCTCATGATTCACTTACCTCCACCTGGTCCTGCCCTTGACATGTGGGGATCATTGGGATTATAATTTAAGATGAGATTTTGGGTAGGGACACAGTCAAACCATATCAGTAATTGAGAAATTGAACCACCCCACCCTTTCTCTACTAAAAATACAAAGATTCGCTGGAAATCGCTTGAACCCAGGAGGCAGAGGTTGCAGTGAGCTGAGATGGTGCCACTGCACTCCCGCCTGGGCAACAGAGCAAGACTCTGTCTCAAAGAAGGGGGAAAAAAAGGAAAGAAAAGAAAAAAGAAAATGAGCCATCCCCAAAACCTCAAAGGGTGAAAGAGAATGGATACATCTTCCTTCCCTCTCAGTCCTAGCAATATCCAAACCTACAGTCCTAAGAAGTTTTACCCTGTCTTTTGAAATAAAGAAAGTAACTGAGAGCAAAAGGCAATGGGAGAAGAAAAGACGTGGTACAAAGTTTTCTCCCCTCCTGTCTCTGAGAGCAGCGGGGTTTTCCCTAAGCAGATGCTGGCACAGAGGTGCATTTGGGAAAAGGGAAGAAGCCCGGGCCTCACCTTTATGCTGAGGAGGAGCTGCAGGTGCCTGAGGGTCCTAAGAAGGCACAAACTGGACGATGGCAGAGCAGTTGACTGGCAAAGAGGGTCCCTGGGTCGTGCCATGCAGTCCAGTCCGCCGGCCTGGGAAACCTCATTAGCATTTCTAATGCCTGCTCTGAGCGCTGCCCGCGTGGAGCCTGCACCCGCCCTGGGGATCAGTCCCAGCAGACTTGAGGGCTGTATGGCCTTTGCACTCAGTGGGACACGAAAGGATCCACCTGGGACTTCAGCTTGAGGGGAAAACAATACTGATGGGTCAGCAGCAGTGAGAAAGAAGAGAGCAGAATGGGAGGACAGGAATAAAAAACTGTGGTAGAAGGCAGGGAGAAGCAGCACAGGACAGCGCTGTGCGCAGAACCAAGATAAAAAGAGGAGGGGAGAGCAGTTGCCTGGGGCTCAGAGGAGAGGGGAAAGTGGAACGGAGGGGCGGCAGGATTCCGTGTCTGTTTCTCTGTCCTGCACCTTAGCATCAAGCTCTCAAAGCTCTCACTCCACATTTTTATTCACAAAGGCCAATGTGAAAATATTGAAATGCGGCAGAATTAGACCTCGGTACTTTTTTCTTAATACTTGCTCCCTTTTTTCCTTTGAAGACCATAAGAATCTTATAAACAAAGGTAAATAAAAAACTAGGGGCCGGGTGCAGTGACTCACACCTGTAATCTCAGCACTTCGGGAGTCTGAGGCGGGCGGATCACGAGGTCAGGAGATCGAGACCAGCCTGGCCAGCATGATGAAATCCCATCTCTACTACAAATACAAAAATTGGCTGGGCATGGTGGCTCATGCCTGTAATCCCAGCTACTCAGGAGGCTGAGGCAGGAGAATCTCTTGAACCAGGGAGTTAGAGGTTGCAGTGAGCCGAGATCAGGCCACTGCACTCCAGCCTGGTAACAGAGCAAGACTCCGTCTAAAAAAAAAAAAAAAACTAGGAGGCTGCATGCAATGAATCCCAAAACAGCCCCTGAGCGTTGCAGGTTTGACACTCCAGAGAGCCGATGGCTGCACCACACATAGAATGGCAGGCAGGGAGAGCAAGCTAGTCCCAGTTCATGTAAGGACCACCACCCTTCACTAGCAGAAGCGAACTCTCTCTTTCTCCCTGCACGTGGCAGAACGCACGACCCTTCTATGGTCCTACTGAACTGAGCCACAAAAATCTCAGTGGGCTCAGAAGCTGCTGATTACATCGAGACTACAGTGATGCAAATGTTATTGCTATTTTGAGCACCGTGGTAATGAATTACATTTAACTACATTAAAAAATAATGATTTGGAAAGGCTACAATTATGAAATTTAAAATATAAATTGTACCCAAAGGATATTAAACGTGGGCACTGCATTTTTTCTCTTGCATTCAGAGCCTAACAAATACCCTTTTATCCTCTGAAAGAAAATGGGCAAACAGACTGATCAAATAGCTCACTCCAAGCAATTAAAACTTTCCATTACCATATGGAAAGATGTATGAATTGATCCAAAACACTTGTCCTTAATAAGGATATATTAACGTCTGCCAACTGAAGTTCAGGAGTTAAATGAGATGGCAGTGTAGGGATTTGGAAGTAATGAAAGAAATGCTTTTCCAATAAGGTAGAAAAAGCTTTATTCATCCTGGAAAAGAAAGTCATGAATACATAACTCTGTGTGTGTGTGTGTGTGTGTGTGTGTGTGTATACAATATATGTATACACACATATGTGCATGTCTCTGTGTGTTTGAGTACACTTAACTACATGTACATGTATTCATGTATGTTTGTGTACACTTACATGTATGTGTGCATTTATTTACATATGCATGTATTTCTTTGTCCATTTGTGTTGCTATCAGGAATACTTGAGGCTAGGTAATTAGAAAGAAAGGTTTTTTGTGTGGCTCGAGGTTCTGCAGGCTGTACAAGAAGCATGCAGCCAGCGTCTGCTTCTGGTGAGGACTCGGGAAGCTTCCACTCATGGCAGAAGGTGGAGTGGAGCCAGCATCACATGGCAAGAGAGAAAGCAAGAGACAGAAGAGGAGCTGCCAGGCTCTTTTCAACAACCAGTTCTTTTGGGAACTCAAAGTGGGAACTCTCTCATTTCCAGGAGCAGGGCACCAGGCCATTCATGTAGGATCTACTCCCAGGATCCAAACATCTCCCACCTGACCCCACCTCCAACACTGGGGATCAGATTTCAACATAAGACTTAATGGGGCCAGGCAAACCTTCTCCAAACCATAGCAGCCTTCATGCAAACTCCCATCTCACCACTACAAGGGCAAGTTCGCCATCAAGGCGACTGCCTTAGTCAGCTGAGGCTGCTGTCACAAAATACCAGGGCCTGGGGGAGCTAAACAATAGAAATGTATCCCCACAGTTCTGGGGGCTGAAAAGTCCAAGATGAAGGTGCTAGCATGTTTGCTGTCAGTAGGGCTCTCTTCCTGGCTTGCAGACAGCCGCCTTCTCCATGTATGTCCACCTGGCCTTTCCTCTGAGTTCGCTGGAGGAAAAAAAGACAGAAAGGTAAAGAGAAAGAGAAAGATCTTCCTCTTCTTATAAAGCCACCAGCCTGATTGGATCAGGGCACTACCTTTATGACCTCATCTAACTTTAATTACTTCCTAAACACTCTATTTTAAAATACAGTCACATTTCCGCTTAGGGCTTTAATGTATGAATTTGAGGGTATAATCATACATACCCAGAATTCAGTCCATTCAGTCCAGCCTCCTTCTTGCACCCTTCTAAGTTTCTGACCTATATTTGTCTTAGTAGCTTTGGGTTTTTGTCATAGAAGGATCTTTCCATATCTCAGGTTGCCAAGTTTTTAAGGGGGTTCCAGATGTATATAGGACACACGTGTTGGGGCTATGTTATCATCTACAATATACGATGTATACCAGGATATTGAGTGGGGCCTCTCCTGTTATCCTAAAGTTGTTATTAAGGTTCAAAACTGAGAACAAAATAGACTAGCTGCCCCGCATGCTAAATAAGGTGGCAGCAGCCACAGCTTCCAGGCCAGAGGGGAAGTACCGAAGTGCAGACCAAGCCCCTTTCCTTCCACCTCTCACCCTAGGCAGCTACAAGAGAGGGCAGGGAGCGGAGAGGGTGAGTGCCCCTCCAGGTGCCTTCTTCCTGGAGGAAAATGGGAATATTTCCTCTCCCAGGAACCAAGGGTCATACATTTTACCAGTTGGACACTGTAACAGGTCATTTCATGTGTCGACTTGGCTAGGCTGTGGTGACCAGTTTGGTTAAGCATCAGTCTAGCTGTCGCTGTGAGGGCACATTTTAAATGTGATGAGCATTTAAATCAGACTTTGAGTAAAGCAGATTACCCTTCCAATTATGTGAAGGCCTTTAGAGGAAGATAGAGGTCCCCTAGAGAGGAAAGAATTCTACCTCCAGTCTACCTTGGGACTTAAGACAGGTTTCAGACTCTCCAGCTCCCACACCTCCCCATAGACAGGTAGGTAGATAGGTAGACTGATGACTAGGTTTACAGATACTCCACACGTAGGTACATATACACACATACATAAGCACACAGACATCTCATTGCTATTGGTTCTGGTTCTGTCTATCTGGATGAACCCTGGCTAATGCAGGTATCTATTCAGCCAGCACAAGTCCTGGTCTGACACCTGAGCCAGGAAAAGTTATGCTAGAGTTAGAGCTAGATGGAGAGGGGGATTGAGGGGATATGAAAAGTTATGCTAGACTTAGAGCTAGATGGAGAGGGGGATTTAGGGGATATGAAGAGAACAGGTGTGGCAGGAGTGTGTGGGTTTCCTTGGGGTAGAGCAGGCACTCTGGAAGACAGCTGGGTTTCTGCCATCTTACCGAGCCCCACACCTGTGCCTCTGGAGCAAGCCAGCACTCAGAAGCCTTTCAGAGCTGGGGAGTCACAGTGACCAGTCAAGAAGACAACCGCCCCCACTCCTATTAAACAGACCAACTGGCCCTTTCCTTCCTCCTTCTTGCCATGTACCCTGGAGGAGCTGAAGGGAAGTTGTGGGGACCAGCACGATGTACCTCCTCCTCTCACCCATTGCTCAATAGTGAGTGCTGCTTCTCAGCGGCAGTGCTCAGCCTTGGCCACGCATGAGAATCACTGAGAGGTCCGAAAGAAATACTCCCACTCAAGCCCCACCCCAGAATCACTCAGAGTAAGACAGGACTAGAAGTTCCCAGTTGCAGCCAAGGCTGAGCACTCTCTTGTTAGTGCTGCAGACAGGACAGCTTCCGCTGAGACAAAGGGAGAAAAGCAGCTTTGAGACTGGACATCTTAGAGTGAACAAGACTGTGTCTTTAAGTGTAGACTATTCTAGTAAGGGTGAATAGAAAGTTACAGAATCTGTGGATTTCTCAAGTGTATAGAAACTTAAGGAGTCTGGCTAAGATGTCGTCACATGACTCATTACCCAAAGGAATAGCATCATTGGGCTGAAGTTATTGGTGAAAATTAACTGAGAAAGGAGACTTTGTGTGCATATTCTAATGAGATGAGACGCCTCCAAATGAATCATTTCACGAACTGAGCCAGGCCTCAGGCTATACCATTTTTTTCTATAAATGATCTTCTAGACATCAGATAACCTTATAGTTTGCTCCCTAATAGGGAAGCAGGATTATAAATGCAAAGTTATGTAAGTGTTATACAAGCCAGAAATTGACATTTTTTCTGAAGCCAGTACACCCAGCACTGTTCTTCTGTAGACAGGCAACTGCTGGGGCCCAGGAATTAAAACAGGATGTCAGCTTACCCTCCACTCCTCCATCTCCTGCCCCTCTCCTCACAGCTCCACACCTGCTGTGAGAGGATGTTCACCGAACGCCTGTGGGTTCTTCCCACTGTTCACCTGGAGATGAGAAAGTTTGGGGTTGGGTCTTCTGCATTTTGCTTTTTTTTTTCTGCTGAATATTTCTCCTTCAGACGCAGAGATAGGGAAAAATCTTAAGGGGTGGAGGAGGGCAGGAACAGCGTGGCTTGGCACTGCCTTCTCTAATTTTACCTTCTTTTCTGTTTATTTTCTATACATGTTTTCCTCTTCTCCAATTCCTTTGTGGTTTTTCTTAGCCTTACTGTAATGATTGTGAGTTTAGTGATGGCTTGAGGGGAAGGCAGTAGGCTCCACCTTAATTACCAAAACAGATGAGTAATCCGATTGCCCGCCACCAAAAGGCCCCCATGCACAAGTTTGGTGAGAATGTGTCGTGTGTGTGTATGATGTGTGTTGTGTGTGTGCATGTGTAAGGTATATATGGTGTGTGTATGTGTGCTATGTATGTAAGGTGTATATGGTGTGTGTTGTGTGTGTGCGTGTGTAAGGTGTATATGTGGTATGTATGTATGTGTGAGGTGTGTGCATGTGTGTGTGTGCATGCACATCCCATGTGCATGTTTTATACTGCATCTTCAGGTGAAAAAGAAAAGCCCTTAGGACTGAAGCTATATATGAATCTGTATTAGAAGTAGGATAATATTTAATATTACGTAAATTACAGTGTGATCACTTATATAGAAAGCATTACTTTTGAAAGAATATGATGATGCAAAGCAAGCATTAATATTGAGTGACATTTTATTACTTATCATTTATAATGATGTGCTAGCACTATAAAGTGCTTCATACACACTATTAGGCTTTGTTTTCACGCACACATATTCTTTTGTGGTAACAGACAATCTTTCCATTTTACAAATAAGACACTGAGACCGAAGACAGGAGTTACTTGCTGTAAAGAGAAGATGCCATAGCAAAGAGAGGACACAAAAAAAAAACCTGTTGATTCCATGAACCAGGGCTTTTCCCAGTGCCTTCTGCAAAGTAAATACCAAGCAAGTATTAGACGTGTATCTTCAGAAGCACTGCAGAGAAGGCAGCTGCAGGAAAATCAAAGACAAGCTGAGCTAATGCCTTTTCCCATTAGTGTTAGGTCCTCATCCACCTGCAGCAAATTGCAACCTCAAGGATATATTCTAGATGAGAGTCAGAGAACTTGTCTCTACCTGGAAATCCAGGAAACCATTTCATCATCCCTGTGACCTCTAGATAAAGCCACAGTGTGCACACATGTGGCTTTATCTAGAGGTCACAGGGATGATGAAATGGTTTCCTGGATTTCCTGGTAGTATAAATGTGCAATCTGCTTTTCTAAAGACCATCAGAAGAGACCCCCTAACTTCTTTCATTGATCAATTCTGATATTTAACAGCGCTCGCTATTGAGCAATTTTTACATCAAAACCTATTTCTTCACCTCCTCGATGTTCACTAACAAGAAGTTGGTCACCATCCTTCTTTATAATTACTTTTCCCAGATTTTTAAGGCAGCCACAAAATTTCTCTTCATTCATAAATCATCTTAGCTCTTTTAGTTTTGCTTTTAAGCCTTCATATTTCCAAGCTCTGATTAACTTTGATGGCTCTGTGCCCTGAGTCTCCTCCAAGCATTTCAGATCACTGCAAAGGCCACAGAAGCCAGAGCAGAAAAGGGAAAGATTCAGGCTCCATATGCGCCAGTGGGGAGGGAGCCCGCTGCTGAGGGAGAGCCTATCAGGTTTCCTCCTCTACCCAGAGCATCTCACTGCTGAGTCATGATGCTCCCAGACACTCTCCAAAGGTCACCCACAGCCAGGTCAAGGTCCTTTCTTCCCAGTATTCTCATCAAATTGCAGTCTCAAAGTGCCTGCTGAGAGAAATGTTGATGCTTAAGACTATTGATAAAACCTTATAATTTTATTGCAAATAAATATAACATATGACTCTAATGAGAGTGGGCACATAACAAATGTTCAAAATATGAGGAAATGGTTGAGTACATTAACAAATAGGCTCATTTAACCTTATGAAAGTAACTTACTTGCACCCTTATTTTTGGTGTTTAGTGTTTGTGATGAGTAAATGAATGGACAAATGATATTCAGGAATAAAGTGTTATAGGACAGTGTTTAAAATAGAATATAATCAGGGCTCTCATATAAATATAAAATAAATGTGTCCAAAAATGTATGAGATCGTGTACTTTGCAGGATATGATCCTTAGCAAACCAAAAGAGGAACAGAAAACCAAATACCACATATTCTTACTTATGAGTGGGAGCTAAATGATAAGAATACATGGCACATAGAGGGGAACAAGACACTGGGACCTTCCAGAAATTGGAGACTGGGCGGAGGGAGAGGATCAGGAAAAATAACTAATGGGTACTAGGCTTAATACCTGGCTGATGAAATAATCTTTATAACAAACACCCATGACACAAGTTTACCTATGTAACAAACCTGAACATGTCAAGGATTTTATTTAATACATTAATTAATGAGGAAACCAGTAGGATGGTTCAAAGGAGAATTCTAAGGCTCACACATCTATAAACAGAAAATGATGCTTAAATGAATTCACAAATAAGATGTAAAACTGGCTTGTTGAGGAGAGGGAAGGAAAGAAAACCAATGGCATGTATGACACATGATGAACAAGTGGGGTCTTGTACTCAAGATGCTCACAAAGAATTATGAAATCATTATAATTCAAGATCATGAACACGTGCCATTCAAAGGGAGAATTGGGAAAGGGAGATATTCTGTTTGCTCAGAAGAAGATGGAAGGATTCATGAAGGAAGTTTTCAGTGATTTGTGTCTTGGAGGATTCCAGTTTTCAAAGACACTGTGAGGATACTGTGAGTAAATGCCTGGCTCCATCTGGAAGATCTTTAGTGTATGAAGTCAAGGGGATGGAGACAAACCTGGAAAGGAAAGTCAGGTATGATCATGCAGAATGTTGAGGACCATGCCAAAGGCATAGAGGAGCTACTGAAGGTTCCTGAGCAGGAGAGCATAATGGGCAAGCCACAGAATGATTACCTCCCCCACCAGTGGAAAATAAGTTGAAAAAGAAGACAATTGACTCCAGGGAGAAGATTAGGCATTAACTGCAATAGACCAGAGAAATATGATAATAAAGACCTGAACCAGGGTTACAGTATGGAAAATGGGAAGAAGGAGACCCAGATGGATGCTGTCTGCTCACTATTCTCATCATTCTGGCCTTCCTCACCACACCAACAAAATACAGATTTCTGCAGTTTTGTCTCTCCACTGGAGGCTTTCGAATACCAGCAAAGCTATGTTCTTTGTGACTCTCTCTCTGTGTCCACACCAACCCTTCAGCAACTTGCTCTCTGACCTCCCTGTCCACAGAGCAAGATTTCCATGCCCCTGTGTTCCCTCTGAGATCTGATGCACCCCTGCTTCTCGGTCCATGCTTTTAAATGACATTGAACTACTTGATAAACTGCATCCATAAAGTGTTCCTATTTGACCTATGGAGACGTCACCTTCCAGGTCTGCAGAATGTTCCCCTGTGCTGTTAATGCATGACTAACTACTTTAATCACAAAAATAAGCTCCCTGTCAGTGGTATTTTGCAGGTACAGGTGCAGAGATTTCAGCAGTGGCAGAGTGCACTCAGGCACCATGGCAACCAGTGCGTCAGCCTGGGTACACTTAGCGGCAGTGTAGTCAGCTTTCCATTCATTTTAGCTGACAACAAAAACTAGAGATGTCCTGCCTTTCCCTCTCAAAGTCGTCTGTCTGGTGAGGAAGGAAATGGCTTGGCAGGTCCCAGGGCAGCACGGATGCTAGTCTTTATACCCAGGGAAAGGTAGGATGGAAATTGCAGGCTAAATTGGCTCAACTGCTTCTTTAGTGTATCTGCAGAGGCTGCCGTCTGCGAGAGTTCCAGGCAGGGCTGGCTAGGTGTGTGTGCTGCCTGCTGTTGTGCCACTTAATGTTGCTTTAACTTGATTTAAAATTACTCGCCAGAGACTGTCCTTCAGCTCTGCAGCCCTATGTTTTATGGGCTTATGAAATAATGTGCATTTTGTGTTTACTACTATAGCCGTAGTGTAAGAAATGCCTAAGCCACCAAGATTTTCTTGTTTTCAGGATTGTTCTGGAGGAAAACTCAACTAAAACTATCCTTGAGCAAAACTAGGCCTGTAAAGCCTTACATAACTAGGCAGTCCAAGGGACTCAAATAATGTTTCCATCTACCTACTCCTCTCTCTGTCAACACTTGGCGTAATGTCCTCCTAATCCTTATGGTTTGTATAAGCACAGGGCTTGGCCATAGACAATTCTGGGCTTAGAGTCCCACATTTGAAATCCCATAGCAAAAGGAGTGCAACTTTCTGCTGGCACATGCATAGAAAATCCCAGGGAAGGGCTCAGATTCGCCTGTCCTGGGTCACGTGTTTATCCCAAAGGAGAACTATGAGGAGCAAAGCAGGTCGGGATCCTTGCACTGTTGTCAGAGGAGTGAACACTGTGATTAGCATCCCCAGAGATCAAACAAGAAGGAGAGAGGAAAAGATGGTCACCACATCAAAACAACAGATGAAGCTGAAAATGTAGGAGAAGACTTCTTAACTAGCTAACACTTCAGGATTCACAGAGTTCCCCACTTGCAAGTACATCATTCATAACACTGTGGAGTTTCCCATGTCCAGGGTGCACCGTTCACACTGTATGCTATGCCATGACCTGCCAGGCCTGCCCAGCACATTGAATGCTGAGGGAAGTTGCCCCTGAAGTTACACAATCTCAGGGCTATGTCTGGTCATTCCCAGAGGAATGAAAAGAAAAGTTGTGTCAGAAGCGGAAATTAGATCAGAGATCAGTGCATCCACAGAACTAGAGAGACGAAAGAAACCAAAGGTCTAAGAGATGGGAAGTCATCAGGCAGTGTGCTGGCCTAAGAGGTAGGGTAGCAACGACAAGAGTGTGAAAGCCAACCTGGCTAGAACAGGTGCTGTCTGCTCTCTGGCATCACCTCTATTTCTGGATGGACATCTATGTTTCTGAGTGAACACGAGGTAACTCCACCTAGAGGAATCGTGCCTGCAGCGGGGCTTGCATCTCAGCTGAGAGCAATAGAAGAGGAGGAACAGGTGTTCTTGTCCTTGTCAGGGTAGCTGCCCCAGCAGAGGTTATGATATGACTCCTGCTGACTTAAGCCTGCCAGGCAGAGCTGCACAGTGGTGAGCAGGCTGTGTCCCTTAGTGGAAGGCAGGCCGATATTCAGCTGGGACACAATACCATGGCCCTGCCAGTTTTTGACTCTTGCCATGTCCATTCTGATTAATCAGTGCCTGTCCCGACCACTTATCAAATATTTTTTCCTGTATCCCTAATTCTGGGAGCCTTTGTCTACTGTCTTTTCTTATTTGCTTCTACCATAAGCTCTCTCCTCTCTTTCTGGGATTCCAATTGCACTTATGTTAGACCTTGTTACCACTTCTAGGTATGTCTTACACTAGTTTCTATCTTTTGATTATTTTTCAGTGTTTCAGTCTGAGTATTTTATTCCAATCTTTCTCTTACTCCAGAGGTTATTACCTCTGCAAACAATGTCCAATTTTGTGTAAACCTATCCATTACCCTCTCTTTTTGTGGTAAAATACATATAATGTAAAATTAGCATTTTAACCATTTTTAAATATACAAATCCATTACTCTTTTAGTTATTGTATTTTTTAATTCTATACTTTTTAGTTGGTTATTTAAAAAATAATTTTCAGTTCTCTTTCTCAATCTTGTCTTTTAAATCCCTAAGAATATTAAGCATAGTTATTCTAAAGTTCATCTATACTATTTTTGCTTGTTAGATTCCTCATAAGTGTATTCAATTTTGTCATTTGTTTCTCTGGGTTTATTTGTCAATGCTTGTCTCCAAATGCCAGATTATTTGTTTCATACTAGGAAATATACACTAAAAAATGGTAAAATAATTTGAGGCTCCAGGTGATTTTATTTTCTCCAAAAAAGACTTTCCTTTGCTTCTGGCAGGCAACCAAGAAGTCTAACAATAACAAGTGTTGGTGAAGATAATAGTGTTGGTGAAGCAATGAGAATATATACATTTGCAAAACAATTTGGCATTTCTAGAAAACTTGACTTTTGACTCTTCAAAACAAATCCATTCTATAAATGAGAATACCAATGCCCAATGTGGTTATATTTAACCACATTGGCCCAAGATAGCACTGATTTAGAGGCCAGGGCCCAGAGACAGACCTTGACCTATTTTTTTAATTTTTATTTTAAGATTTGGGGTACATGTGTAAATTAGTTACACAGGTAAACATGTGCTATGATGGTTTGCTGTACCTATCAACCCATCACCTAAGTATTAAGCCCAGCAGACATTAGCTGTTTTTTCCCAATGTTCTCCCTCCCATAACTCCATTGGCCAACAGACCCCAGAGTGTGCTATTCTCCTCTCTGTGTTCATGTGTTCTCACTATTCAGCTCCCACTTATAAGTAAGAACATGCAGTATTTCATTTTCTGTTCCTGCAACAGTTTGCTGATAGTGGCTTCCAGCTCCATCCATGTCCCTGCAAAGGACATGATCTCATTTCCTTTTATGGCTGCATAGTATTCCATGGTGTATATATACCACATTTTGTTTATCAGTGTGTCACTGATGGGCATTTGAGTTGATTCCATGTCTTTGCTATTGTGAATAGTGCTTCATGAACATATACATGCATGTATCTTTGTAACAGAATCATTTATATCCCTTTGGGTATTTACTTAGTAATTGGATTGCTGGGTCAAATTATGTTTCTGGTTCTAGATATTTGTGGAGTCACTATACCATCTTCCCCAGTTGTTGAACTAATTTACATTCCTACCAAGAGTGTAAAAGTGTTCCTTTTTCTCTGTAACCTCACCAGCATCTGTTGTTTCTTTCCCTTTTTTTTTTTTTTTTTTTTTTTTTGAGATGGATTTTTCACTCTTGTTGCCCAGGCTGGAGTGCAGTGGCATGACCTCAGCTCACTGCAACTTCTGCCTCCTGGGTTCAAGTGATTCTCCTGCCTCAGCCTCCCAAGTAGCTGGGATTACAGACATGTGCTACCACACCTGGATAATTTTGTATTTTTAGTAGAGATGGAGTTTATCCATGTTGGTCAGGCTGGTCTCAAACTCCCGACCTCAGGCGATCCACCTGCCTCAGCCTCCCAAACTGCTGGGATTACAGGCTGAGCCACTGTGCCTTGCCATTTCTTGACTGTTTAATAATTGCCATTCTGACTGGTGAGGGATGGCATCTCATTGTGGTTTTGATTTGCAGTTCTCTAATGATCATTGATGTGAGCTTTTTTTCATATGTTTGTTGGCCATGTGAATATCTTCTTTTGAGAAACGTCTGTTCATATCCTCTGGCCAATTTTTAATGGAGTTGTTTTTTTCTTGTAAATTTGTTTAAGTTTCTTGTAGATTCTGGATTTTAGGTCTTTGTCAGATGGATAGATTGCAAAAAATTTCTCCCACTCTGTAGCTTGGTTGTTCACCTGACAATAGTTTCTTTTGCTGTGCAGAAGCTCTTTAGTTTAATTAGATCCCATTTGTCAATTGTTGCTTTTGTTGCAAGTGCCTTTGGTGATACTGTTTTGTGAAAGTTTTCTTACCACACCTATGTCCTGAATGATATTGGCTAGATTTTCTTCTAGGGTTTTTATAGTTTTTGGCTTTACATTTAAGTCTTTAATCTATATTGAGTTAGTTTTTGTATACGGTGTAAAGAATTTGACCTATTTGATAGCAAGGCCTATGATATTTTCCTTACCACCTTGTCTCCAAAGTTTGACTGCAAACAATTCAGCTTAAATCACATCATGACTTTCTTTTCTCCTCATCTTCTAGAAAGTGCATATCCTTAGGATCACTAATTTATAGTAATGTACTACCTACCCTCTATTTGCTACCCTATCCTCATTGTCTGGAATGGGGCCTAAAACAAACTAGGAGCTCAAAAGTTAGTGTTTGAGTCAATTGTCTACTGATCCCTATATTCTCAAGAATCAGAAGCATCTGCAACCATCTGTCCAAATTATCCAATCAGACCAGGCTCCTCACCATAAGGCTCACTGGCCAACTACTTTGTAGGATGAGGGGTCTTTTTTGCTCAGTACTCATGAAATAGATACGGGTCTGACTGAGATGTAGCAAAGTTCCTGACAAGTGGGGTGAAATTATTTTTCTCTTTGGTAGCCCTCTATAGCAACAGGAAGGTCCTGGCCTGGGGCCTTGGCAAGCAGAAAGAATAGGCATAATATCATACAAATCTATCCAACTTTCCTTTTCAATAGAGCCTCACTGATCAATGTCACTATCAATCTTCTCAAATCTAGTTATCTCCCTCCAATTTGTACTAACAAGGAAGTTCATTTTATTTATTTTTCAAATCGTACTTCCAAGCAGTAAATTTCAGAGTAACTTTTAGAGAGCCCTATTTTTCACCTGCATCCAGAACAAGCGAAATGGAGCCATTGTGCATTTACAGCAGCTGCCAAGCCCATCCCTCAGTTGGCTCTCTGTTGTCCAGGTGGCTTCCATCTTGCCCCCTGTGCTGTGAAGAGCTACCCAAACCTTAAGGCTCTCACAGTGGGTATGGGAAGCTGGGATAGAGCTAGAACAGGAAACTGACTCCCATATGGGAAACAGGAAACTGACTCCCCCATTTTCTCACAAGCCTCAGCAAGAACTTACTAGGGATGGGTACATTCCTCCAGAAGGGCTGGAATATGATACTTTCTGAAAGTCTGTTCTCCCAAGGCCTCTGCTCCCTACCACCCCCACCACCACCACAAGAGAATGTATTAGTCCATTCTTGAAATAATTGCTATAAAGAATTGCTTTATAAGCTAGGCACGGTGGCTCGCGTCTGTAATCCCAGCACTTTGGGAGGCCGAAGTGGGTGGATCCACGAGGTCAGGAGATCAAGACCATCTGGGCCAACATGGTAAAACACCATCTCTACTAAAAATACATAAAAATTAGCTGGGCCTGGTGGTGCATGCCTGAAGTCCCAGCTACTCGGGAGGCTGAGGCAGGAGAATAGGAGAATTGCTTGAACCCAGGAGGTGGAGATTGCAGTGAGCCAAGATCACGCCATTGTACCAGTCTGGGCAACAGTGCGAGACTCCATCTCAAAAAAAAAAAAAGAATTGCTTTAAGCTAAATGCTATAAAGCAATCTCAGACATTGCTATAAAGAAATACCTGAGACTGGGTAATTTATAAAGAAAAGAGATTTCATTGGCTTACAATTATGCAAACTGGACAGAAAGCATGGTGCTGGCATCTGCTCAGCTTCTGGGGATGTCTCTGAAAACTTACAATCATGTCAGAAGGTGAAGTGGGAGCGGGAGCAAGGGGCGGGGGGAGGTACCACACACTTGTAAACAACTAGATCTCTCCAGAACTCACTGTCACAAGAACAGCATCAAGGGGATGGTGCTAAATCATTCACAAGAAATCTCCCTTGATCAATCGCCTCCCACCACGCCCCACCTCCAACATTAGGGATTAAAATTCAATGGAAATTTAGTGCGAACACACATCCAAACCATATCAGAGGGTATATCAGAAGAGCCACTCACTGGCAAACTTCAGTTCTAAATAGAAATCAAAGGTTTTTTCACTAAAATAAATAATAAGAAAATGTTTTATTTTAATTTAACTTGATAAATGGATAAAAGACAGGAGCAGGAAAGATTTTTTCACTAAAATAAATAATAAGAAAATGTTTCACCTTAATTTGACTTGATAAATGAGTAAAGACAGGAACAGGAAGAGGGCATTATAATTCCACTACCAACTACTAAAAGGTAACAACCGTGACAGATATGACCAATTTCTTCTATTTCTTACTATGCATTGTACATATGACTCAAGATCATCCTGTATATAACAGTTTTGATATTACCTTTTTTTTGGCTTCATATCATTCATTAGTATTTTCCAGGTCATTAAGGAATGTTTACTAATACCTCTTTAATGCCCTTATAGAGCTGTAGTGGTAGTGTAATTTGTGTAATGGTTCCTAATATTGAATATTTTCAAATTTTTCTCCCCATAGTAATCTTCATTATCTCCTTGGCACTCTGTTCTCATGCCTCATAGCTCAACAACATTTTTAACGACTTTGAAGTGCCAGTATCATCCTTTCAGCGGAGCTCAATCTGATTACAGTTTTCTCATGGAGAAGGAGTCTCACACTTTTTTTCCTTACAGCACATTTTTCCTGCTTTACATATTTCCCCTCTTGCAATTTTTCAAGATCAGCCTTGAACTGATTTTAAACAGGTTTCTCTGTGGCCAGGTATTCTTGTGCTATATTCTAATCATCTTTATGGACATTTTGGAATTCTATCAGATTTTAAACAAGAGCTATTTAGGAGATTTATGAAGAGCTTGTACTGCTGCATGGACAACTTTGTTTGGTAATTATAAGAAACTTTAGTTTTGGAAAATGTAGTTAATGTTCCTTCCCACCCCTACAGCCAGATCTATCTTAGCACGTCACTTCAAAGCATAATGAAACTATTCTTAACTGCTGTAGGATGGACTTGAGCATGCTGAACACAGTAAATTGGACATCTGTCAGGTGAAAGGTATAGGCTCAGAACCTGTCTTCCTTGCACACAGGGATATGGCTCTTATGCTGAATCCAGCACATAGAAATTTGCTGAGAGGTGCTTTCTGGGGAAGAGGATGTCAGCTGCAGGCATTTACAACATCTTCCTGTGGTCAGACACTCAGAGACCATCTTACATACCAGTGCACCTGAAATGCATCTGACCTGCAATGTTGAATGATGAGACCCCAACAACCACTCTCATATATGGGTGCCAGACAGCGAAGGTATCGAGCAGCTGGGGATTACTAATCCTATTCCATCTAACAAAAGTCAAGTGAGAGTCTTACCATGTGCTAAGCTCTGTGTTAAGTGAGAGCTACAGAGATGACTGGGGCATGGTACCTGCCCTCACTGAGCTTAGTCTTATGGCAAAGAAAACTATGTAAGCAAATAAGTATAAGCGGCATACCTGATAATGTGAGTGGTAGGTTCTTTGTGCAGTAAGAGATAACAGAAGCAATGATCTCTACTTAGCAGAGGCAAGTAAATGCTGAACAGAGGAGGAGGCACTTGATTCGCCTCTCGAAAGATAACCAGAGATCTGACAGATCAAAACAGAAAATAAAGAAGTCTGGGAAGAGAGACTAACAGTGATGGAATTTGTTGAGCATTTTACTATGTGCCAGGCTTCTCTCTGAGTCTTTTCTGCATATTATCTCATTTAATCCTCACAATACTGCAACAAGGCAGATCTATTCTCACCTCCACATCTAAATGAGCCAAAACAGAGGGGAGATAAGTACCTTGCCCAAAGTCATACCTGTAGAATCTTAAACAGCAAGATGCATTCAGGTAACTGTCATTATTTCAATATTGCTGGAGCATGGAGTCTAGTAGGTATAGAGCCCAGACCTCAAACAGCCTTGAATGTCATGCTAAGAGATCGAATTTTAGTTCTGCAGGCTATAAAGAACTAAAAATTTAAAGTTTCCAAAAGATCTGATAGAAAGACAATTTGGAGTCAGGAAGCCAATTTTGAGACTATTAAAATAGTCCTAGGAGAAAGGGATCAGCTCTTTAGCTAAGGGTGAGAAAGAGAGGGCACAAGTCAGAGAAGTTAAGGAGATGGGGAGCTGCCTTTCTGGTTCCTGTTCCTCAGGCTACATGGTATCATCTCCTCCATAAGGTCCACATGCAGCCAATAAAATCCACATGTGACCTACTTCCCAAAGAATTGGGTCAGGAAATGGGGAAGTGTGGAGTCTGCAGTGACCTCACTCCCTGACTCAGGTGTCTGCTAACTGTGTGCAACCCTCAGCAAGGCCTTTACGCTGCTGAGGATGACAGTCCCATTCTCTGGAATCCCTAAGGACAAACCAGGCAGAAGATGCCACTAGGGCCTGGGGTCCCCCATGCCCTTCTCACTGCCACTGAGACACACTCAAGCTGGCCCAAGACTGGGAAGTGGCTTTAGAAACATCCTCCCCACTTTTTCCTCTTCTGCCCTTCAAGATTTGCCGAATAATCGAGACATAAAATGACAAAGGATGAGAAAATCAACATCAATAAAAGTTCTGTGAAGAGTTTTAAGAATCCAGAGCAAGGCCATGTACGATAAAACAGTATTAACTTGGTTTGTTTCTTTTCAGTTTATTGCAGCTACTGCATGTGAACTGTAGCCCACATTCTGTGATTGTTCCTTCAAGAAAAACTAAAACTCAGCTGTGTTAGAGAATTCTAGGGTGTGTATCATTTGTCTTTCTTTTGCTGAGTATATACAAGAGAGGTTTATGATTAACTGATTATAAAGGAAAGAAAGTTTCATAATTAGATTTTATAGAGCTATGGCTTTTGCATTAAGTGGTTTACTGCAAAAAGCTGGAAACATTGACTTGAGACATGAGACCATTATGATTAAATTTATGGCACATGGGGGAAGATCAGAGCCAATTACAGGATTAAGAGCCCACTCTGGTGATGTAAGTCTACCTAAAATATGGCCTATCTGGTGATTATTTTAAAACTCTTGACCCAGGTTCTACTATATTCCCATTTCTTTAAAAATTGTGCCCACTGGGAGGAATTGGCACACTTAGCTTTCTAGAATTGAAGTGAGATTCAAGAACTCATTTAATTGTCCATTTTTGGACAAGTCCATGGAATACTGTATCATTTTAAATCTTATTATTTGTAACATTTAACCATGTGAACATTTTTAATGTCTGGCTACAGATAATTTTAAAAGAGGATTGGCATGTTTATAGAATGGAATATTATACAAACATATATAATTGCATTGTTTCAAGTCTGCTGAATTACTTACGAAATGCTCATAACATAATGCTAAATGGAAACAAGTTACAGAACACCATATTCGGTGCGATTCAAAATATATGAGCTTGTGTGAGTGCATGTGTGGATATCTGGGGGCAAGCATTCTGGAATTAAATCTACAGTGGTTCACAGTGGTTATCTCTGGAGATGGTTTGATAGTAAATTTCTAGTTTTTTTTTTAATTAATTTACGATATCCTAAAAGTTTGGAACTTTCTATAATGAGTTAATATGTCTTTGTTCTTTCATAATTAAGGAAAAAATAATTTTGTAAATGACTGATGTCCTTCAAAGTGGTTCTATTGGAGACTGCGCAATTATCACAAAGATGCTGTCCTTTGTTCATTTTTGTAAATTACCTTCAAATCTAGTCCAAAGCAATGTTTTACTTTATAACTACATTTCTTTTTTTTTTTCTTACTTTGAAAAACTGTTCTTATGCTGTTCACTCATCCACTTTGTTCTATATCCTTGGCTTCAAATATTTAGTGTATTCCAAATGTAAAATGTCTCTTCTTAAGACAAAAAAAAATGTGCTATTCTGAGGATATTTGAAAGACTGTATAAAGGCTCTGTATTACTCATCTGGGCCACCATAAGAAGATAGCATAGGCCAGGAGGCTGAAACACGAGTACTGGAGAGAGTCCCAAATGGGAGCCAGCATGGCTGGATCTGGTGAGGACTCCTGTCCCGACCTGCAGATGGCCACCTTTCCACGGTGTCCTCACATGGCAGAGAGAGTAACAGAGACATAGAGAGCACTCTGGTGTCTCCTCTTCCCAGGACACTAATCCTATCAGAATAGGGACCTACATTGGCCTCAACTGGATCTCCTAGAGAAGGCCTTGGAGATGACCTCATTTAACTTTAGTTTCTTCCATAAAGACTCTGTCTCTAAATACAGTCACATTGGAGGTTAGTGCTTCAACATATGAATCTGGGAGGAATGCTCTTCAGCCCATAGCATGTTCTGAAAGCATTTCCAAAGGAAGAGTTTCCAAAAGTTCTGAGCATTTGTTGCCATAAGCATATTATCTGTCCATTTTCATATTGTGCAGACAACATCACTTATTTTGATGAACAAGTTTCCAGGGACTTTTTTTCATAGAACAATTTACGATCGATTTTGCTACAATGCTTATTTTTTAAACACAAATTAGCTCATATCTGATTGTGAAATGAAAGAATGATGTTTGTTCCAGGAATTTTGTGGCTGCTTCTGTCATTTTCCTGAGCACATTTTTTTTCATGCAATCAAGTACAAGCTTTCTACAAAATAAGGAAAGGCCTTAGAAATATATGAAGACCTTCAAATAAAACTTAAAATCCTACAAAAGTTACTTTAGTGCAAATTTGGCTGCTTTAGAGACTTCAAAAACAACCACACTTATTTCAAACCTATTTGGGGAAGGTACAACTACAGGTGAAAAGGCTGCAAATATATTTTCTCCATGTTAAGAAAAAAAAAGGATGAAGAAAACTTTGCCCTGAATTAAATGTTAAATGTTGATGAAAACGGTCACTATTAGAAATGGACCATGCATACGTTTCAGGGTTTTAGGCTGCAAAGGACAGATACTAGGTGCACAGGCAAGCATGCAGGTTTCGGCAGGCTAGTGTTTTATTGGATTATTATTGCTTTTATCTATCTTTGGTTACGAAGTGCTATTGATTTTCAGGGATCCTTCTAATCCCATTTTCCCCATAAATCCTATTATTTTTAACCCACAATTTTGCAAAAGACATGGTTTTTAGCAACCTATATATAAGGAGTTTTTGCAAAAGTGCCAGCACATCAACTATTTTATGCTAATGACAAAACTGATTAATTACATCTTTGTATAATCCTTCCTCCTCTCTCCTTTCAAAACTCAACTCTTTTGAAAGATTTCCTAATCACTATCCCGTGTGCATCCCCACTAGTTCAATTGCTAAAGTCCCCCGTCCCATCTCTTTTACTCCTATTTCATGGAACCCTGCACAGTTTGTTAAATTTCTTTCTCAGGGAACTCTGAGATTCGTGAAAGAAAACAAAACTATTCTGTCTTTTCATTTCAGCACTTGATCGTGCAGAGCTAGACATTATTAAGTGACATCAGCCAGACGGGAGGAGGTAAGCTCTGAGTGTAGGGACCCTGGTGAGTAACCACTGCATTCCTAGCATCTAGCGCACAGGATCCTCAATAGACACGTGTCCACTGAAATGGGTGCCATGAATGAATGAAGTGACAGCCTCTGTCCTGTTTATACCATCTTCCTACAGACCTGCTTTCCATATGTTAACTCGGTGTTTTTCACCACATCCAAGAGCTGGCAAGATTAAGAAATATCATTTCCATCTTGCATATAAGAAAATTGCCTGTATACTGTTAAAGGGGCTAGAAACGCCCAGTCAGAGCAGTCAGAGACAGGGCCTGGATGAAGGTCTGCCAACTTTCAGGCCAGGCTCTTTTTGTTCAGGCTGAGTTCTCACCTTACTTTTTAAAAAAACTTTTGCATCGAGTTCCTATACCCCAGATTCAGCTTCCTACTAGACTATATAAATGATTTCCGGAACTGGCATACCAAGACACACACACGCGCCATCATCCTACTTTTTCTCATGCTATTTTTAGATGGGATATCATTCATATGTGATATCTAAATTTTTCTAAAACTGCCTAGGGCTTTAAAGAAAATGTCTTCGACACACAGACTGCCTAGTTTGTAAGTATGAACCAGCGGCACCTTCCAAACTCTCAATGAAAGCCATCATCTTTTGAACATCTCTCTCACAGACTCAAGATTTTCGGGTTCCAGGTTGTCACAGTTGTTCATACTCACCACGCTGCTCCCCGCTCAGAGCTTTTGCACCCACTGTTCCCTCTGCCTAGAAAGCATCCTCACTCAACTCTTAGGTCTTCCTCAAGCCCCTCCTCAGGAAAGCTTTCTGCAACCTCCACCATTACACCAAACTCTCCTGGGATACGTCCTCATAGCACAGTGTACCTCTACCTTGGGTCCCCTGTCATAGGTGTAATTTTACACGGATGTTGCTGAGTTGTTGATGGATATCTGCATGGTAGCAGACTCTTACGCTGGTTTTTTCCCCAGTCCAGAGCTTGGCACATTACTGCCAGGCCCATCCTAGTCTCATCTTCTTGGTCACTTCACTGTGGCATATCAGTCACCAGGGTGCCCTTTCTGGTGCTAGCCTCAGTGCCTGGATCCATTTTGTCCAGACTCTTCTCAAATAATGTCTGAGCTGCATGTTTCTTTCCGCTGTAATTTTCTATTATGCCACAGGAGCCCTATTAATGTGATGATGAGATGTGGGGAAGGAGAAGTGCTGGACAGTCCTGTGATTAGGGCTCAGTTTTCAGATGAGCTCGTGTCCTTGGGCTGTAACCTTCACAAGCACTTCTCGGTTTTGCTTATTTTGTTCCCTTCTGCCTTTTCCTACCTCCCAACATGAAAACCAGAGGGTGCTGAAGTTGGGTATTTCCCTTCCCCATGTCAATTAGTCTTTTGTAAAACCCCCATCCTTTAAGTGCTGGTAAAGTATAATAGTGTATTTTGAGAGCAGATCTCTTTAAAACAACAACAACAAACAAAATTTTCTGGGTATAATTCAAAAGGACTCCCTTTTTTTCTCCCCTGCTGAAAGGGCAAAGGGATTTGTTTCTCTCTGATTTACACTATGAGAACCTTGTAGAGTTTTTACAGGTAAAATTCATGAAAGAGTAGGACCCCGCCCCACCCTACGACTGGACCCCCTGGTGTTTTTAACTCTCAGGCTTGTTCATACTGAGCCTTGAGAAATTCATCAGTTTAAGTTTAGCTTTGTCTACCCTGGTCCTTGTTCTTGAGGAGTTTTCTGCTCTGGGGCTTCTGATCTGGTAAGCTGTGATTCTCTCCATCTGCCTTGGTCTCTTCAAGTTTAGAGACAGCATTTTGCCCTGTGACCTTGCTTCTGTGATGGACAGAAGAAGAGGTGATGATTTTTCCATTTGTTCAGCTTTTATCTCATTGTCCCAAGCTCCTCTCTGGCTTGACCAGAAACCAGAAGCCCAGTTTCCCCCAAGCCCCACTCAAGCCCAGCAACGGCTTTCTGCTCAGGGGTTGACTTCCCTTCCTGCATCTTTACTGAGGTCCCACTGTGCTATATGTTCTGTCCCTCACAAGCTCCCTGAGGAGAAATAGCATGTGAATCAGGAAAAAATATTTCATGGTTGATATATTTTAAAACAGGCTATCTGACTTTCTAGATATGCAGTCACTCAAAGTTCATATTTTAAGAGGCCTACATTTCCTTTGTGGATTTTTGTCAGATGTCATTTAAGCAATTTGAGGTAATTATTTATATAGAAAAAGCCTCGTGATAATAAGGACTTAGAAGTGTGTAGAAGAGCCTCTTTGTTAATGAGGACATATGAAAAGAAAATGAAGCCAGACAGCAGTGTATGTGCCCACACCTCTGTGTGTGAGTCAGTCAACAGTCTTCTATAACATTCTCTGCCTGAGAACACAGATAGGCTCTGTAGGAAATTACTAATGAGTTTGCCATCTAATCGGAAAGGCAAAGCCGACAGGAACAATTGCTTGCAAAGCTTTCATCGCACAGAGAATCAGAATACCCACAGAATTAGCAAAGCAAAAGATTAAGAACATAAGAAGGATGAAAAGCAAAGACAGGGTCTTACCTGAACCCCTGGGGAGAATGAAGCCAAGTGGAGCTGAGATGGGTGGATGCCTCTCAAACACCAGCCCCTCCACATCTACTTCCCCCTGTGGGTTCCCCGCTTCCCTCCACCCACATCCTAATTAAGCCATTTTCTGCTCATGGCCTCAGAGGAAAGGTGTGACTTTGAGCAAAGGAGAGGATAAAAAAGAATCCTTTGTCTTTTGGGTTCCAAAGGCAGATACCCTTGGAGAAATAGAAGGCTTAGACAAACTGCCCACTGGGAGTAAGAGAGCACATTTTCTCCTTCTCAGGCTAGAAAGAGATTCTCCAGACTTGTGGAAGATAAAAGAGAGAGACAGACAGTGAGTGTATATGTCAGTGTGTCTGTGTTGCATTAGGAGTTGGTGAGGAACAGGAAGAGAATATTGGCAGGTCCCAGATGGAGGGTCTTGGGTCCTGCTTCCTGGTTAGGGTCTCAGGGGGACAGCAAAACCCATGAGAGGATTGGTGAGAGCCAGTGGTAAAAGAAAGAGATCTCTCGGCCCAGATGGCACCCCAAAAGGAAGCAAGGCTCTTGAGAGGGAATGGATCTGCACAGCAATCCGCAGACGACCCAATGAATAATGGATGTTTCTGTGGACAGATGCCATGAAGGAGCAGATGTTCCCCTTCCTATCGTGCCTTGCACTATTTAAACCCACATATATACCCACCTGGAAAGGGAAGGAAAGACTCACACTGAGCATTTCCCCTCTTCCCAGAAGAATGGGAATCTACATTAGAATTAAGTTGAATTATAGAAAGGTACAAAATGTATTTGTCCATTTAGGTCCAGAGTCACTCTGCTATAGGATGTTTGGAAGAGTTCAGATTATCTAAAATTTATTGAATGTCTAATATGTGTGAGGGACTGAGCTCAGTGCTTTCCTCTCCTTAATGTTCACCACAACCCACCATGTAAAAAGAAATCAAAGCTCAGGAAATTTAGGTAGTTTGCTAAGATTACGAAGTTAATGAGTGGCAGATTAAGAACCCCAGCCATCACCAGGTAACAGTCTATGCAATTAGTCTTTGGTCTATTCTAACTCCTACTGGAGAGCAAGAGTGCAGCTGGCCCTCTGTATCTATGGGTTTCACATCCATGGATCCTCATGTGGCCTCTTTATATAAGAGACTTGAATTTTGCTATCTTGGGGTAATGGGGGACTCCTAAAACCAATCTCCAGTGGATCCCAAGGAACAATGGCAATGGTTAAATACTCCATCCTTGCCTTCATTGAGTTTATAATATAGAATGAATAGGAAGAGGAGGAGGAGGAGGAAGAGGAGGAGGAGGAGGAGGAGGAGGTTCCCAAAGAGATTAACCCAGTCCTGGTAAGGGAGACACCAGAGCAGTGTGAATTATCTTTTATCTCCATGAAGAGGGAATCTCAGCCAGAAATGAGAGACAACCAGATGTAAATTCTCTCCTTCGAAACAGGTAGTATTGGTTTTGGAGTCAGTCAGAGTTTGGCGCAAACCCGGACTTTGGCATGTATGAACTGTGTGGCCTTGGGCAGTTGTTAAGTAATCTAGCTGATCTTCACTTTCTTTATCCTTAAAACAGGAACAATGATATCCATTTCACAGGGTCATTGTGAGAAGTAAATGATATCATACGAATAAAATATTCTGCCTAATAGATGGTTGGTGACCGATACACATTAGCTTCTTTCCCCTCCTTCCAGCGCAAAGCATCCTCAAGAACACCACCCCATCCTGAGTCGTTCCCAGTTCAAGGATTCCCAGTTTGAGATGCCAGAGGAACCTTCCAAGGTGAAGGCAAACCCAAGCTCCTCATGTTCTCAGTGTCAGACAGACATAGCCTGCCTTAGAGCCAAAGATAACTTGGGCTGTGCAGAATTTTTTAAATTTATTTTAGACTAAAAGAGTCACTCCATGCTGGATGCACTGTCTGGCGGTGACTGAGGAGGCCTCTAAACCCAAAGCCTCGGCCATCACCTATCTCTTGCAGACACTGTTCTCGTATCCCTGAGAGGCCATATTTCCAACTTCCATGAGCATGTGTTGAGTTCACCTACATGTGAAAACATACTATAGATCATACCAGTGATATGGCTCCAATGGGTGGAGGAACACCTGGGTTCTTCAGGTCATTAGATAAAACAGCACGGACACACATGGAGTGGTTTTAAGGATGGGAGAGTTTTATAGGCAAGAAAGAAGGAAAAAAGAAGAAAACAGCTCCCCCATACAGAGACAGAGAGACGGGGTACTGGAACAAAGAGGAAACCCTGTGTGCTGCAGAAAAGTGGCTGCTTATGAGGAGGCTGGAGGAGGTGGTGTCAGATTTGCATAGGGCTCAGGGAGTTTGTTTGACCAGGTATGTCACTCACAGAGCCCATGAAAACACTGGCCTTCCCACCCCAGCCTTTTAATATGCAAATGCAGTGCGCCATGATGTTCTACACATATGGAGCTATGTGAGGGTAGCTGCTGCCAGGCACATGGGGGGGCAAGGGCAAGAAGAAAAGGGAATGCCATGTTTGGGTGGACCCAGTTTCTAATGGCCAGCATTTCCATATCAAAGCTTGCCCATAGCTCTAAGAGCCAGGGCTCTCCTGCTAGACAAGAAACGTTTCTGGAGCTGCTTTAAAAGAAACAAAAACTTTCCACGGACGCCTTTTCCTCTCTATCTACCTAAAATAATTTCCTAGTAACTCCTATAACACCAGGAAGGATAGAAAGAGAAATAAGAGGTGGTCTCTGTCCTCTAGAGGTTCACAATCTGAAGCAGGAAAAGGATATTTGTAAAAATAACTGACACAAAGTAGACTGATGAATTATACAAGAGAGAGGGAAGGTATGATATAATATGAATTCAAACTCACTAGAAAGGGTGTAAGGGAAGGTTTCTTAGAATAACTGAAACTGCAGGTAGGCCTCAAAGGATGGCTGTGACTGCACCCAAATAATATGAAGAATCTGAGAAGAAGGCAGAGTAGAAGGAGACTGCAGAGCAGAGGGGCTAGTTGAAGCCAAGGCCCATAGTGTCCCTAGGGGTAAGATGGGGCCACAGTTCATGTGCAATAGTGTCTTAGTCCATTTGTGTTGATATAAAGGAATCTATCAGGCTGGGTGACTTATATAGAAAAGAGGTTTATTTGGTTCACAGTCCTGCAGGCTGTACAAGCAGCATGTCATCAGCATCTGCTTCTGGTGAGGGCCTCAGACTGCTTCCACTCATGGTGGAATGTGAAGAGGAGCCAGCGTATGCAAACCCATGGTGAGAGAGGAAGCAAGAGAGGGGAAGGAGGTGACCAGGCTCTTTTTAACAAGCAGCTTTTGCAGGAACTAATAGAGCAGCACTCACTCAGTGCAAACCCCCAATCTCAGGGAGGACATTAATCTATTCACGAGGGATCTTTCCCCAGGACCAAAACACCTCCCGTCAAGCCTCGGCCCCAACATTGAGGATCAAATTTCAGCATGACTTTTGGAGGGGACAAACAAATCTAACTATAGCAAGTAGGAATGGCCACAGATGGACGAAATATGGAGGGTTTCTCATGCCAAGCAAGAAGCCAAGAGTGTATGTTACATGGAATAGAGAATCATCATGGATTATTCTGTAAAATGGTTAAAACTAAACTGGTGAGCAGAGGCAAACACAACTACTATTATATGTTACAACTAGTACAACTAAGTACATCTTTCTAATGCGTGCTAAGGAAGCAGTATAATTGGGATAGAACTTTGGCTTATATCTCTGAATTTAATACTTTTTCCCACTAATCCAAATCTAATGGCTGTCAACTCTGGTTCCAAAAGAAAACTACCTGAAGAATGTTACACGCACACAAGCACAAATTACCTGTGTCTGATCCTACTCCTATAAATTCTGAGTTATTGGATCTGGAACAAAGCACGGGCATTGGAGCTTTTATCATCCCCCAGGTGGTTCTAATGTTCAAGCAAAGGGTGGTCCCCGGACTCGCAGCATCAGAATCATTTGGGAGCTTTTTGGAAATGCTGAATTTCAGGCACCCACCCAAACCTGCTGAATCAGAATATGCATTTTTAACAAAACCCCCAGGTTTTCACGCATGTCAGAATTTGAGAGATGCTTCTGTACACAACTACCTGCCGATTCTCCACCGTTACCAAGCCCATTTCAGCCTGAAAAGAGAAGGAAAAGCCCCAAAGATCTAGATATGAGATTGTCACCGAATCACATAAGAAAAACATGAAACTTATCTCAAATTTGCCAGCTCACACCTTTACTGCATGATACCAAATGACTGAGAAGAGAGAAAAAGGAGGGTGGGAAGGAGCATTTGTTTAGGTGAAAGAAACTCCTGACAGAAGCACCGAACCCTAAAATAATTCTGAGGCAGTTGGGGTCTGCAGAAGCCTTTTATGACCGAGAGAAGCTCCCAGAGAAGTGGCTGTGACTTAGAGCATGTCCCTGACACAGCAGCCTAGGCTCGAAGGACAGGAAGTCAACACCCAGAGGCTGCTCCTGCTTCAGCCTCAGACACGTGCTCCTCTGCAAAGGGCTCAGGGCTTTCCCCTTCACCTCCATCCACCGAAGAGACCTTTTATCTGCTGTCATTTTTCCCTGCAATCATTAAACTGCAAGCCCCCAACTGTGCTCAAGTTCAAAGCCAAGGCTGAGGACCAGCCCTCTGTCTGGGGTGGCGGCACTGGAGACCAGTACACAGATGCAGAATCAAACCTTTGACTGTTGGAAGCCACCACTACACACCACCATGGCTTCGGAAAGCGATGATGAAACTGCAAAATTGTGCTTTGTGTTTAAAGTAGAAGCCTGGTAAGGAGCCAGAAGTGCTCCAGGGCATGAGAGCCAGGGAGAGCTGGAAGAGAACACTGCAACAAGAAAAGCTCGCCTCCGAGTGAAGCCAGCCAGCCGGAGCATCAACTGCTCACTCCTCAGCGGCTTCCTAACTCATTCCCAGAGAACCATCTTGAGGCAGAATTCCAGGCTGTACAAGGAAAAACAGATGTCACTAGGGTCTTCAAAGTTAGCCTGTAACCAAGTCTCAGTGAATTAATAAATAATTTAGAAGTTTCATAGTGACAGTTTGCAACAGAGTTCCTTCTGTATTTTATTAACAGTCGCAAATCCCCAGATTACTCCGAGGATGTGATGCCAAGCAAGTGACTGTCTCTCAGAGACCCACTTTCCCCATTTACAAATGGAAACAAAATTAGTACCTTCTTCAAAGGATTATTGGGAAGATTAAATAAAATAGAAATGCTTTGCATCGTGTCTGACACATAGTCAGGTCTTGATAAATGGTTGTTGCTCTAGGAAGTGTCACAATGCGTCAATTACAATGCCTGGTGACCTGTAGCCACTCCATGAATGGAAGCTATTATAACGCCATAGCTTTGGCAGCTGTCTAAAGCCAGACACAGTCCCTACTGCCTCTCTCTTTCAGCTAAAATTTTCCAAATATATAAAGACGGTTGTGTAAGCTTCCTGAAATAGAGTACATAATCAATAAATGTTGTTTCTTTTATTCCCTTAGTGTTCTCTTTCCCAGTGAAAATTCTGCATTGCAGGCCATCTTCTTCCAGATGCCATCTACCAGGTTTATAAATGCCTCTGCCAACAAACTCCCCAAACTGAAGAGAGATCCACAGATGTGATGACAAGTGCAGGAAATACACAAGAAACAAAATCTAGCTTGACCTAGAAAGAGAAGTTTCCTGATTTGGTGGATCCCATTTTTTCAAATATAAAATCAGAACTTCACATTGATCACTACCTTTCTGTTCACGGTTCTCCAATTTAATCTGAGATTGTTTGACATTTTTATTCTATCATCCATCATATTTGCTATTTTTCAGCTTTTTCCTCTAGAAATTTGAGTCTGATTCTGAAGTCTTCATCACCATTTGGTATTAATTTTGTTCCCATGTCTGATATTCCCAATAGATTTTAAGATATTTATGAATAATAATTTCTAGACTTCATAACATCCTCTACAATAGTATATTTAAATTTTTGTGACTGCAACTCAAAGTGAGAAATACATTTAACATTGGAACCCAGTTCATTCACACACATAATCTGAAATAAATGTTTAATAAAATAATATTTGTCTTTATTAGGGTTCTCTAGAGGGACAGAACCAATAGGATAGATGTATATATATGAAGAGGAGTTTGATAAAAAGTATTGACTCACAAAATCACGTGGTAAAGTCCCAGAATAGGCCATCTGCAAGCTGAGGAGCAAAGAAGCCAGTCCGAGTCCCAAAATCTCAAAAGTAGGGAAGCCGACAGTGCAGCCTGCAGTCTGTGGCCAAAGGCCTGAGAGCCCCTGAAAAAACCACTGGTGTAAGTCCAAGAGTCCAAAAGCTGAAGAACTTGGAGTCTGATGTTCGAGGGCAGGAAGCATCCAGCACGGGAGAAAGACAAAGATCAGAAGACTCAGCAAGTCAGTTTCTCCCACCTTCTTCTGCCTATTTTATTCTAGCTGTGCTGGCAATTGATTAGACGGTGCCCACTCACACTGAGGGTGGGTCTGCCTCTCCCAATCCACTGACTCGAATGTTTATCTCCTTTGGCCACCCTCACAGACACACCCAATACTTTGCATCCTTCAATGCAATCAAGTTGACAATATTAACCATCACAAATGTCCTCTGATATTGTCCATTCTATAATATTTTTAATTACTATTAATTGTTGGCCAGACTCATCTGAATGATTTTAAACCCATTACCAGGTTGTGACCCATAGTTTGCAAAACACTGTTCTATAAAAGGGCTTTAATTTTTTACACTACAGCAGCAAGAAAAAGTCCATCTATACTCTGGGACAGGGGAGAGGAAGCAGTACTGCCCAAAGAAATCTTCCTTTATCTTTAAAATACTTGAGAATGTGCACTCAGTGCATACTATGTTTAAGCATGTTTTAATGAAAGTTAATTGATTTTCTCCATTTTTTTCTAGTAAAACTTGTGATCCAGGGAAGTGTTTGGTTTTTAATCTCATGGCTCTGTTTGCCCTATGGCACTCAACCAGGAAACCACTAACAAATAAGTATCTTGGTTTGAGAAGAAAAGCTCCACAGTTCTAGAAACAGGGATCCTCACACAGCCGTTCCAGTAAGAATGAGTCTACTTGGCCAGGCATGGTGGCTCATGCCTATAATCCCAACACTTTGGGAGGCTGAGGTGGGTGGATCACGAGGTCAAGAGATCGAGGCCATCCTGGCCAATATGGTGAAACCCCGTCTCTACTAAAAATACAAAAATTAGCTGGGCATGGAGGCATGTGCCTGTAGTTCCAGCTACCAGGGAGGCTGAGGCAGGAGAATTGCTTGAATCCGGGAGGCAGAGGTTGCAGTGAGCCAAGATCACACCACTGCCCTCCAGCCTGGCGCCTGGCGATAGAGCAAGACTCTGTCTCAAAAAAAAAAAAAAGAAAAGAAAAGAAATGGGTCCAGTTATTGACAAGCTATCTCTATAAAGAAAGAAATGTGAGGTAGGAGACAGTAAGTGTTTCATTAAATGAACATTATTTGAGCTATTCTTGGGATAGGAAGGGGAGATGGGATAAAGGAATTATTACAGATAGACCAGGAAGATAGGCTTTGTTAGGAGGCAATTCTCCATGGGCCTCTCACATTTCTATATATCTTGCCAAAATGCTCAAATATAGAGATTGTGTCTTCCTCTGGAGCAAAGAGCAGGTTTGTCTATGGTCCAGGATAATTAAAGATAATATCTCCCTCCAGGAAAAGAGTCAAGCAGGCATACTTCCCCTTATAAACTATTTGGGCTTTCTAAGCTCAGGATTCTTCTCCTGTAATGTACCCACTCATGTTGCCCTCTATACATTTTCCTGTGGCAATTCAGGCCGGGGGCCCAAACCACAGCAACTGTTGAAACTCTGGCTACTGCTATGACAGGAATCTCATGTCTTCTTCCAGTATATCTGAAATTGTGGCAGGCTAGCTCATTAGCTTGCAGGTAAAAGAAAATCTCAGCTCCTTCCCTGTTCTTGATGGCCTCATGTTACTCATTCCAACAGACAAGCTCATGCCTTGAAGTAGTAAGTTTATATTTGATTATTTACTTCCTTTATTCATACCATTAAAAGAATACTGAGTTCGCAATCAATTGATATGGTTTGGGTCTGTGTCCCTGCCCAAATCTCATGTCAAATTGTAATCCCTAATGTTGGAGGTGGGGCCTGGTGGGAGGTATTGGATCACGGGGTGGAGTTCTCATGAATGGTTTAGCATCATCCCCTCAGTGCCACTCTAGTGACAGTGAATTCTCATGAGATCTGGTTGTTTAAAAGTGGGTAGCACCTCCTCCCTCTCTCTTTTCCTCCTGCTCTGGCCATGTGAGATGTGCCTGCATCCCCTGTGCCTTCCATCATGATTGTAAGTTTCCTGAGGCCTCCTGTAGTAGTCAGTTCTCAACCCTCCTCATAAAGACATACGCGAGACCAGGGAATTTAATAAGCAAAGAGGCTTAATTGGCTCACAGTTCCACATGGCTAGGGAGGCCTCAGGAAACTTACAATCATGGCAGAAGGGGAAGCAAACACGTCCTTCAAATGACTACAGCAAGGAGATGTGCAGAGCAAAAGGGGTGAAGGCCCCTTATGAAACCATCAGATCTTGTGAGAACTCACTCATTATCATGAGAACAGCATGAGGGTAACCATTCCTATGATTAAACCACCTCCCACAGGCCCCCTCCCGTGACACATGGGGATTATGGGGATTACAATTCAAGACAAGATTTGGATGGGGACACAGCCAAATCTTATCACCTCCTCAGAAGCAGAAACCACTATGCTTTCTCTACAGAATCATGAGCCAATTAAACCTCTTTTTTAAATAAATTACCCAGCCTCTGGTTTTTCTTTATAGCAATGTGAGAAAAGACTAATACATCAATGGTAGGTAATTCCAAATGATGTGGATAAAAGGGTCCAACATTAGGCAAAATATAATCTTCTAATAAAAATCAAAAGTCTCATAATAAAACAAAGGCTAGAAAGGAAGCACAGAAAATAGCCAAGTATTCAACAGAATAAAGAAGTTAATTTCAACATGGAAATACTAAAAATAAAGCAATCCAGGAGAGCATAACAGAGAGTGATTGGGGCAGACACAAAAAAAGGACGACTTGAGGCTGGTGATTAAGGAGGGCCTGTCAGAGGCAGGGATATTGGAGCTATTGGAGACATTAATAATAAGGTAAACCAGCCATAAGAAGGCCTTGGAGAAGAATATTCCAGAAGTAGCCACCATAGATGCCCTAAAGCAGGAAAGAGGATGATGTGTCCAGGAAGAGAAAGACCAAGAAGCCAAGATGTGAATGATGGGAGCTGACATTGGACAGGTAGACAGGCCCAGGTCCTATAGGGCCGTGGGGGTCACTCATGGATGGAGTCTGGTTCCTGTCATTTTCATTCTCAGTGCTCTTCCTCCACCCCAGGACCCCCACACATGCCTTCCCTCTAACAGTGTCTGCCTGGGCACATTCTTGAGGGAGCTCCTGGGTGGCTTCCTCAGTTGGAAAGTGAGTGGTAACTGCCCTAAGGCTTTAATTTATAGCCTGCAGAAATATTTGCATTAGTATGAGTGTATCTTTAAAGACTGAGAGTCTATCAGGGTCATCTCCAAAAGTGGAATTTCAGCCTGGCATCATGGAGGAGGGACTGCAGGGCAGATGCCCTCCTGGGACCCTTTCCATCACACCAGCAGATGGGGCAGATTCCTTCTGGCCCAAGTTTAATTCCAGGATCTAGGCACTCATCTCTGTCAGCAAAGAAATGAAAAGTGACTTCCAGCAGCTTATTTAAAGAGCTCCTGATGCTTCTTAGGGAGTTTTATTTGGCACTCACCAATAGGTATTCCCTGAAAAAGAACAAAAAAAGGAAATTGACCCAATATCTTGTGATGAGAAAAGGCATTAGATAATTACGTCAATTTCTTGCTTCTATGTGAAGCTCAAAAACAGAGTAAAGCTCATTTAGTCAAACTAGCCAAATTACTTAGATCTCCAAATGAGTAAAACTAATTTAGTTAATCTATTAATTTAAAGAAATTGGACTGCTGTTAGTGTGAAGTCTATAATATGATTTAAATTTCTGAAGAAAGGCTGCCTTCCCCTTTCTAGTAAATAGAGCAGCTCAAGATTACAACTAACTCAAAATTTCCAAGGAGTTTCTTCAGAACCTGATTCCACAAATGGAATGTTCTTTGATGCCACTTCATCTAGACAATGGTACAACTCATGCAATGTATGATTGCATATAGGATTTTTGGCTCCCTTTAATTCAACAGGATTCCCATAATCTCATCTTTAGGAGTTGTTTTCTTAGCAAACAAGTTTTTATACTTAGTTTTTTATAGATAATTCAGAGGAAAACTTAGCCATTATTATCACAAATACCATATTGTTGGTGTCCTCACTGACAGGGTTACGTTGGAGTCCTACGATCATTTCATCACAACTGGTGATCTCCTGGGAGATTGAGAATTCCTGGAGGAAGGCACAGCTATTTGAATTCTCTGAGTTAGCTATACAAAAAGTCAGCCATTCAGGTGAGGAGTGGTAGCCCATTTCAGGGACCTGTTGCAGGCGGGTGAGATCTGACAGGGTGCTTAGCAGGCACAACATCCACAGATGAGGTGGAGTTTATGGCAAAACACATCAGCTATGGATCTGAGTCCCAGTGAGATTCTTCCCAAAGTTTAAGACAAACTAATAAGAGTTTTATTGAAATGTCTCAATCACAACATTTATCTCTTCAGGTTTGAAGAATGCATTTCTTTTAGGACCAGAAAGCTCTGAAAAGGTTGGTGACCGGAAATGCCACAGCACGTGGATTTGTGAAACCTACTTGAGCCCAGGCACCCAGTGTGCGCAAAGCCAGACTGCCACCTACTGACATGCGGCAGGGGTGGTCCGGCATCCTTCTGATGTTGGGTATAATACAGGTTCTGTCTATTACAAACGGTCTAGTGACGCCTCTGTGCTACTTGTTAAAACAGGATAGAAAGGAAGTAATCATCGCTTTGAGACCTGAATTACATTTTTTTAATAGTTGAGAAAAAACACTCATCCTAAACCTATCTAATGTCTGCTAGTGGGTCAAAAATAAAAGAGAAACTGTCATGTAGAGATTGAGTGGGACAAATATGGTTTTATTTCAAACAACGCCTCCTATTTCTTCAGTTTAAGAAGTGAGAGACAACAGACTTTCTTCACTTAATGGAAAACGTCTTGAAGGCAGGAATTATTCTTCTACTTTCCCCTGAAGTTGAGTTGACATCTTTCCAGTGAATACTAAAGACTTAACAATGCTTTGTTAAATTCGTGTTTATAATTTTAATACTTATAAATACAAAATTGAAAATTAAATCGGATGTTCACAAAAATGCACCAAGAGAACCCTGGGCTTAAATCATGTCTCTAATAGCTGTGTACCTTGGGCAGCTTACCTAACCTCTCTGATTCTGTTTGTTATTTTTAAAATGTAGATGATGTGAACGCCCTCATTGGGTTAATTTGTGAGGATTAAATGATATCGCATAGATGGCATGCTTAGCACAGTGTTTGGTACACAGTAATCTCTCAATGAACAAGGGATCGTTCTTTGATGTCTGTTTGTTATGAGACGGAGTCTTGCCCTGTCCCAGGCTGGAGTGCAATGGCACTATCTCAGCTCACTGCAACCTGCGCCTCCCAGGTTCAAGCAATTCTCCTGCCTCAGCTTCCCGAGTAGCTGGGATTACAGGCACCACCACCACGCCTGGCTAAATTTTTTATTTTTAAATCTTTAGTAGAGATGGGGTTTCACCACCATGTTGGCCAGGCTGGTCTCAAACTCCTGACCTCATGATCTGCCTGCCTCGGCCTCCCAAAGTGCTGGGATTACAGGCATGAGTCACCGCGCCAGGCCAGGATATCGTTTTTAAAATAAAGCAGGCCTGAGGTTGTGCCTGCTACCTGTTGTGACCTGGCTTAGAATCCTCCAGCCTCTGCTTTCCTTAGTAGTTTAAAGAGGCTCTGCAACTGGCCAGCACCTTGCCCGACCTAACATGTGAACACAACCCAGAGAGCCAAGCAAGGCAGGCTGGGGAGCGAGAGATTAATTGAACATTTTTCTCATTGTTATTTTTAGTTACAAAACTGCAGGCAAACAGTTCCTGTTCCTGTCCAGTAGTGCATCTCTGGCTAGAAGGCAGGAACGCAGGTGGGAGGAGGCCTGACCATTAATCATAAGGAAGCAGGGAAGGAAATTGAGACAGGAAATGTCAGCATCGAATGTCCTTACTCTGGGTCAGTCTTAAAGTGCATCCCCCCTAGACCAGCATGTTAAAAGCGGGGCCCAACTACAAACAACGCCAGCGAAGAGGAAGCGGCCAGCAGTAGAATGTCAGGCCAAAAATAAACCAGGCGTGTTTCCCTTCTAAGGCAGAGGGACTAGCTCCTCTTATACTTGGCTCTCAAATTCTTGCTAAAATTCCGGGAAGCCGCCTTGAAAAAAAATGCTTTCATATGGATAAACGCCAGAGTAGATGCCAAAATAGTGCAGGGTGGAGCATAGGTAGTGTCATGTAACTTTTTCGGGCCTCTGTTTTCTAATCTGTGAAATGGAGATCAAATCCCTGTCTTTCTGTCCTTACAGAGCTGTTAGGTAGACCACAAGGATGACAATGGAGAAGATGAGGTTTTTGTGACTCTGACAGTTCTTTTGCCCACTGTCCTGCTAGAAAATGACAGCCAACACCTTTACCATGCATCTCACATCCTCGTCAACTGAGGCAGGGCAAACCCCACCTGGGCGGCAATCTCCGCTTGTGATGGTAAGTCACCGGTTTTCACCGGTTCCCAGAGGCACCCACATTGGTGCATTCGGTAAGCTTCTGGAAAAAATTTACATCCCTTTCCATTTGGTTTTGTTAATATTTGGCTTTCCTAAACACATATTTCATTTTGGGAAGGAGTAAAATGTGTTAATATTATAAATTAAGCCCTCAGAGATCAATTAATTACACAAATGCTTGCATTGTAATAGTTTCTAGCCCTAAATCTTTTATTCCCAATATTGTTTTATCTTCAGATCTTGCAGCGTGGCAGGGAGTGATTAAAAACACAGATTTGGAGTCAGACTTGAGTTCAAGCACCACGAGCACTAGTTATGTACTATTAGGCAAGTTACTCCATCTGTGTCTCGGTCTGCCCATCTATAAAGTGTGAAGACAGATGAAAGACAGCTCCTCACTAAATGCTAGCTAGTCAGCTGGTAATGCTCCTAGATTTCACAGTTTAACCCAATTCTTTTTTAATAAGTCAGCAGATTTATACTCATTCATTTAGCACTTATTCAGACCTACAGGTCCAAGGCCCCATATGAAGCAACTGGTTTGCCAAAGCAAATAAAGCTGGACCACTCAGTCTAGTTGGAGACAGAAACATGCAGACAATCATTGCATGCCCAAGTGATGAGTGCTAGCTCAGAAGGGTGTTCTAAATCCATTTGGTCTCCAAAGAAGAAAGTGGTTAGCTCATCACTGCTTGGGTAGATCTGAGATTTTGTAGAAGTAGAAACTCATCCCAAATCTCAAAGAATGAGGTCTTTGCCAGGAAGGGCATTCCAGAAAGCCAAATATTCGACTCTGAAGCAGTCATATCACAGCATAGCAAATTGGGGTAATTTACTGATTTGGCAGGTTGAAGCCTCAGCATCATCTAAGCGAGTTACAGGAGATGGGGTTCAGGGAACCCTGGGGCCAGGTCATGAAGAACGTTGCATTCCATTCCAAGAACCCTGGATATTATCTTGTAGAAAAATGGATCCGTTTTGAAAGATTTTAACCAAGGGATGAAATGATTAGGTAGTATTTTTAAAAGATGTCTGGTTGGACCCAGTAGTCTGGTTGGAGAGAGGCACAGAAGCAGAGCTATAGGTTAAAAGCCCATTCTCACAGTTCAGGTGGAAAAAAAAGCGCAAAATTCAAGAACAGAAAACCAAACACCACATGTTCTCACTCATAAGTGGGTGTTGAACAATGAGAACACACGGACACAGGGAGGGGAACATGACACACTGGGGCCTGTCAGGAGCTGGAGGGCTAGGGGAGGGATAGCAGGGGGTAGGGCGATTGGGGAGGGATAACATTAGGAAAAATACCTAATGTAGATGACAGGGATGGATGCAGCAAACCACCGTGGCACGTGTATAACTATGTAACAAATCTGCACGTTCTGCACATGTAACCCCAGAACTTAAAGTATAATTAAAAATATATATATAAAGAAAAATATTTTTTTAAAGTGCAAAATTAGAGGAAGGAGAAGAGGTAACGGAAAAAAAATATGAGGAAGGTATAATTGATAACACATAGAAATCCCTTGGAATTGTCTGAGGACAAGGAAGATATGGTGGAATGGGAGAAAAGAGAGAAAATTCTAACTAAATTAACCTTTAACAAAGTTGTTTTTAATTTACCTGGGTGCTTGGAATACAGAAGTAAAGGGCATAGCCTCAGTGTTCAAATAACATGCCCAGTCTTACGGAGAACATGAGCTCAACAAGGGTTCTGTGTGTTTGCCACGTGTGTTAGACTTTCCTATCCACCACCACATTTACATTCACTCTAGAGTGACTCTGAAGGTTCACCCCGCAAGTGAGCAAGAACTTTTCTCTGTTTTGGGTTTTGTTTTGTTTTGAGATACAGTTTTACTCTGTTGTCCAGGCCATAGTGCAATGGTGCAATCTCTGCTCACTGTGACCTATGTCTCCCAGGTCAAGAGATTCTGGTGCTTCAGCCTCCCAACTAGCTGGGATTACAGTTGCGTGCCACCATGCCTGGCTAATTTTTGTATTATTAGTAGAGATGGGGTTTAACCATATTGGTCAAGCTGGTCTTGAACTCTGATCTCAAGTAATCCGCCTGCCTCAGTCTCCCAAAGTGCTGGAATTACAGCCGTGAGCCACAGTGCCCAGGCTTCTCTGTCTTTATCAGCTGAGAAAATGGATTCTTCTGAGATGGAACTAAGTAGAGACAGCTCTGGAAACTTAGAGCCAAGGGGTTTAGCTCATTCCACAGTTCAGGAAGACCTCCAGAAAAGGTGCCTCTGCCACCAAGCCTTGCAGAGTGAGGAGGAGTTGATCAGCCAGTAAAGGTGCGGAGGCTGCTTCCGGCAGAAGGTAGTGTGTGTGCTGAGACAGAGGGGAAGTATGTGCATTCTCAGAGGGGCTGGAGTCCACTGTGCAGACTGAAAGAGGCAAGAACTGAGGCTGCAGGAGGGAATAAAAGTCAGACTGGGGACCTCGACGGGCAACACCGAGGGGCATGGACATGACAAAGCCCCTGTGTGTGATGATGATTGATTCTCCTGAGTATTTAACTGTAGGCAAAGCCTCCCCTTCACTGGTGTACAAGAACTGTACTCAAGAAGTGCACTTTTGAGGAATTAAAGCTACTGTTTATTGAGTGCCTGATGTGTGCCTGCTCTAAGGATGATCTCACCTAACCTCTCAAACAGCCCTAAATAGTAGTTATTAGTAACCTGATTGTACTAGTGTGGAGACCCATATAACCAAGGTCACATAACGGATAACTAGCAGAGCCGGAATTTGAACCCCTGCCAGCTTGATTCCAAAGTCTATGCTTTCCCTTTAAACCAGGGTTTCTCAATCTCTGAATTATTGACAGTTTGGGGATAGATCTTTCTTTGTCGTGGGACCTATCCTGTGCATGGTAGGATGTTTATCAGCATCCCGACCTCTACCCACTACACAGCAGTAGCACCTCTCCCCCAAGTGTGACAATTGAATATATCTCTAGACAGTGTTGGATGTCACCCAAGGGATGCAAAATTGCTCTGGTTAAAAACCACTGCTTTGAACCACGCTCCTCCTTAAGATGTAAGGAGAGAGAAGACAAATAGGCATATAATTGTAGCTATGTATGAGCCCCTGAATATTCTTGGTGAAGTAGAACAAATTCAAAATATGTGATGTATTTGTGAAAAAGTGAGAAAGACCCAAAATAAAAAGAGTTTAATGAAGAGGGAAGGTTGCTTCCCTTTCATGTTAAAGTGCAGAGGGAGAGCATCCAGGGTGGGTGTGGCAGCTCTTTCACAAGCTCCTTGGGGAACTTCCAGCTTTCTCCTCTGTCACTCCCAGGGTGTGGTCTCCATCCAGATCATCCAAGATGGCACACCAGCCATCACAGCTGTATTCCAAGCAATAGGATTGGGATAGGTAGGAAGGAGGCAAAACACACCTCCTAAATGTTCTAGAAGCTATCACATGACTGCAGTTAGCTGCAAGGGGGACTTGGAAATCAAATCTTTATTCTGGTGGCTGTGGTCTGGCTAATAATGCTTCCATTATACAAAAAGTCAAGAATTGGATTTAGTGATCACCAGCAGCCTCTGCTCCATAGTGTCATCTTTAACTACACAAGGATTTGTAATTTCTTCAAACCACCCTGTGACTCCAAGCACCAACTTCCTATCCCTTGGAGTTCAGCTTTTTTTTTCATTGTGCTTTGAGCACATGCTATGGGTTGAAGTGGGTTCACCAAAAACATGTTGAAGTTCTAACCCCAGTACCTGTGAACATGACCTTATTTGGAAATAGGAACTTTGCGTATGATTAAGTTATGATGAGGTCATTAGGGTGGCCTGTAACCTAATCAACTGTGTCCTTATAAAACAGGAAATTTGGACAGGGATAACACGAGGATGGGATCAACTCCTCCTTTGCCTATGTGAAGATGAAGGCAGAGATCCGAGTGATGCCAATGAACATTAAAGATTGCCAGAAAACCACCCACCGGAAGCTAGGGGAGAAACAGGAAACAGATTCTTCCTCAGAGCTTCAGAAGGAACCAACCCTGCAGACAGCCTGACCTTGGACTTCCAGCCTCCAGAACTGTGTAAATACATTTCTGTGGCTAAAGCTGTGTAATTCACAGTACTTTGTTACTGCAGCCCTAGCAAATGAATACAGCATACTTAGGAGAAATCAAAGAATATGAAGACTTCAAAGGATTTTCCACAATCATTTGTGCTAAAAACACAGTGTTTCAAATCCCATTTTGCCTTCACGATCAAAGGAAAGACACCTTCACAGTCTCTACAGCCTGAGAGGTGGGTGTCAGGGAGCTCTGGTGAGCTGCTAAGGAGAAAGGACCTGGAGAACCGGGCTGAAGAGGGGCTCCTTCCAGGAGGCTAGCAGTGACTGCCTCCTTCCCTCCATTCCATTTGAGGAAACCACCTGTCTTAGCAGCCTGTCTCCTGCTACCAGCTTCAGTGATGGGCTTATACTAAGTTGTGAACAATGTACAGTGAACAATGTACAGTAAACTGGCTCTCCAAAAAAAGAAATATGTGTAAATATATATATTTGTTAACAATTTTAATAATAAAAAAGATGTGTAGTGCACAATTTACAAATAACATTCTTTACTGTCAATTTCATGGGGCAAATTTATTCTCCCAGAATGTTTCCACTGATTTTTGCTAAACCCTTATGTATTAGAGCTTTCCAGAGAAACAGAACTAATAAGATATTATTTTTCTAACTACCTACTCAGAGCTGTCTGTCTATCTGGGTAGAAACTCTAGATGGATAAAAAGATGATGGATGGATGGATAGATAGATAGATAGATAGATAGATAGATAGATAGATAGACAGACTCATTATAATACAGTGGGTCACGTGATTATGGAGGGTGAGAAGTCCCATGATCTGCCATCTGCAAGCTAGAGACCCAGGAAAGATGGTGGTGTCATTTGAAGGCCTGAAAGTCAAAGAGTTGATGATATAGATTCCAGTCCAAGTCTGAAGGCCTGAGATCCAGAAGCACTGAGGGCAGGAGATGATTAATGTCCCGGCTGAAGCAGTCAGGCAGAGTTCCTCCAGCTTTCCTCTACCTTTTTGTTCTGTTCAGATCCTCAATGGATGGGATGAGGCCATAGAGAAAGGCCCATCTTCTTTTTCAGTCTACTGTTTCAAATCCCAATCTCTTCCAGTAACACTCTCACTGACACATCCCGAAGTCATGTTTTACCAGCTATCTGGGCATCCCATGGCCCAGTCAAGCTGACACATAAAATTAACCATCACACCAGAGCCAACCTAGAACTGCAATTTGATTGTGACTTGACAAGCAGAATCTTATCCCAATCCAGTTTTCCCTGTTGTCATTAAACCTGATATGTGGTCTTCTGTTAAACTAGTTTTTATCCTTGTATTAATCGTATTCATTAAATTAAATTTTTTTAGCTTTGGTAGTAAATCAAGCCCTAATCTGTAGTCGCTGGTGATTTCCATGGTGTAAATACTACACAACAGCCAATTTCAAACTACAACAGTGTTATCACTGAATGCAGAGTTGAGAAGAGATGTGCAATACCACAGTATTATATGACATTTACACGGCTCAGATACAGGGGATGTAGATAACCGTAAGAGCACAGATAGGTCAGGCACAGTGGCTCATGTCTGTAATCCCAGCACTTTGGGAGTTCACCTGACGTCAGGAGTTCAAGACCAGCCTGGCCAACATGGTGAAACCTTGTCTCTATTAAAAATACCAAAAATTAGCAAGGCGTAGTGGTGGGCACCTGTAACCTCAGCTACTCAGGAGGCTGAGACAGGAGAATCGGTTGAACCTGGGAGGCAGAGGTTGCAGTGAGCTGAGATCACGTCATTGCACTCCAGCCTAGGCAGCAAGAGTGAAACTCCATCTCAAAAAAAAAAAAAAGAGCACAGATAAAAGTAAAATGCACTAAAATGTTTAAGAAGAGATGAATTTTTTAATATTACTGTCTTTGTCTTTAGTATAACTTATTTAATTGTAATTTATATAATTCAATTTTTATAATGGCTATGTTCACCAACTGGCTCCCAAAATTGCTGAAAATCTAACAATGGTCCTTGTGGGTTGGTGCAAACTGGCTGCAGGACACCACGTCTGTGGCTGTTACCAACAATTAGATTTTACCATGATGTTAATGCAAGCAGAGTTTCCGAGCTCCACCCTAAAGAGAAAATAGTTGCACTTAATGTAATATTTCTTTTTTCTTTTATCACTCTTACCCTAAGATTCAATCCATGTAATTCAGCATCATCAATCATCAGTCATGAATATTTATTATATTCCTATGGGGCACACTGGACCGTGGGTGCTTAGGTCAGAGACTATGTCACCGCAATACCTAGCACAGTGTTAGACACATGGCAGTTGTTCAGTAAATGTTTGCAGAGCCATTGAGCTACAATTATCACGTCGTACTCCAGACCACAAGTCTCCTTAGGGGGCTTGAATACTTTTCTTCAGTGTTTCTTTTCTGTTCAAGTAATGGTCAAAATGGCATAAAACTAGATGAATATAATTAACTGGGGCCAAAGTAATTCTTGTCTTTCTGTCCTACTCTGTTATTAAACCATGGTTACATGGCCCCATGGGGTGATCACCAGAATTGTCTGAATGTAGCCCTAGGAACTCTCTCTGTGTGGCCTGAACAAGTTAGCTGGAATCAGCAGATGGGGCCACAGAGAAGCTTAGCTCCCCATGGGATGACTAACTTCCTTCTAGAAGCAGGGTACATGACCTCCTTCAGGCCCCAAGGTCTTGAGGTCTGGGCAGCTAACGTACTCAGACAAATCCTACCTGCAGTTGGCAGCCCAAATCCATACTGCCAGCTGACAGATGTGTGTTTTCCCCACTGACATGGGTACTTTCTCTTAAATGCCCTGTAAAAAATGGAATCCCCTAGAGCGGTGAGGTCCAAACACTGGAATTGTGGTGCCCTGGCCTCACACACCTCCCTGGGATAATGAGGGAATCAGGAAACCAGTGCCTTTTCTCCCTCAACAACCCTTGGCCTAGGTTACTTTTTCATCTTCCCAATACAGCCTATGTTACAACCCAACTGTGTGACATTGTAGAATTTGCATGAAACCCAGACGGGACTCACTTGGCTGCTCAGGTGCCATCCCACAAGGAACCCACCTTCAGGACAGGCACCCACCATGTTCCCCATCAGTTGAAACTACATTCATGGAGTTCCAGCAGTGAGGGAAGCCTGAGACAAGCTATCAGGCCACCGGGAGCTCAGCAGCCCCCAAAATAGATGTGTCATCTGGTAACAAGTTTTCTAGGTCCCTAGTTCACAAATGGCTTATCTCTGAATTTCCAACGAGCACACAAGCTGAAAAACAAAAGACAGTCCAGCAAAACAAAACCCTAAGCTCCCCCTGAGCGCCATGAAGTCCACTGAGCTACTGTGCCTGATGTCATTCTGTCTTCACAGTGAGGGTATCTTGTTGATGCCCAGGAGAGAACTGAGGGCACTCTTGGGAACACCTGTTGTTTACACATCCAGATTCCTAACATGTAACTTTGTTTTGGGATCCTTTTGACTCCAACAGAAGAACACTGGGCTCAGTTCTGCTGGATATTGTGGCTAATGTGCATGTAACAAACAAATGGTGGAAGGTGAGCTCATTCACTGAAGACTCTAAAGATGATCCAGGGAAAAGAACAGAGTTCCCAAAAGACGCTCTGTATTCAATAGCATATTTTGCCCCTTTAATCCTTTCTCAAGCATTACTGTGAACATTCAGGGTCATCAGAAAGATGCCCCATTGGTAGCCACCTTAACAGGTACATGGCATATAGTAACTTTAGACAGGACACCTCTGCCTGATATTTTGAAGTATATTTGGAGATAATTTCTGGGGCACCACATGGTCAGAGCCCACTAAGAGAATAGCAGATTCTTGATACCTCTGTTTCAAGGGTTCAAGGGCTACAGTGAAGCAAACGGATCCAAGCCCAAAACACATCAGAATCCATTTCACATTATTTTCTGGATGCCTAGTGTATGTTGCTAGAATAACTGTTGCTGAGGGGCAAGGAAATAAAACTGAGCTTGGCTTCTCACGCAGTACAACCCAGCAGCACTGAGCACGATGAAGCATTGTCCTCACATCAGCCCATCATCCAGCTGCCACCCTGCAAGTGGGTTCATGAGGTCAGGTCTCTAATGGGCTGATCCGACTGATCCGGCTTTCAGGGTACATCACAGAGCAGTAGCTGCTGTGTAGCTGAACATGGCAGCAGGACCATGCCCTTTTAAACACTAAGGTCAAATCATGTCTCTTCTTGAAAGTCTTCATGATGGCACTAAGCAAAGAACACACAATTTTTGATCGCCCAAATACAAGTCTGGTTGTCAAGGACCACATGAGCTATGAAAATACCTTCTCACCCTCAAATGAACAAAGAACTCACTCAGATTATCCTGAACATCACTGGGAAAGCACTGAATAATTTTATGAGGCCCATACAGCAGTCATTGCAAACCCATGGGAGAAAAGCTTTCGAGTCACATGAGGAACAGTCATAATCCATACTCGGCATCATCATTTTTATAACCAGCAAAGTGATCCCTTTTGAAATTGCTTAGGGATCATCAGCATTGAATGATTAGGGATCTGAGACACCAATATCATGGTTACTTATTTCTACAAATGAGAGGTTTTTTTGGTGTTGGAAATCATACTGCTGGTTGAAACAATTGAATAGTTATCAGTAGCACAAAGGACACCAGCACAAACACAATAACACAAAACACACACTCAGCTGACTCTAGGTCTGCTGAGGTGATTCTTTTTAAACGGGGTAAAGGGCAGGGATGATAGCAGCCATGGCCACAGAAGCTGGCTACAATATACATTGTCGAGAAAATATATGCAAAATTGACATTAATTGTGATTGCACACATGTGCCTATGGTGTCTGTCTATAGGTGTTTTCTCTGTGCTGCCTGAACCCTAAAGTCTTGTTGGATAGACTGAAGGTCACTGCCAAACCCAAACGCTAATAGCTTGGTTTTGACAGAAACATCTTGCTTCGGTATCTTTTCCATAACCTACTTTTCCATTGCCCATCCACCTTCTACCTGGCACTGTTGTTTCCATATACAACATTATAACATACATGTTTTATGATAAAATATTAAGCAAAGAAGGGAAGCTGCATACACGCAAGACACACCCTCGTACAGCTTACATCTGTTCAATAAATACCTATAGCTTTTGTATTTAGCAATTCCTGTCATTATCTGGAGCACTAAAACTAATCCTATTTTTCCCTTAAAAAAAAAAAAAAAAACACTTCCAGCTTATTTTTTTATGGTTGGTTTAGTTGTTGTCTTAGTTCAGGCTTCTATAACAAGGTCTGGGTGGCTTATACACAGCAGACATTTATTGCTTACAGTTCTGGAAGCTAGAAGCCTGAGATCAGGGTGGCAGCATGGTTAGGTTCTGGGGAAGGCCCTCTTCTGGGTTGCAGATTGCAATCCTCATTGCAGCCTCAGATGGTGGAAAGAGAGCGAGCTAGCCCTCTAGCCTCTCCTTATATGGCCTCTTGTCTCATTCATGAAGGCTCCACCTGCATAATGTAATTACCTCTCAAGGCTGCATCATTATCACATTGGGGATTAGATTTTAACATGAATTTTGGAGAGACACAAATAATCCATAACAGTTGTTTTGTGTCTTTCATCTAGCACATAATAACTGTGAAAAACGTGTGTATCCTTAGGGATATAGCATTATTCTTAGGAGAACTAAAAGTCACCAAGTGTCAAGCACCTGAGATCTTTGTATGTCTTCATTTTGTAGGTTCTTAGTATTTAAACCTGCAGCACAAGAAATGGTTGGTTTTTTTTTGAGACCGAGTTTCACTCTTTTTGCCCAGGCTGGAGTGCAATTGCACAGTCTCAGCTCACTGCAACCTTCGCTTCCTGCATTCAAGCAATTCTCCTGCCTCAGCCTCCCGAGTAGCTGGGATTCAGGCACCCACCACCATGCCAGCTAATTTTTGTTTTAAGTAGATATGCGGTTTCCATATTGGCCAGGCTGGTCTTGAACTCCTGACCTCAGATGATCCGCCTGCCTCCGCCTCCTAAAACGTTGGGATCATAGGTGTGAGCCATCGTGCCTGACCCAAAAAAAATGATATTTAAGATGAACAATATTATACTGATTACCAAACTCCAAATTAACATTTGCATTCCACTTCTAAGGCAACACACCTGCTTTGCTTACTAGTGAGTTTAATTTTTTAAATAACTACAAATTGGCAGATGATACCTTGCATAGTCATTGAATTTCAGTGTTTTGAAGCCAGCCTGTTGTGTTTCAACAATCTTGTCAGTGTGTCTAGATCTAATCATCAAACCATAGGGGCAAATGCAAATAAAAAGCAAAGCACTGTGATTTAGTAGTTTATAATCTAGCAGGCAGAATAAAACAGATGTACATGAAAAGTTAAGTTACAAGAAATTATTTATAATTTTCCTTAACATTTTAAGGCAATACTAGAATAAATAATACTTGATGCATGACTGATAATTAAAACTCAGGTTTGCCTGACTCTAAACTCTGCTTTCTCTGCTACATAAACAATTCCAGAAAGGTCTGCCAATCTTACCATATCCACTAACCTCAGAATTTGCCATTAGTAGAATGTCTCTGAAAGTCCAAGCTGCTTTTCAATAGAGGAGATACAAAGCAGCTGTGAGATGCAGAGGCCTTGATACACATCTCAGGAGCTGGTTTGCCAATGGAATTATCAAATTTTACTCCCCAGCAGGGACATCTCATGTCATCTGTTGTTCTGAAACATTAGGGGACTCATCGACTGATAATGAAAATGACAGCAATTACCGGATTTTCTAAATGCCTATATTTTAAGGCTTGGAGGACTTTGTGGGAGAAACCTGTCCTGGTTTTGACCTTGTACTGCAGCTAAGTGAGACGGACCACATGGGGAAAACTGGGTGAAATTCCTGTGAATCTATAATTATTTCAAAATTTAACATTACAAACAATGAGAAGATAACCTGAGTAGTTCAACAGGCGATACATGTGTCCAGGCTGGGACGTGGAAGAGGCGCGGCCCACAATGCCTAAGCATGTGGTGTCTCCTCATGCTCCCCTTTGTCCCTTTGTCCTGGAGCCAGGGTTCCCAGAGGGGACTGCAGGCAGCTAGTTTGAACTTGGAGTGTCAGAGTTCAAGGACTGGGTCATGGTCCTGACTCTCCCACTGAACTGACTCTGGTCATGCCGTTTAGCCTCTGAGTCTGTTTCTTTACCTATAAAATGTTTCTCTTTTTCAGAAAAGGCCACTTACAGATTCACAAATATTGGGTCTTATGACAGTTCTTTCTATAAGTTGTGGCCCCAGAGACCTGTGTAAAGCCAGCAGCCCCTTCCACGTGGTGCTCAAGTCCCTTGGCGGCCACGACAGAGCTCCTGAGGTAGCCCACAGGCGACTCAGCCTCTTAGCCTCACCACAAATCCAGGCCTTTGCTTACAGGAGGCAACTTCATTCGGCTTATTTGTACACAGCTGCTTGCAGTCACCCCCTGTCCACTGCAATCGCCACCGGATGTCATGCTGCCTGCTGCCAGCCACACATGTCCCCGCCATCACCGCAGACTTACTATCAGCTGTGACTCAGGACAACTCCCGGGGCTGTTAATACGGCTTGGGTGTGTGTCCCCTCCAAATCTCATGTTGAAATGTGATTCCCAGTGTTTGAGGAAGAGTGAGAGCTGTTTGAGTCACAGGGCGGATCCCTCATGTACCATCCTCGTGATAATGAAAGAGTTTTCTCCCAGAGCTCACACAAGATGTGGTTGTCTAGAGAGCCTTGGACCTCCCTCTTCTCTCTTACTCCTGTTTTGCCATGTGACATGCCTGCTCCCATTTCACCTCCCATCATGACTGTAAGCTTCCTGAGGTCTCACCAGAAGCAGGTGCTGGTGCCATTCTTCCCATACAGCCTGCAGAACCATGAGTCAACTAAATCTCTTTTCTTTATAAATTCGCCAGTCTCAGCTATGTCTTCATAACAGTGCAGATGGCCTGACACAGCTATCTTCCAGGGCCAGTAGCTGGAGGCTTTGTCCTGCCCTGGCATGTTCCGCAGAGCTGGGGAGTGGCAGTGAGCAAAGAGCCAAAAGTGCTCAAGTGCAAGAGGCCCACGTGTCCCTTCCCCACTGGAAGCTGAAGACCAGCATGGCTGCAGGGGCCTTGCCTCATGGAGATGGAAACCACATAGGTCCTGGAAGCAATGCCAGCCTGCCTGATTCCCTTCTCTAAACTTCAGCACTCTGGAAAACTCTGTCGGTTCATGCACAGAATACTGCTCAAGTTTACTCTGGAAAACGGGCCATGCTATGTGTTCTGTACATCATGAGTCTTAATTCAAGGAAATGGAAGCATCGAAGCAGCTATTTTTCTAAGGCTGTGATTCTCTAAGTGCATGAGGGAACCAGCAGCATTGACGTCACCTTGGAAATTGCTAGACATGTAAATCTGGGGCCCTACCCCTAGGCCTACTGAATCACACACTGCAAGGATGGGTTCCAGCAGTCTGTGCTTTATCAAGCTGTCTGGGTGCTTCTGATGCAGCTTAAGTTTGAGAACCACTATTCTAGAACTTTCTAGAGCCTTGCCCTAGATCTTACTGCTGCCTACAGCAGCCTCCCCAGTCTCATGTGCTTGCCTTTCTTTGGGAAACTCTAACCCAAGACCATTCAGGGGAAGGAGATTCTGAGAAATATATTTCCCAGCTTTTCCTCTGCAGAGGTCTTAAGGATAGTGGTGATGCCAAGGAGACAGACAGCACGGTCAATAAATACAAGAGTGATGGAAACATCTCAGGTGGTTCTGGCCGCATGTGGAAGCGGCCACACCCCAAGCTCCAGGGAAGCTTTGCTAGCCTCAAGAATCTTCCCCCATCACCCCCTGTATCATGACAGAACCTCGAGTCCCTCATTAGAGATCTCTCCTCCGGGGCATTTCATCCTCTTGCCTTGCTTTATTAAAATATTTATAGCCAAATCCTTTTTTAAAAATACCCAGCACTTTGGGAGGCCGAGGCGGGTGGATCACGAGGTCAAGAGATCGAGACCATCCTGGTCAACATGGTGAAACCCCGTCTCTACTAAAAATACAAAAAACTTAGCTGGGCACGGTGGCGCGTGCCTGTAATCCCAGCTACTCAGGAGGCTGAGGCAGGAGAATTGCCTGAACCCAGGAGGCGGAGGTTGCGGTGAGCCGAGATCGCGCCATTGCACTCCAGCCTGGGTAACAAGAGCGAAACTCCGTCTCAAAAAAAAGAAAAAGAAAAATAAATAAATAAATAAAAACAGACTTTATTTTGCAGAGCACTTTTAGTTTCACAGCAAAATTTTTGTTTTCGTTTTTGTTTTTGTTTTGAGACAGAGTCTTACTCTCTCACCCAGACTGGAGTGCAACGGTGCGATCTCGGCCCACTGCCACCTCCACCTCACAGGTTCAAGGGATTCTCCTGCATCAGCCTCCCCAGCAGCTGGGATTACAGGCACATGCCACCACGCCCAGAGAATTTTTGTATTTTTAGTGGAGACAGGTTTTCATTATTTTGGCCAGGATTATCTCAGACACCTGACCTCACATGATCTGCCCGTCTCAGCCTCCAAAAGTGCTGGGATTACAGCCATGAGCCACAACACCCAGCCAGCAAAATTAACAGAAGTTACAAAAATTTCTATATATCCCTTCCCCCACACATGTATAGCCTCCCCCCTCCCCGCCCCTGTTATCAACATCTCCCACTGGAGAGAGACATTATTACATTTGATGAACCTGCATTGACACACCATTATCACCCACAGTCCATAGTTCAGGTTAGGGCTCAACCTTGGTGTTGTACATTCTATGAATTTGGACGAATGTATAATGACATATATTTACTATTACAGTATCATACAGAGTAGTTTCACTGCCCTAAAAATCCTCTGGGCTTCTATTCATCTCTCCCTCCTGCCTAACCCCATGACAACCACTGATCTGTTTATTGTCTCCATAGATCTGCCTTTTCCAGAATGCCATATATTCAGAATCACAGAGTAAGTAGCCTTTTCAGACCAGCTTTTTTCACTTAGTAATAACTGTTTAAGTTTCCTCCATGTCTTTTCACGGTGTGATCATTCATTTCTTTTTAGTGTTGAACAACATTCCATCGTCTGGCTGTATCACAGTTTAACCATTAACCTACTGAGGGACATCTTGATTGCTCCCAAGTTTTGGCAATTACGAATAAAGCTGCTATAAATATACATACGCAGGTCTTTGCATGGACATAAGTTTTCCACTCCTTTGGGTAAATACCAAGAAGCACGATTACTGAATCATACGGTAAGAGTATGTTTCACTTTGTAAGAAGTCACCAAACTGTCTTCCTAAGTGGCTATACCATTTTGCATTTCTACCTGCAGTGAATGAGGGCTCCTGTTGTTCCACATTCTCACCAGAAATTGGTGGTGTCAGTGTTCTGGATTTTGGCCATTCTAATAGGTGCATCACGGTATCTCATTGTTGTTTTAAATAAACAGTTTTGACAAATAATTTAGACATAAAGAGTTTAGAAGATATCAAGATTTTTTAAAAGTTTTATCTCTCTCATACACACACACACACACACACACACACACACAAATACATATATATATGTCTATGTAATTTTATATATTGGAAACTTGAACTGATACTGGCCAAAATACAGAACAAGTGGTTTTATGGAAATACATATCATACCTTTGCTGGTAACAGAGTAATCCCCTTTTTATATAGAATTTGCAGATAATTTCAACAAGGAACATAGAGAAAATGCATATTTGAGGTCTGAAATAATAGCCCTTCATGAAGCATCAGAAAAAGCACAGGCAAATCTTCACCATTTCTCAAGGTTTTACATGTTATTTAATGTAGTTTAATTAAAGAATCAACGCCCAAGGCTTTTAAGGGCTGGACTATGTGCCCAAGAAACTTCCTTCTGCAACTGGATGGCCACCCCCGTTCCCCTTCACATGGGCGCTTCACACTAAGATGTCTTTGAGGCACAAGTACAGAGTACCCAAGTCATATCAAGGGGAGATAGAACTTGAGCCAACATAGTTAACAGAGAACTCAGAGGAATGACATGGGCTGCTAACACTCCAGCTCGTCTTTCCTTTTTTTAAAATAAAAATAGTAATATGCAAATGCTCTAGGATTTAACAGTCACTAACATCTGACATATGCATTCATATATTAGGTCAATTTTCTAATTGACACAGAAGTATTTTGACAGCACTGGGCAACTGCAGGGAAGACGAAGGAGAGCACACAGTACCGACTGTAGACCATCGGGAGACTGCTACTAGATTTCATTTATTAAAACCTTTGGACTGGAGGCAGAGCAAGGTGGGAAATAGAAGGCTCCACCAACGGTCTCCCTGGCAAGGACAACAATTTAACAACTATCTACACAGACAAAACACCTTGAACCAAAATTCAGATTCCAGAGCTTCAGAAGTCCTACAGCATTCTATAAAAATGCTAGCAAGGTGATTAACATGGTAAGAGAGACTAATAATGCAACTATTTCAAAACTAATTCTGGTCATCACACAGTTCTTTCTAGAAAGACTATTCACTACTGAAAATGCTAATACTAATGAAGTATCTCTGAACTTTGAGACGTGTTATCCAGAGAATGTGAAAAATAACTCAGAAACAGGATTGAATACAAAATCAGTAAGGTAGGGCAATACAATAAAAATATAATAATATGCTACAATGTTACATTTTACAACCCAATTTAAATAATTTAAATTAAATAGGTGAAATTGATTTTAATATATTTTATATAGCTCAGTATATTTAGAATATCATTTCAACATGTAATCAATATAATATATTATGAAAGAGATACTTTTAAAAAATAAAACTTCAGGTATTTGGGGAAACCATCATAAGCCTGGTACTGCGTAAACACCAAAGACATAAGAAAGAATCAGACAGTTCTCCTCTTCAAGGAGGTTACGTTCTAGAGAGACAGATAGCTAAACAACAAATTTTTAGCAATATAATTGATGATGCAGTCAAGACATGGGTAATTTATTATGTGATCACAGTAGAGAAGGAATACTGCTACTTGGGGATGTGCTGGATGTCTTCCATTTGCATTTCTATATCTACTTTTTTTTTCTTTTCTTCTTTTTTTTGGGACAGAGTCTCACTCTATAGCCCAGGCTGGAGTGCAGTGGCATGATCTCAGCTCACTGCAACCTCCACTTTCTGGGTTCAAGTGATTCTCCTGCCTCAGAGTCCTAAGTAGCTGGGATTACAGGCACACACCACCATACCTGGCTAATTTTTGTATTTTTAGTAGAAACAGGGTTTTGCCATGTTGGCCAGGCTGGTCTTGAACTCCTTACTTCATGATCCACCTGCCTCAGCCTCCCAAAGTGCTGAGATTACAAGTGTGAGCCACTGTGCCTGGCCTCTATATGTACTTTCAACCATCTACATCCTGCAGGTAAGCTGGTTGTGATAATCAGCCTCCAAGATGGCCCCTAGTGATCTCTGCCCTCTGGTTTTCCTGCTCCTGAATAGCATCCTCCCATGTTACAAGAGGACTGGTCTGTGTCAGACATGATGGTATGTGACTTTCAAGGCTAGGTCATCATACACATCGCAACTTCTCAGTGGCTCTCTCTTGGATCACCTACTCTGGGGGAAGCAAGCTGCCATGTCATAAGGATGCCCATGTAACCTTACAGAGAAGGCCAATGTGACAAGGAACCAAAGCCTCCAGCCAAAAACCATGTGAGTGAGAGATCTTGGAAGCAAATTATCTAGCCTTCAGATGACTGTAGCCTCAGCTGACTTCTTTTTTTTTTTTTTTTGAGACGGAGTTTCACTCTTGTTACCCAGGCTGGAGTGCAATGGCGCGATCTTGGTTCACCGCAACCTCCGCCTCCTGGGTTCAGGCAATTCTCCTGCCTCAGCCTCCTGAGTAGCTGGGATTACAGGCATGTGCCACCATGCCCAGCTAATTTTTTGTATTGTTGTATTTTTTGTATTTTTAGTATTTTTACCATGTTGACCAGGATGGTCTCGATCTCTTGACCTCATGATCCACCCGCCTCGGCCTCCCAAAGTGCTGGGATTACAGGCGTGAGCCACCGTGCCCAGCCCCTCAGCTGACTTCTTGAAGGCAACCTCTTAAGAGACATTGAGACAAAATCTAGCTATCCAAATTCCTGCTCCACAGAGACTGTGAGGTAAAGTTTGCTATTTCAGGCTATTACGTTTTGGAATCATTTGTTATAAAGTAATCGATGACTAATACACTAACCTCTTTGGACTGCATCAGCAGGCTCCCTCACCCAGCTCTTACTTCCAGCTGGGTTCAGCTAATGAGGGTTATGATGGGAGAAAGGTTGTGATGCAGAGTTGGGATATTCAATTCCCCAGCTTCCCTGCTGTTGGCCACTGTGTCTTGGCCATAAAGGTCTCAGTTTCTGTTTAGTGGTTGCCCCCGTACAGTTACCGGCACCAGGGCCTAGTGACCACACTATTCCTTTACCTTTTCAGGCCCTGACGTTTTACAGCTCAAAGGTCCTGCAGTTGATCCTTTGTAATTTCCATATACCCTGCCCATCCCTTTGTAAACTATCCTCAAATTACCCAGTTTGTGTAGGCATCTGTTTCTTGTAGAAATCATGACCCCCTACAAACAGTGGGAATAGCAAGGCTCGGAAGAAATGACATTGGCTCCGAGTCATGAAGAATGGCTGCAATCTTGTCAAAAAAAAAAGAGAAAGAGCCACACAGTTCCAGCATCCATAGCTCAGGCAAGTAAATACTGAATTCCAATAGCTTTATACCTATGCTCGGTCAAGTCTAATGGGACACCATTCACACTGCAGTCTAGATGAATGGCATCTAGAATTATGTGATAAGGTCATGATTGTAGGATTTGATTGCAGTCCATGTCCAAAGCTTCATATAAAATATTACTTCCTAGATTTTCTATAATGTAATTTCTATTTCAAACTACCCATTCTATAGGTGACAGAAACTTTTTAATTCATTTGAGATTTCTGCTCTCTTCCTGTCCTCTAGGATGAAATGGGTAAATCAGGACTTCTTTTTTCTTGTAGAGACAAGGTCTTGCTATGTTGCCCAAGCTGGTCTCAAACTCCTAGATTCAAGTGCTCCTCCTGCCTCAGCCTCCCAAAATGCTGGGATTACAGACGTAAGCCACTGCGCCTGGCCCCAGGAGATTTTTTTTCTTTTTTGAGACAGAGTCTGTCGCCCAGGCTGGAGTACAGTGGCACGACCCTGGCTCACTGCAACCTCTGCCTCCCAGGTTCAAGTGATTCTTGTGCCTCAGCCTCCCTAATAGCTATGATTACAGGCACACTCCAACATGCCTGGCTAGTTTCTGTATTTTTAGTAGAGACGGGTTTTCACCGTGTTTGGCGGGCTGGTTTCGAAACCCTGACATGAAGTGATCCACCCATCTTGGCCATCCAAAGTGCCATGAGCCACCATGTCCTGTGCCCAGGAGATTATTTTAAAAACTCAATTACTATTTCAAAAACACCTGGATTCATTCAATAATATTTTGTTTCTTTAGAATATATGAATTCAGTCTTTGCTATACTTCTGTGTGGGTTAGACTGGGGTTCAGTGTGGCCAGTGCAAAGATGTTCTGCAAAGCAGCTGATTAGACTGTGCGTGATCACAGGAGCATATTCAGTCTCTGGAAGAGAGCAAATCGTTTTTAAGGACTTTAACCCATTAACTGTTTGTATGCAAACAGTGCTGCTAATTATAAATGAGTTTTATCTCCTCAATACAGCAGCTCAGCAGGACTTCTATTTGGAAGTCTTCTGTCAGAACTTTGTGAAAATTTAGTTTAAGTTCCTTTTTGCATGTAAAATACATTTCTTTAAAAATTGACTCCAATTCAGCCTAGTATCTAATTTACATTGGCCTTCCGCCCAATTAGTGCCCATCAATGAGGCTTAAACATAGCAATGACAGGAGTGGATGGAAAAAAGAAAACACATGGGCCAAAAGCATTAGAACAGGAACACTAGAATCAACAAGGCACAGTAAAATATTTTCAAATCCAAATTATGAAAAACCCTTGAAATAACTCATCAAAATAAGAAATTTGGCCATCCATTCAACAATCTGAGCTGAAGAATTTAACTAATAGTGTTATTGGCTGTAACACTGTAGGCAAGTGAGCAAATGAAAAAGCTCTCCAGATTGCAAAAGGCCAATTCAAGCCAAAATTAAATAGTTTGACCCTTGCTTCAGACCTGAGATAAGATGCAGAAATGTCAGCACTCACCATTGATTAAGCAACTGCTTAGAATTTCTTTATTTCTGCCCTGCTTTCACAGAACACATGCTAAGGAAGTCCACAAAATTGCTAGATCATTTGAAACATGAACATGAACTTAACTTTACATCCTGGTATATTAATCCCAAGTGTCTATCATAAAGGCAAAACTGAGAGTTGAGCCACAGGAGACTAAGGCTATGATTTTCTTCCTGGCCAGTACTAAGAAAAGCACTCATGGTGCTTTGCATCCAAGGAACAAGGACAGTCAGGTTTCAAACATTTGTTTCTATTGTGGTCGCTGATGGGCTGAGAGCTCTCTGCAGCTCCACTGACTGGATGAGGAAGGAGGAAGCCATTCTCCAACCTTGACCACTTCACCCTGCCCTGTTTCTTAGGAGATGAAAATGATACCACACTCCAGGTACAGATATGTCCACATGTCTCACAAACCAGATGCCCATTCATTTGTTTTGAACATAGAATATGTGACATATCAGTCAGATTACACTAGATGGACTGTGGAACAATCATCCTTCAAATCTCAGTGGCTGCATAAAAAACAATGACTTCATGTCCTTTGTAGGGACATGGATGAATCTGGAAACCATCATTCTCAGCAAACTGACACAATAACAGAAAACCAAACACCACATGTTCTCACTCATAGGCAGGTGTTGAACAATGAGAACACATGGGCACAGGGAGGGGAACATCACACAATGAGGTATTTTTGGGGGTAGGGAGCTAGGGGACAGACAGCGGGGAGTGGGGAGGTTGGGGAGGGATAACACTTGGAGAAATGCCTGATGTAGGTGACGGGGGGATGGAGACAGGAAATCACCATGGCATGTGTGTACCTATGCAACAATCCTGCATGATCTGCACATGTACCCCATAACTTAAAGTACAATTAAAAAAAAATCTCAGTGGCTGCAAACAACAAAGATTGCTTTCTCACAAGCATGTCATGTTTTTTATTATTGTCTTAAGGCTCTACTCATAATAGGACACAATTGATGGAGCAACCATCTGACTGCTCTATGACTCAGGCCCTACACCAAACAACACACTAATTCTTCAATCTTCTGCTCATATTTGCCTGACCAAAGCACACCACTGGAAAATGCCTGAATTTAATCCTGCTCTGTGCATAAAGGAATACGAATCAGAGTACTGGTGAAGAGTCCCATAGCCACTACATTCTTGTGAAAAGTTCTACATACCCCTGCTGCGAGGAGGTCATCAGAAAGACAGAAAAATGAAAGGAAACATGAGTGAAGGAGCTGAGAACAGATTAGAGATGCAGATAGGAAACAATGTCCTAAGGATGGTTGGAATTTGTGGAGATGAGTTTTAGTCACATGACCTATATTTAGATTTTTGACAGTTTCGTACGCACCAGCAATCTCTCTTCTCACCTTCTCCCTACTTTGGCTCCTTGACTGATAAAGAGTGACAGGCAGAGAGGGTGATAAGCTGACAAGATAGCACCATGCCTGTGTGTGTGTGAATGCATGTGCTGGTATGAAAGAGCTGTCTTGCGAAGCAGATTGTTTTATTAATCCTACAAGAAAGTGAACTGGGTTGAGATGTCTGAGAATCAGTGACTATTGCAAATAGCTCCCATTATGGCACTTGTAGGTGTCCACACCTTGCTCCCACCTGGAGTTGTTTGGCCAAGGAAGAGGGAAGTGCTGGCAATTCTGTAGAACATCATCAGTGCACTGAGATATGTGAGTCCAAAAATACATCAGGCCTGAGAACAGATGCTCAGCTCAGACCTGGGAAACAGAAAGGCTGCTGCAGACATAGATACCCCTGCTACACAGAAACCCAAAGTGTATTAAATTATTTTGTAAAAAATTCCAGGGAGCAAAGGATGAGCTATTCTACAAAAGGTGTTGGAAAAACAGGATGTTATTTGGGGTTGGGGGGAAATCCATGTAGTTACTCATTTCAGCTCTCCATTCACTGATAAATTGTATCTGGACTGGAGAGATAAGAATTTTAATTAAAGTATAAAAGAAAAACTCAGAAGAAAATATATTTATTCAATGTCTGAATGGGAAGGACTTTTTAAATATAAAGGCTGCAGGAATAGGCTTACCAAAAAATGATCAATGGATTTGACTACATAAAATTTTTAACTTATTTGTAAAAAAAAAAATCTAAATTAAAAGGTGAGTGTCAGTCTGAGTGGGGTGGGGGGTCAGAATTGCCTCTACTGTGATAGACAAAGGATTAATATCTTCAATATATTAAGAGCTAATACAAATCAATAACAAGGAATATGACTAGCTGAGTGTGGTGGTTTACACCTATAATCCCAGCACTTTAGGAGGCCAAGGTGGATGGATCACTGGAGGCCAGGAGTTCGAGACCAGCGTGACTGACATGGTGAAACCCTATCTCTACTAAAAATACAAAGATTAGCTAGGTGTGGTGGCAGACACCTGTAGTCCTAGCTACTTGGAAAGCTGAGGCACGAGAATCACTCTAACCCAGGTTGCAGTGAGCCAAGATTGTGCACTGCACTCCAGCCTGGGCGATTGAGCAAGACCTTGTCTCAAAAAAAAAAATATATGACTAAAAACAAAAATTCGACCTCCACTAATAAAAAAGTTTAAAATAAAATATAAATACCATTTTTATCTACAGAATGAAAAACACATTTAAAACTCATGTTAGATAACAGGATACAAAGGATCCTGAGAGGCAGGAAACAAAGAAGGGGGGGCCCAGTGATTTTCCAAGTTACCACCCTGGGAGAGTTTCCAGGTTGTAGCCCAGGGAGAGCAGATGCAAGGCGAGACCAGCAAGCTCCTCAAATCAAAAAGAATAAGTTGGGAATCTTGGGGGAACCAAGCAGCTAGAATTTATAGAACAGAATAGCAAAGAGGTGAGATATTCAAAGGGTCCCCCTGACGTATTGAGTAGAGTCCTGGTCAGCACATGAATGTAAGGAAACCCCCTAAGGCTGGGGAAAGACTCACCCTAAAGGATTAGAGGGAGTGAGTACCCAGCACTAACACAGCACTAGCAATAATGCTGCAGAACCTCACCGGGCATTAAATACAATATTCAGAAGGATCTTGTCACAGTGGTGGGCAAAATTAATCCTACGTAAGTAGTTCTCAACCTGGGGAAATTTTGCCACCAGGGGACAGTTGGCAATGTCTAGAGACATTTTTTATTGTCACCAAGTAAGGGGGCTACTAGTGGCATCTAGTGGGTAGAGGCCAGGGATGCTGTTAAATACCCTACAGAAAAGTATCATCTGGTACAAAATGGCAAAAGTACTGAACTCAGAAAATCATGCTCTAGTCTAAATGCCGTTCAGGTCACGCCCAAGAGCAAGACCTGAAAAGTTTAAACTGTTTCCAAAGTTACTTTTATTCTATAACAAAGTCCAGGAATACTTGTAGGAATTTTTTAAGGTGCTATCTGTAATATCTGGGATTCAATAAAAAATTACCAGGTAATGCAAAGAGGTAGAAAAATATAAGCCATAACGAATGGAAAAATTAAGCTATCAAAACTGAACCAGAATTGATGCTGATATTATATTTAGCCGAGAAGTACATAAAACATCTATTATAACTTCCATATGTTTAAAAAGTTAAGTAGAGACATGGATAATATGAAAAGGAAATTCAGCTAGGCACAGTGGCTCCTGCATGTAATCCCAGCACTTAGGAGACCAAGGCAGGAGAATCGCTTGAGCTTAGGAGTTTGAGACCAGCCTGAGCAACATAGCAAGACCTTGTCTCTACTAAAAATCCCCAAAATAACAGCCAGGTATGTTGGCATGCACCTATAGTCCCAGCTACTAGGGAGGCTGAGGCAAGAGGATTGCGTGAGCCAGGGAAATCACAGCTGCAGTGAACTACAATCATGTCTGTACACTCCATCCAAGCAAATAAATGATATCCTGGCTCTAAATAAATAAACATTAAAAAGAGAGGCAGGCACATCATCTGAGGTCAAGACCAGCCTGGCCAGCATGGCAAAACCCTGTCTCTACAAAAAATACAAAACTTAGCAGGGAGTGGTGGCAGGTACCTGTAATCCCAGCTACTCAGGTGACTGAGGCAGGAGAATAATTTGAACCTGGAACCTGTTCTAGAATAGTCCTGGGTGACAGAGCAGGACTCTGTCTCAAAAAGAAAAGAAAAAATTAAAAAGAAACTCAAATTGAACTACAAGTGAAAAATATTGTGACTTAGATGAAAACTATACTGGATGGGATTAAAAGCAAAGTAGACTTTGCCAAAAAAAAAAAAAAAAGTTAATAAACTTGAAGCAAGTAGCAATGTAAGCTAGCCAAAATGAAACATAAAAAAAAGCAAAACCTAAAAATAACCCTTAGTATCAGTGAGCTGTAATACAATTTCAAGTGACCTAATACGTCTTTAATTGGTGTCTCCAAAGGGGTCAAGAACAGAAAAAAAAAAAAAAAACCAGAAGAAACAGGCTAACAATTTCCCAAATTTAACAAGAGCTATAAATCCACAGATTTAAAAAGTTAAATGAGTCCCAGGCAAAATAAACATGAAGAAAACTACACCTTAGTGAATCAAAATCACATTACTTTAAAAAAGTAATAATCATAAAATTGTAAAAGCAGCCAGTTATGGGGGAAAGTCAGGTAAAATACAGAGAAACAAAGATGCTGAGGATAGACGATTTCGCATCAAAAAAATGCATGCAAATAGACTGTGGAGTAACGTCTCTAATATACCTTTACTCCGCTCTTCACCCCCAAAAACTTGTTAACCTAAAATTCTATAACCAGTGAAAGTATCTTTCAAACATGAACATTAAACATAGATTCCTTAAAACATACAAAGGCTAGCTGAATTTATCACCAGCAGACACACCCAACAAGAAATGTCAAATGAAGTCCTTCAGGCAGAAGAAACGATACCAGATAAAAATATGGATTTACACAAAGGAATAAACAGCACTGAAACTGATAACTGCATAGTGTTCTATAACTTATCTCCAGTGTCTAAAGATCCCAGACTTCCAGTTCTCCATGAGCCGCAAAGACTGTGTTAGACCACTATTCACAATAACAAAGACATGGATCCAACCTAAATGCCCATTAAAGATAGACTGGATAAACAAAATGTGGTACATATACACCATGGAATACTATGCAGCCATAAAAAGGGTTGAGAGCATTTCCTTTGCAGGACATGTATAGAGCTGGAAGCTGTTATCCTCAGCAAGCTAACACAGGAACAAAAAACCAAACACATCATGTTATCACATATAAGTGGGAGCTGAACAATGAGAACATGTGGACACATGGTAGGGAACAACACACACTGGGTTCTGTCAGTGGAGGGGGTGCCAAGGAAGGGAGAATGCCGGGCTGAATACCTAGGTGATGGGTTGATCTGTACAGCAAACCACCATGGCACATGCTTACCTGTGTAACAAACCTGCACATCCTGCATATTTACCCCAGAACTTAAAATAAAAGTTGAAGAAAATAAAGAGCCATGATCCTGTTCAATGGCTAGATATGTCCCATGTATAGACTGGTAATGGACCAATACATGTACCCACAGCAGCCCAGTGAGTGGTCACCATGTAGCAGCCAACCTCTCCTCATCATGCCCCTCTACTGCAGCACTTTCATAGCAACTGCTGAGTCACAATTCTGCCTAGAATTAGTTGCAAATATCTAAGCATTGTTAGCACTATTGTATCAGACACTTATTTATCCCATGTCATTTTCAAATTGTTAAGTTTTTGGCTCCCCTAATAAATAGTAAGGCTCTTAAGTACATGAGCTCTGTTTTCCTAGTCATTAAGGGAGGCAGTTTAGTGAAGTGAAAATAACAATAAATTGATCCAAATTTGCCCTTTCTCCTTGTTTCAGGTGTGTAATCCTAGGTAAGCTTCCATTCCTATCTGTAAAATGGAAATGAGAATGCCTTCTTTGCCAGATTGTTATCAGAATCCAATGACATGATAAAAGTAAAGTGTTTTCATAAAATCTCAAGAAGCTTACCACTGTGTTTTATATATAATAAAAACAGTAATAATTACCATTTTTGGTATGGTGCCAGCTAGTCTGCTAAATGCATTAATAACCCTACAAGGTCAGTAGTATTATTATCCTCATTTTCATTTTCTGAGAAATCTGAGAGAAAACTGAGAAATCTGAGAGACAGAGAAGTTGAGTAACTTGCTCAAGTAAGATCACACAGTGGGTAAATGGTAAATTATTCTCTTGTTACTTCTCCTGGTGTTTTCCTCAGTGCCCAGCAGAGTATATCAAACACAATACATGCAATAAGCACATATTATGTGGTTAAACTTATTTATAACATTCTCGCAGGAAACAGGACTATCTTTTCTTGTATGAGTTCCCCTGTTGTCACAGGCTTTTACTATGTGCTTAAGTCCAAAGAACATGACTTACCCCGAGGTTTATCAGAATCCTGCAATATTCTGCGCTGTGCCAGAGAGTATGACCATGCTTACAGACAGGTGACATTCACTAGGAGCCAACATGGAAAATTTTGGGGCCACACAGACTGGGTCTGGATTCACAAAGTGGGGCCAGCATTGACCTCCCATGCTGGACCATGCTGGCCAGTTCATGGGGTCCCCAAACTGCTCCCTTCACTACAATGACAACACACAGCATTCATCCCGAGCATAGCTCCTTGCGGGTTCTGTCTCTACTTCATCCTGGAGGACAGATTCGTGGTTTCCAAGTTGCAGTGTTTATCACAACCCTAAAAGATAATTTATCCTATATATTTGCAGGTGAAGGCTGTGGTTCAAAGTCAAATATGAAATGTGCTTCTCATATTTGTGTGCAAACTGAAGAGAAACCCAGCTTGTGTTTCCTTCATCTTCCTGTGACTTCTCACACAGGTTTAAAGCAATCTTACTCTATCTCCTGAAATAATCCCGAAATTCAGAATTTCAGAGTTTACATTTACAGATGAGGAATCAGAGTTCCAGAGAGGGGGCGCGGCTTGCTTTGGACAAAGGTTGGTGAAATTCTAGTTCTCCTGAGTCCCTGTCACACATATTTAGTCCTAACTCAATATCCCTAGCGTCTGGTGGACCCAGGTCCTTAGGGAATACATCTCTTAAGAGGCTGGTGGGATCCAAGTTTACTTCCCCTCACCCGCCCCCACCAAGGATTGCAGGTGACCCTGAGGGGAGAAAAGAGGGTGTGTTAGTCCCTCTCATGCTCCTAATAAAGACATACCTGAGACTGGGTAATTTATAAAGGAAAGAGGTTTAATTGACTCCTGGCTGGGGAGGCCTCACAATCATGACAGAAGGCGAAGGAGGAACAAAGGCACATCTTACAGGGCAGCAGACAAAGAAAGCATGTGCAGAGATACTCCCCTTTATAAAACCATCAGATCTTGTGAGACTTACTATCATCAGAACAGCACAGGAAAGACCTGCCCCCATGATTCAGTTACCTCCCAACAGGTCTGTTCCATAACACATGGGGATTATGTGTGCTACAAATTAAGATGAGATTTGGGTGGGGACACAGCCAAACCATATCAGGGGGCTTCTTGAAATTCTAGTTTTTATTCCCCCGACATTTTCAACCATGTCTACATAATGAGAATTTGAATACCACACAGAGCTCGAGAGCGCGAGATCTCCTTTCCAGCAAATCACACCACTCTGAGTAAGGAGAGCACTGGAGAAGCAAGGACACCAGTGTAGAGCTGGTGTGTCTCCTCACTCATCACAGGTTAGGGAGGCTTGGTCATCTCTTGCCTGTTGTGTCCCCATTTTGAAAGTATTTTAGGAGACTAAAGTAAAGGGATTGCCAGCATTGGGCTTCACTTGGTACCTGGTAAAACTGTCTGTAAGGGTCCCTGGGCATTCTGCTGGGTAGTTGGACCATGAGCTCTGCCTGCTATAATCCCCTCCACCCTGGATTCTTGCAAGAAAGCATTTATTTGCATCAAAGTCTTTCAGTATCAGCTTCTGGCGTGCAGCAAGGGGACTTTATTTTTTTTTTAGACAGGATGTCACTCTGTCACCCAGGCTGGAGTGCTTCGGTCAGATCTCTGGTCACTGCAGCCTCAACCTCCCCAGGCTCAGGTGATCCTCCCACCTTAGCCTCCTGAGTAGCTGGGACTACAGGCATGTGCCACCTATGTAACAAAATTAGCCCAGCTAATTTTTCTATATTTTGTAGAGATGGGGTCTCACTACGCTGCTCAGGCTGGTCTCAAACTCCAGGGCTCAAGCAATCTGCCCATCTCTACCTCCCAAAGTGCTGAGATTACAGGTGTGAGCCATCACACCCCGCCACAAGGAGCCTTTTAAAGCACACACAACCAAGCCTGTGTCTCACTAGTCCTCCTATTTGTGCCAGGAAGTTCTCAGGGATGCCTGAAATTCCCAGGAAGCCCCAGTGTTCTTGGAGCTTCTGAAGAACAAGGAGAAAACAAAATAAAAAACACTGGTAGCCAATGAGCCAAGTGAAGAGTGTGCAGTTGAAGATGCTGATAAATCTCTCTCTCAGACCCTCAGCTGTCAACCTCATCTACTCCAGCAGCCTCTGCATCCCACTGGTAGGTTTGGTTGAATTTGCAGAGCAGACAGACTGCACCAGCTCCATTGTAAAGGAGCTAGTAAAATGATCATGACAGGTGGCATGTTTTACTTGGGAAGAGACAATGAATTTAAACCAGTGAATCTCTTGCAATTATTAACTCAAACATGATAACTTTGAGCATTGGGCAGGAGGAAGGCAGTGAGGAGCAGGGATGAGTCTGTTGTCAAGGGGAGGAGGAAAAGGACGTTATCTGCTTTCCCAGGCTTTTACCTCCCAATTTTATAGCTGCCTCCTTGATTCTACTCCACAGGTTTCTGTTTTAAATTAGCACTAAATGAAATAGAATTAAAATATGACGAAGTCGCCTTTGAGAGACTCTGCCTCTCATTTAAATACTTGAAAAACATTGCATTTCCAAATTCTGAACACTTTCTGGTTCAAAGCATAATTTAGTTTGAGGATAAGAGTGATTTTTAGAGCTCCTTTTCAGAAAAGAAGAAAGGGTTGCTAAATTTAGCATGAAAGAATGAGGGAAGGTGAAGAGGAAAGTCGACGGCATCCGAGAATAGCTGCCGACCCCTTGCTTCTGACTCCACATGTGGAAAGGGAGGAATGTGGAGCAGAACTATGACCTTCCTTAGTGGTTGAAGGAGTTCAACAACATAGCTACAGCCTTAGGTTGGGCCTTTCTGGTGCCTTCCAAGTCTGTGATATGTGACCATAACACCAATTCAAGTTAGATGTGGAGCCAGAAGGGTCCTTAGGGATTGAGGAACCACCTTGTCTGATTTTCTTATTCATTCCACCAACCATTCTTATTGAAGCTTGGGTTTCTCCACCCTCTCACACTGGCTACGATAATGTTCAAGGCTCCAGGTTGAAAAAAAAATAAGAAAAACAAAACTAAAAAATAATTAGAATAGAAAGAGGAGAAAAAAAGAGTAACTTGACAGTAGAGAGACCTGACAAACACAATTTCAGTCAGGCGATCAAGGTCAGCATGATAAGATAAAACCATGAGAACTCTAAGAAGTGGAGACTATGTGATCCAACTGAGAAAAAGGAGGCCCCTGACTCAGCCCAAGGTAGACTTTTTTGAGAAATTTGTCATAAAGTATCAAATTTAGAAGCATCACTTGAGGTGATCAATCTTTGAGGATACAAACTTCTTTGTATAGGTTGAAAGAAAAAAACGCCTCCAATGCACACAGACACATTGGTTAACAAGTTAAAAACCCACATAAAACCCTCACTCTGACTGAAGAGTTCTGAGACCATATCTAGAAGAGTGATCACATGAGAAGAATCTTCAAATATCAACAGCACTTTGAAGAGAAATCGATAATATACAATTATCAATTATACAGCAGTTGTCTCTATTTCAGTTCCTCCATAACTACAATTATCAATTATCAAAACTATAATTGATCATTGTTATGGAGGAACTAAATCTTGCATCTGCGAGCAAACAGAGAAGAGTCTCAGCCCCGACTCTTGGAGATTAGACACGGGGAAAAGCAACTCCCTCTGGACTCCCTGCATCCAGAAAGCAAGATCCCTTGGAAAGTTCCACAAAGCAAGAAAATCCAGCATTCCTAATGACAGGGAAAGGTCAGCAACTTGCTACAAATGAAGCATTGGATTTCCAGTTTAGCTAAACAGCTACAGATGAAAAACAAAGCTTACACTAAAAAAAAAAAAAATAGGTAAGGGATATGAGAGATAATGAAAGGACGAAGAGACACAAATAGTGAAAAAAACCCAACCTCACATAATATGATAATAGACATTTTTTGATAGGTCAAACTGAAAGAAACACATTTAAATCATAATTTTCCAACTCTCAAGGGTTCTTATTTAGTTCTGGTGAGGTTTACGTTTTTCAGAGGGTAATTTGAAATAGTATGGGCCTTAAAAAGGTTCATACTCTTTACTTCAGTGATTTAACTATCTATAGAAATTTCCTATAATGAAATGAGTGTGCACAAAGATTAATACATAAGAATGTTATTGACCATGGTATCTATAGCAGTCCAATAATAGGCAACTGTCCAAAAATAAGGAACAATGGGCTAAGTATTTATCAATAGGCAGTTGTATAAGTAAATTATGAGCCATTGAACATATTAAAAAATATGTTCATAGTTGCCTACTAATTTTCCCTTGTGTGATAGAAGAAAGAAAAATAAAAATATGCTAGTGGGCCAAGGCATGTCCACTTACACCTGCAGTCTGAGCACTTTGAGAGGCCAAGGCATGCAGATCGCCTTAGCTCAGAAGTTTGAGACCAGCCTGGGCAACATGGCAAAATTCTGTCTCTATAAAAAATCCAAAAATTAGCTTGGTGTGGTGGTACCTGCCTGTAGTGTCAGCTACAGGTGGGAGGCTGAGGTGAGACAATCACTTGAACCTGGAAGGTCAAGGCTACAATGAGGCATGATGGCACTACACACGTTGCACACTCCACCTTGGGCAACAGAGTGAGACCCTGTCTCAAATATATACATAATATATTAGCAATATCTACCTTTGACTGTGCCCTTACTCTGAGGATAGAATGGAATGGAGAATGACAAAAGAATCCAACAATATTACAAACGTATGAAACAATCTCACTTAAGGGAATATGGGAATAAGGTACTGACTTAAGTAGAGTCTATAAGACTATAGTTAAAAGGCAATATGCACAAACACCACAGTCTAGTTGCTAAAGTTGATTGCTGTAAGAGAGAGGATAACAATTCTGAAATCGCTCTCCACGTACACAAGACTTGAGCGACAGAATGAATGAATGGCGGATGGTGGAAGCCAGGTTTCTCACTGAAGTGTGAGATTACAAATAAGCAAAAGAGGAGCCAGGAATGATCCCTATGGTCATGGATTAGAATTGGAGACAGCAGTATAAACTCATACTCAAGTCAATACAGGTACAGACGGTTACATACAGAAATATTTATAGATATGTGAAAACGCTGGTTAGAATACACAAATATCCTCACTCTTTCAGCTGAGAGGATCTAGAAGCAAAAACACTCCAGGAGCAACAAGCACACCTAGTGCCCTGATCTTTGTTTCTAATACGATCTCCAATAAAAGAAACATGGTTCTTTGGAGAAATCGCTAATTCTAGAAGGGGGGGCATATACAAGATGAGCCTGGCATATCTTTCAATGCCATAAGGTAAGACAGTACTAAAAAAATTGTAAAAACTAAAAAAAGAAAGAAAAAGAAAACCACTCTACAATGATGAGTGTATATCAAAAAAGCTCCCAATACTCAGAAGCAGGTACAATTTGAGCATCAAAATAACATAGTATTGGATTACAGCCCAATGTATAAAATCAATATCAAGTCCATGCCAATATAAGTGATTAAATAAATAAATGAAAGTGGAACAAGAGACAAATCAGTAAAATTTGAACAAATTTATAAAGATACTCAGCTCTCAAGAAAGTGGATAATAACTCCTGATATTAACTGTGGTCTGCACAAACAGACTTCCTCTGGAGAGCACAGTATAAAAAAAGTAATGTGTGAACATGGACATAAGTTTTTAAAAAAAAAAGAAAAAATGAAGGAAACTTAGGCCAGTGGCTCATGCCTGTAATTCCAGCACTTTGGAAGACCGAGGCAAGTAGATCACTTGAGCCCAGGAGTTCAAGACCAGCCTGGGCAACATGGCAAACCTCTGTCTCTATAAAAAGTTAGCCGGGCATGGTGGCTCATGCATGTAGTCCCAGTGACTTGGGAGGCTGACATGGGAGAATCACTTGAGCCCAGGAGGTCACGGCTCCAGTGAGCTGTGATCACGCCACTGTACTCCAGCCTGGGCAACAGAGTGGGACCCTGTCTCGAAAAGTAAGAAAAAGAAAATTTAAAAAATGATAGAAAGAGGAGAAAAAAGAGTAACTTGACAGTAGAGAAACCTGACAAACACAATCTCAGGCCATCAAGGTCAACATCGACAGCGATGAGTCATGTTAACAATATGTACCCTTGATACGCTGTGATGAGAATGTCACTTTGCCTCTGTGGTCTTCCCTCCAAAAACCCATAACCCCTGTCTGTCATCAGAAAAATGTAAGAGGAAGGGACATTCTACAAAATACCTGACCAGTATTTCAATCCTTGAAGCTATCAAGGTCATGAAAAACAAAGAAGGTCTGAGGAACTGTCACAACTAATAGGAACCAAACAAGACAGGACTGCTAGATGTATTGCGGTGTGTTGGCCGTGATCCGAGAACAGAAAATGGGCATCAGGGACAAAAATGATGAAATATAAATAAAGGCATGGTCTTTAGTTAACAACAATGTATCGATATTGGCTCATTAACTGTAACAAATGTACCACACTAATATTAACACGGTAGGAGACGGGAGAAACTGGATGTGGGGACATGGGATCTCTACTGTCTTCACAATAATTCTGTAAACCTAAAACTATTCTAAAATAAAAAGTGTATTAGCAACAACAGCAACAAAAGAAATCATCAGTGATAAGTAACATCCAGGAAGAATGATCAGTAACCATTTAATCTGCTATTTTTTCTTTTTTCTTTGTTGAAAAAAAATGTATAGGAGTCACATCTAGGTTAAAACAAGTGTTGCCTCACAAAGGCAGCAATAAACTTATTTGGGCTGAATTCTACCACTTTTCTAGGCTCCCCAGAGGGTGAGAAAGTTCATTCTGACCACTTCCCTTCTTTGTTTCTATACTACAATCATCTCATGAAGCTTGAAAGTAGAGCAGCCTCTCTGATGGGCCACTTCTGCTCCCTGTGTCCCGCATCCCTTCAGCATTTGACTTAGTACACCTGAACCACCTCATTCTCCATCATTATTTCAGCTTAGCCAAGAGGAAATTAGCACTAAAACCATTAAATCTTAATTGAGTATCTTTTATTAGACAGAAAATGGGAATTACCAGGTACTTATCTGTACCCTAATAGAAGACCTTTTAACAGCTATGTAAAATAGTCTCTATGAATCTCTCATCCTGCTTGTTCCATGACTTGGCACCACAGGGTCTGAGCATAAAAGAATTAGGTGTGGTAATAATATTGAAGATGACAATAATGACACATAATGTTTACTGAGCAATGACTATGTGCCAAACACTAAATGTTTTACTTGATTTTTATGTATGTTTTTGTAGGTCAGTTGGTTTTTTAATTAAAAATAGTCCAGACTCAGAAGGTACAAGCAGGTAAAACAGTTTTATTTTTCTCCTGCCTAAGACTTTGAGTTACTCAGCCTCATCACACCCCTGGCCAATATGTCAGGCAGATGATAGTTTGCAAGTCACCCTGAGATATTAACAAACACCCTCATTTTGATGGAACTGAAAGTCCAGTACTGCTTAGAACTCTCAACCAACTCGAAGCTCCCCTCCTCCTGAATCCCAGCTCTTATGCAGTCGGAAGAAACCTGCAAAAGGCAAGAGATGATGTTCTGTCAAACTTTACCTTGTCTCCTCCATTATCACCTGCTTCTAACTGGCTGGAGAAGAGGGCAGGGAGGGAGAAGATAAAACTTCACCCCACACGTGCTGATGTCAGCTGGCATTGTCACGTCACATAGTGAAACCTCATCTCTACTAAAAATACAAAAAATTAGCTGGGCATGGTGGTGGGCACCTGTAATCCCAGCTACTCAGGAGGCTGAGGCAGGAGAAGCACTTGAACCCAGGAAGCATCTGGGGATGACATATATACAAAGGCTGACTCTTGTTCTGTGGGACATCTGGGTGGGCCCCCTTACTGGAGACTTACTAGTGACCAGTACCTGGCATTGCTCCTGTAAGCAGCCCCATGACATCTCTCCTCAGTTTCTACTTACAACAACATATCCCACAGGACTCTTCTCCATTAGGAATCACCTCACCCCATTGGGCAGATTTCTAGACATGGGGTCCTCTTAAAATGACTCAAACTCATCTATTTTCCATGTGGCACACTCTAGAAAAACACTCCAGGAAGCCCTCATTCCCTGCAATTGGTGGGTGCTGCCTTGCTCCATGGTAGCCTTCTCTCCCTGCTCAGCCATCAGAAGCAGCTCTGACCAGGAAAGACTGACCTTTCCTGCCAGCCCTCCCTCCTCTGGGCTTAACCCTGGAGGGGCCAGAAAACCAGAAAGTGGGGAGAAAGCACAAAGAAGACAGAAGAAAGTGTCTCAGTCTGTTAAAACTGCTATCACAGAATATACGGGGTGGCGTGTAAACAACAGAAATCTATCTCTCACAGTTCTAGAGGCTGGGAAGTCCAAGATCAAGACACCTGCAGATTCAGGGTCAGGAAGGGTCCCCAACCTCATGGCATCATAGATGGTACCTTCTCACTGCATCCTCCTATGGTGGAAGAGGCAAGGGCTTTCTCTCAGGCCTCTTCTATAAAGGCACTAATCCCATTCACAACCATCTACAAGCTCCATCCTCATGACCAAATCACCTCCCAAAGGCTCCACTTTCGAATACCATCACCTTGAGGGTAGGATCTCAACATATGAATTTGGTGGGGGGCAAAAACATTTGGACCATAGCAGGAAGCAAGTGAGCCAACCACGCCCTTATCTTCCCAATAACAGGTTTCCAGGCATGTGTCAAAACTGGGCTGAGGCAGGGAAGCAAGAACTTTTCAATTGAATGAGCATTTAAATTTTCGACATTTGCTAATTGGGTACAACATTTTAATAGTTAAAATAAAACTGAAATTTTTACTATGTGAAAATTAAATCTAAAAGTGACCAGGAACATACTGGTATCAGTATTAACAACAACAAAAGAAATCATTAGTGATAAGTAGGGTCCAGGAAAATGATGAATAAGCATTTAATCTGCTATTGTTTTATTTTTAACTAAAACTAAAGTGCAGCTAAAGGATAGGCTGCTGTCACTCCAGGGATTATAGGTACAAAATCTGTATTGGTGTGTCCTTACAGAGAGAGTGAAATCGGCCACATGAAATGTTTTGGTTATATGTTACTATATAACAAATTATCCAAAATCACTGTCACTTAAAACAAGCAAATTAAGCTAACAGTTTCTGTAGGTCAGGAATTCAGGTGTGGCTCACCTGGATGTTTTGGGTCAAGGTCTTTCTGAGGATGCAGTCAAGACACTGGGGCTGCTGTTATCTTAAGGCCACCAGGGGCTAGAGCACCTGCTTCCAGTACAACTCACTTAACGGCTTCGGACAAAGGCCTCAGTTCCTTGCCATTGCCAGGGCACCTCAGTACATTGCCCCTGGAACACTCTGTGGGACTGCTTGAGTGTTTTCACAGCACGGCAGCTGGCCTCCCCTCAGAGGAAGTAATCCAAAAGCGCGATCAAGAGGAAAACCACAATGTTTTCTTTAGGTATTCTCAGAATCCACAAATCCACACACCATCACACCCACCATATTCTGTTAGAAGCAACTCACTAAGTCTAACACCATCAAGGGAAAGGAATTAAGCTTCACCCTTTGAAAGGAGGTGTATCAAAGAATTTATGTTTCTCTTAGGTACTTACCTGGAGTCCACAGCAACTCACTTAATACCCAGCACTTGTTTGCTTACATTTTAATTTCTTGGTTCTATTTTCAAAGATCTTGGTATACTTACATCTCTTTAACAGGTGAACCAATAATAAAGAAAAATATGAAAGCTTCCAAATGTTTCATATTTTCAAACAGCAACATTCAGTTTTGGAGATGGTGGCTGTTGCTTTGTTCGTGTGTTTGTTCTGCACTTATGCTCACAGTAAGCAGAAGTATTCTCAAGTGAAAAATATATGGATGTCAATTACAGAAAATTATTTTAATAAAATGTTATATAATACCCTTTATTTTCAGCCATAAGAATTATTTTAATAAAATATAATGTGATATGTTTTCTTTTCAGCTAAAGGACTTTAATCCTTTGAAGAGTGAGAAATAGAGAAGTTCCCAAAAACTGCACCGCAAAATTATTTTCTACTTCCTAGCAGCAAAATGAGAACATTTTAAGACGAAAATTTCCTTTAATATTTTTCTCTTTCACCAGGACAAAAAGTGACATTTTAATAAAACAGCATCAATTTGAGAAACTGCTAATGTTTATACAGAGTTATGTTCTTACATTCAAAATTACTCAGGCCCAATAATTACTCTCTCCCTGATAACAACAGTTTAATCAAGGAGGTAATTTTTAATGCAATCCAATCTAACGTCTATGCTTTCTTTAAAAATTGCCACAAACTTCTCAATCAACTGGCATTCACAGTATAAAACTGAGAGCTAAAAATAAAATCCTAAGCCCCCAACCAACTGAATGGGCCCCTTCTTGGCCAAGGGAACCCAGAGAAACTTTAAAAACTGAGTTCTTGGCCATGACAGGACAGGAGGTTGGACATACATTGGTATATCCCTATTTTTGTGCTTTAGACACAACAGGTCAGCATTAGTGTTAAAATAGAGTTCATAAGACTGATGGCATGGACTCTGTGGCACTAAGAGACCCAACTGCAAACAGGACCTAAGACGACTCAGTCAAGGATTCAGCAACGTACTCCTACACTTCAAGAATAAACTATGTTCTAATTGCCACAGGTTTTTCTTCTTCTATAGAAGCTAAATAATCACGGGCCTTAAGAGAAGCAATATTGAAATAATTGCAGCTCCTCCCCCACCAGATGCTAACTCACTGATCCCCTGTTCCACAAGCCATAACTACAGCTTTGATTGGACAAGACCAATTTCAGTAACTCTCCTGATAAGAGGCCAGAGACCATGGACTGGTCCCAGCCAGTTTAAAGAGGCTGTACACTTGAGTGTCTTCATGTCCCTGCTTCACCTTGTGACATATAAGGCCTGACTGTAATGCATATAAATGTCACACCTCCACACCAAAGTGAACATGGGATGCATGAAACATGCATGTTTGTTCATGTGTCAGGCCCTGCTTCATGAATATCCATAGCTCCTCCTCTAACCTGTTGAATATGTGTACTAGGCCAACCCATTTAGCATAAATCCCAGCCCCACACTCCCCGCCCTCAAAGTGCCTGCTTCAGGTGCCAGAGATTACACTTCCAAATCTGTCAGGATGACAGCCCCCCTACAGGCTGTAACCCATTTATAATAAAGAAAATCTCCCTTCCAAATTTACAGAACTTAGGATTTTTCAATTGACAAAACTTTTGAAATCTACATAGGTTGACAAAACAAGGCAAACAAGAATCCATGCTCATTAAATTGGCTTCAATTTACTTCAATATTATGGAAGTTCTTCCATATATTATTTACATTATGTTCCTTTTATATAATACATTTTAAAAATCACAAGATTAATGAACATGAATCATGATTAAAGACATCAGAAAAACTTCACTGGGGATATGCCATACACAACTTTGATATTACTGTAGCTTTTGGAAAACTCATTCAAGAAAAAATAGTTTTGATGCCCTCCTTTTTCCAAGTAAAATCAAAATACTCATCATTATGGTGCTCTTAAAAATCTCTTATCAAAACTAGCATCAACGCATTGCAATACAATGTCATAAAAAGCTCACCTGTCTTTACAATTCATAAATTGAACTTCTAGTTCAAAGATATGGTTTAAAGTCAGAATATCTTTCTTATTTTCTGGGGAGTGTTCTGAAAGCCACAAACAGAATGAGAATAAGACATGCAAACTTATTTGTGGTCAAACTAGGCAAGAGAAAACCCCACATCATCAAATAAATGGAAAGGTTGCCAAAAGCAGAGATTTAAGTGGAGACAGGATGGCAGAAAGTGAAGGGGGAAAAAGGCTGTGACCCTGGATCTCGAACAAGCCAGCAAAGTATATTTCTTGGTAGTGAGAGACAAGGGCAAAATAAAAGTTATTCATTTGCAGCCGTAGGATAAATGCACAAACTAGCATCAAGAGCTTCCCCAGAGCTAAAAAGCAGAGGGTGTTGGACTGCATGAGAAATCACATAGACAGCATATTTACAGGAAGCAGCTTATCTTTTTAGCAATGGGAGAATAACAAAGATAGAATTCGATGAAAACTTTATGGGAGCTATCTCTAAGGGCTGGAAAGAAGTAAAGACTATGTATGACCTCACACAAGAATCCTGGGTCACGGGGAAAATTCCAGCTAGCCCAGAACATAGCCCTAGTTCCTCCCCAACATGAAACTTCTGAAAACGGCTGGTCCAAGGAAAATTCTCCTCAACCAGCTATGAGTAATCAAAGGGAAGCATCACAAGAACTATTCCAAATAGACATGATGGGAGTAGGGAGAGAGTAAAAGGAAAAGAAAATAAACGGTAGGCGGCGAACATTCACTGACAAGTAGCGGATGAAAAGAGTGACCAACGCTATTGACAATTTAAAAATCCTTGAATCAACTGCCCTTCTGAAGCAACTGCAGTCAAAACATAGTGAAGAGTTCATAAAAAGACAGAAGAAAATAAAGCATGAACTAGCAAATTTCAGAAAAGAATTAAAAGAAAAATCATGACAGAAATAAAAGTTAAAATGACGGAAGCACAAAGTATGATAGATATTGGATAGGATATTGAAGACGGAACTAGGGAAAACAACAAGAAATGGAAATTGACACCCCAACATATTCAAAATATTAAGAAGAAAATTATGGGTACCTAAAAAAGACCAAGTCTACAGCCATACCACACTGAACATGCCTGATCTCATCTAAAAGAAATCAAGAGAAAAACATAAAATAATTAAGTAAAGCAAATTATTTCCAAAAATAAAAGATATGTTAAATTTATATATTAAATGGACATCACATCCCAGCAGAAACTGACCCAGTGTTTCAACAGCAAGACATACTCTGAACTTGCTGTATTTCAAAAATAATGAAATAATACTTTAGAAAACAAACTAAGTTATCAAATCATTTATATGAGAAAAAATATTCTTACTATCCTTGTACTTCTTCACAGCAATATTCAATTCTCAGAAATGCTAGGAGAACTTCAAAATCCTCAAAGAAAAAACAATGTGACCCATGAATTTTGTAGACAGACTGTCAGACATAAAGGCAACAGTCACAGCGCTACTATAAGCAATGAACTCGGAATACTGTTTTTATAATAAGCCTTCTTGAAGAGTATATTTTAGAAAAAAAACCTTAACCATGAGATGACTGGTTAAACAGACAGAGATGTAAGAGAACTAATGGTAGAATTAGAACTAAAAATGTATAAAATAAAAAAGCGGTAGAACAAAAATTAAATGCCATAAGCCCTGATGATGTAGACATTATATATTTTACAAAAATTGAAAGAGGAAAGAAAAACAATGTGAGAGGCAGTGTAAGCTCATAGATTCAAAAAAAGAGTAACAGATATAATGACTGAGTTTGATGGGCTTTATAGAAACAAAGAAATGGCCAGAATCTCCTCAAGCATTTGGAAATTAAACAACATACATGTAAATAACTCATGAGTCAAAGAGGAAATTACAAGGATGCACATTTAATTGGACAAAAATGAAGGTACAACATATCAAAGTTTGTAGGACACAACTAAAATAACAGAACTGACACTAAATATGCCTGCCATATTAATAAATATAAATGGGAAAACTTACTTTTAAAAAGAAGCTGTTCAAGTCCAGGCATGGTGGCTCACTCATGTAGTCCCAGAACTTTGGGAGGCCAAGGCAGGAGGATCACTTGAGCCTAAGAGTTCCAGACCAACCTGGGCAATATGGTGAAACCCTGTTGCTACAAGAAATGCAAAAATTAGCCAGGCATCTGGTGGTATGCATCTGTGGTCCCAGCTACTTGGGAAGATGAGGTGAAAAGGTTGCTTGCACCTGGGAGGTTGAGGCTGCAGGAATCTATGATCATGCCACTGCACTCCAGCCTGGGAAACAAAGCAAGCCCTGTCTCAAAAAAAAAAGAGAAATCCAAAGCAAACCTTAAATCTATGTCCAATACTAACACACATCTAAACAAAGTGACTCTGAAAATCAGAAAATTAAAGGATAAACAAATCACCAAGAAAATGCAAAAGGACAATTTCAATTTTGTACACGACTGAAAGCAAGATTAAATTTGTGGCAAAAGTCCTAAGAGAATAAGAGAGCAATCTGAAAAGAAGATACAATCATTTCTGTTATTTATGCACCAAAAAAACATATTCATAGAGCATACATATTACATATATTACAAATATGTTTATTCATAGAACAAATATTTATAAAGCATAAACCGATATCCAAGTCTCTCAAAAACTTCATGGGTTGTCTAAATATTTGATCACTTTTAGGTTGACAGATATACCCATATGAAATACGCTTCCCTATCTAGAATTAATTACAGGTGCTATGAGAAAGTCACAAGATCATATCGATAAACATTTTAGGAGCCATTTTATGCAGATGAAAGGATCTACTGAGTCTCCATTAGATGAAATTCATAGGTTCTTAGATATAGTATTTTTATCATCATTTGTTTAGATATTCTAAAATTTTGGTTTTGGTTTCAAAGATTTCAGTCAAAAGTTATTTGCATTTTGTTTTGTTTTGTTTTGTATTTGAGACAGAGTCTCGCACTGTGGCCCAGGCTGTAGTGCGGTGGTGCGATCTTGGCTCCCTGCAATCTCTGCCTCCTGGGTTCAAGCAATTCTCCTGCCTCAGCCTCCTGTGTACCTGGGACGACAGGCATGCGCCGCCACACCCAGTTAATTTTTTTGGATTTTTAGTAGAGACGGTTTTTCACCATGTTGACCTGGATGGTCTGGAACTCCTGACCTCGTGATCCGCCCACCTCGGCCTCCCAAAGTGCTGGGATTACAGGCGTGATCCACTGTGCCCAGCCAGTCAAAAGGTCTTTAACAGATCATTTAAATTTTCTGATTGATGGAGGCTTTTTATTTTCAGCCTTTATTTTAATTATGTACCAGAATTATTGCATTGTGATAAGTAGATGTTTTCATACTATTTCTTCTTATAGAACTTACTGAAATAAATCATTAAAAGTACTGCCAGCCAAGATTAAGACTATAATTATTTAAGATGTCAAAGACTTTTGGCCTCCTCCAATTTCTACTGGTAGGAGTAGGCTAAAATAGCATATTCATTAATGCTTGCTTCAGAAGTGGCTAAGGAATATGAGGATAAAGGAAGAACTTTCCAGCCGGCAGTCAAGAGCCATGGGAAACAATAAAATGGAACATACCCCCAGGAAACAAAACGTAAGCTAATAAGGAAAGATACTCTACTCCCAAGGTAAGGGAACCAGACAATATTTGCCCATAGGATTTGAGGATTGCTACAGACCAGTGATGACCACACACTTCCTCAGCATCCTCTTTTGAATGGGTATACCTGTGGAAGTTAGCCTGTTCCTGCTCTATCACTGCATGTTAGAAAAGTAAGAGGAAATAATTCCTTTAAATTCATAGTTCTTTCAGTCAAGGGAACCGACTTCAAAACTAACATAAATTAAATCCCAGATATCATAATTGTATGAGACATTGGCATGATTTTTGTAAGACTAAGTATATTTTGTAAGTGGGAGGTATGTAAAAATAAATAAATAAAAGAGCGGAACTGTGGTAGAATAAATTGTTGTCTTTCATTCTTTATGCCCACTCAGTATTAGAATTATAATTATACACACACACACACACACACACATATGCACACATATAATTAGCCACTTCCATTGCCATGTAACCTTATAGAAATACCAACTATATTGGGCAGAGTGTATTTTCTCACACTGTTAATGTTGGTTTTAACCACAGAACTTGTCCTGGACATGAAATATGGACATAAATGACAGCATGCAAGTACCAACCTGGATGACTCAAGAGGTATCAGGTGTCCATTTGTCCTCTTGTGCTACTGCCATTCATCTTTTGTTTGAGAGCATTAAAAAAAAAAAAAACTTCTAAACATTTTTAATGAAGTAATATTAACACCAAAATTCAACAAAGATTAAATAGAAAAGTATAGATCAAACTTTTATATGAATAGAAAAAGCTTTAATAAAATATTAACAGATAATATCCAGCTATAATAGGATAACACATCTAACTTAGTGAACTTTATCCTAGAAATAAAAAATTTATCAATAATAATATTATTAATGCTTCACCATATATTCTAAGAATAAAATTAATAATAATCATATAATTATATAGTATAATTTCCATGAGTGATACTGAAATTGTGTTTAATAAATTCAATATATATTCTTAGTCAAGATTCTTAAGAGAAACAGATGAATACTCTTTTAACATGATAAAATGAATCTTTCTCAATCCAAATCTAACCTCACACTTAAGAAATACACTTAAAATTGGGAGACCGACTCAAGATGGCATGGAGAAAACAACCCAGGATTGAAGCTCTCGGTGAACGTGCGGAGGGTGACTCAGGGCTGCATTTTCAGACGGATCTTTGTTGCCCACAGAACAGGGAAATTCCCAGGTATAAAAGAGACGTGGAATGCCAGCGAAGCGGTTTTGGCTGGTGCAGCCGGTGGCCGGCGCTGCAGCGCAGCGGTGCTCCACAGCGCTCCGCACAAAGCGTACTGGTCTGGGTGCCCTGTTGAACCGGCAATCTGAGACTTGAGAGGGCAAATTGGCATATCCATCTGATTGAACGGGTCTTGGACAGTGAGCCAGGCCAGGAGAGTCCAGGGAAACGGTGTTTGGGCCGGGGCAGTGAAACAAACAAAACGGCGATTCCAAACTCTCTGGGTGGAGAGTTCCACTGAGGGCACAGCTGAACCCAGGATGGTGCAGCTTGGTGGGGGAGGGGCGTTTGCCATTACCAAGGCAACCTGCCCCTACTGAGGTACACTCCCATTGCTAACGCAGCCTGCCGTTGCCAAGGCAACCTGCCACAACAGAGAGACTCCGCCGCAGGGCGTAACCCATGGCAGCAGGGCGGACCCCACAGCAGCAGGGCAGAGCCTGCAGCAACAGGGCAGACCTCACACCAGCAGGGCAGAGCCTCAGCAGGCAAATAGTGACTAGACTGCCTCCTAGCTGGGCAGGACAGCACAACAGATACATAAAGAAAACCCCAACACCCCGAGACAGAGCATCTGAGAAAAAAGGGGTTTTTTTATGAGTTCTGCTGCAGCAGAATTAAATGTAGCAGCCTAACAGTCCTGAAGGAACAACAGAGCTCACAGATCAGCACTTGAGCTCCTATAAAATACAGACTGTCTCCTCAAGCAGCTCCCTGACCCCTCTATATCCAGAAGACTGACCTTTGGCAGGCATCATTCTGGGACAAAGACAGCAGAAAAAGAAACTGGTAGCATCCCTCACAGTTATGCGGCCACTATAGGTGCACCCCAGACAAGCAGGGCCTGGAGTGGACCTCAGCAGTCGTACAGTGGAGGGGCTAGACTGGTAGAAGGAAAACCAAGTAACAGAAATACTTCATCATCAACAATCTGGGCGTCCACTTAGAGACCCAATCGAAAAGTCAGCAACTACGCAGACGACAGGTGGATAAATCGACAAAGATGGGAAGAAACCAGTGCAAAAAGCAGGAAAACACCTGAAACCAGAACACCGCGACTCCTACAAAGGACCAAAACTCCTCACCAGCAAGGAAACAAAGCTGGACGGAGAAGGACTGTGACAAAATGACGGAATCAGACTTCAGAAGGTGGATAATGAAAAACTTTTGTGAGCTAAAAGAACATGTTTTAAATCAATGCCAAGAATCTAAGAACCTTGAAAAAAGATTCAAGGAAATGATAACAAGAATGGATAACTTAGAGAGAAATATGAATAAATTGAAGGAGCTGAAAAACACAATACGAGAACTTCATGAAGCATGCACAAGTTTCAACAGCCGAATTGACCAAGCAGAAGAAAGAATATCAGAAGTCAAAGATCAACTCAATGAAATAAAATGAGAAACCAAGATTAGAGAAGAAAACGCAAAAAGGAATGAACAAAGTCTCCAAGAAATGTGGGACTATGTGAAGAGACCTAACCTACGTTTGATAGTTGTACGAGAATGTAATGAAGAGAAAGAATCCAAGCTGGAAAATACTCTTCAGGATACTATCCAGGAAAATTTCCCCCACCTAGCAAGACAAGCCAACTCTCAAATGCAGGAAATACAGAGAACCCCACAAAGATATTCCACAAGAAGAGCAACCCCAAGGCACATAATCGTCAGATTCACCAGGGTTGAAATAAAGGAGAAAATACTAAGGGCAGCCAGAGAGAAAGGTCGGGTCACCCACAAAGGGAAGCCCATCAGACTCACAGCAGATCTCTCGGCAGAAACTCTACAAGCCCGAAGAGAGTGGGGGCTAATATTCAACATCCTTAAAGAAAAGAACTTTCAATCCAGAATTTCATATCCAGCCAAACTGAGCTCCATAAGTGAAGGAAAAATAAAATCCTTTGCGAACAAGCAAGTACTCAGAGATTTTATCACCACCAGGTCTGCTTTACATGAGCTCCTGAAAGAGGCACTACACATAGAAAGGAACAACCAGTACCAGCCATTCCAAAATCACACTAAATGCTAAAGAGCATCAACATAATGAAGAATCTGCAACAACTAACGGGCAAAACAGCCAGCTAGCATCAAAATGGCAGTATCAAATTCACACATAACAATATTAACCCTAAATGTAAATGGACTAAATGCACCAATCAAAAGACACAGACTGGTAAATTGGATAAAAAACCAAAACCCATCAGTGTGCTGTATCCAGGAAACCCATCTCACATGCAAGGATACACAAAGGCTCAAAATAAAGGGATGGAGGAAGATTTACCAAGCACATGGACAGCAAAAAAAAGCTGGAGTTGCAATTCTCATCTCTGATAAAATAGACTTTTAAGCAAGAAAGATCAAAAGACACAAAGAAGGCCATTACATAATGGTAAAAGGATTGATACAACAAGAAGAGTTAACAATCCTAAACATATATGGACCCAATACAGGAGCACCCAGATATATAAGGCAAGTTCTTAATGACTTACAAAGAGACTTAGACTCCCACACAATAATAGTGGGAGACTTTAACACTCCACTGTCAATATTAGACAGATCAACCAGACAGAAAATCAATAAGGATATCCAGGACTTGAACTCAGACCTGGAACAAGCAAACCTGATAGACATTTACAGAACTCTCCACCCCAAATCCACAGAATATACATTCTTCTCAGCACCACATCACACCTACTCTAAAATTGACCACATCATCGGAAGTAAAGCACTCCTCAGCAAATGCAAAACAACTGAAATCATAACAAACAGTCTCTCAGACCATAGGGCAATCAAGTTAGAACTCAGAATTCAGAAACCAACCCAGAATCGCACAGCTTCATGGAAACTGAACAACTGGCTCTTGAATGTTGACTGGATAAACAATGAAATGAAGGCAGAAATAAAGAAGTTCTTCGAAACCACTGAGAACGAAGACACAACATGCCAGAATCTCTGGGACATATTTAAAGCAGTCTCTAGAGGAAAATATATAGAAATAAGTGCCCATATGAGAAGAATGGAGAGATCCAAAATTGACACCCTATCATCAAAATTGAAAGAGCTAGAGGAGCAAGATCAAAAAAACTCAAAACTTAGCAGAAGACAAGAAATAACTAAGATCAGAGCTGAACTGAAGGAGATAAAGACACAAAAAATCAATAAATCCAAGAGCTGGTGTTTTGAAAAGATCAACAAAATAGACAAACCACTAGCCAGATTGATAAAAAAGAAAAGAGAGAACAACCAAATACATGCAATAAAAAATGATAAAGGGGAAGTCACCAGAGATTCCACAGAAATTCAAACCATCATCAGAGAATATTACAAACAACTCTATGCATATAAACTAGTAAACCTGGAAGAAATGGATAAATTCCTGAACTCCTGTGTCCTCCTAAGCCTAAACCAGGAGGAAGCTGAAACTATGAATAGACCAATAACAAGGGCAGAAGTCGAGGCAGCAATTAAGAGCCTACCACACAAAAAAAGCCCAGGTCCACACGGGTTCACAGCCGAATTCTACCAGACACACAAACAGGAGCTGGTACCATTCCTTCTGAAACTATTCCAAATAATCCAAAAAGAGGGAATCCTTCCCAAATCATTTTACGAGACCAACATCATCCTGATACCAAAACCCGGCAGAGACCCAACAAGAAAAGAAAACTTCAGGCCAATATCCATGATGAACATAGATGCAAAAATCTTCAATAAAATATTGGCAAGCCGATTGCAACAGCAAATCAAAAAACTTATCCATCATGATCAAGTAGGATTCATCCCGGGGATGCAAGGCTGGTTCAACATACGCAAGTCTATAAACATAATTCACCACATAAACAGAACCAAAAAAAAAAAACCACATGATTATCTCAATTGACACAGAGAAGGCATTTGACAAAATTCGACAGCCCTTTATGCTACAAACCCTCAATAAACTCGGTATCAATGGAACGTATCTCAAAGTAATAAAAGCTATTTATGACAAACCAACAGCCAATATCATACTGAATGGGCAAAAACTGGAAGCGTTCCCTTTGAAATCCAGCACTAGACAAGGATGCCCTCTTTCCCCACTCCTATTCAATATAGTACTGGAAGTTCTAGCTAGAGCACTCAGGCAAGAAAAAGAAATAAAAGGCATTCAAATAGGAAAGGAGGAAGCCAAATTGTCTCTATTTGCAGACGACATGTTAGTATACCTAGAAGACCCCATCACCTCAGCCCAAAAACTCCTAAAACTGATAAGCAACTTCAGCAAAGTCTCAGGATATAAAATCAATGTGCAAAAATCACAAGCATTCCTCTACACTAATAACAGACTTAAAGAGAGCCAAATCAAGAACAAACTGCCATTCACAATTGCTACAAAAAGAATAAAATACCTAGTATTACAACTCACAAAGAATGTAAGGGACCTCTTCAAGGAAAACTACAAACCACTGCTCAACGAAATAAGAGAGGACACAAACAGATGGAGAAACATTCCATGTTCATGGTTAGGAAGAATTAATATCATGAAAATGGCTATACTGCCCAAAGTAATTTACAGAACCAACACTATCCCCATCAAGCTACCATTGCCTTTCTTCACAGAACTGGAAAAAACCACCATGAACTTCATATGGAACCAAAAGAGAGCCTGCATAGCCAAGTCAATTCTAAGCAAAAAGAACACAGTGGGGGGCATCACACTACCGGATTTCAAACTATACTACAAGGCTACAGTAATCAAAACAGCATGGCACTGGTACCAAAACAGAGATATAGACCAATGGAACAGAACAGAGGCACCGGAGGCAACACAACATATCTACAACCATACAATCTTTGATAAACCTGACAAAAACAAGCAATGGGGAAAGGATTCCTTGTTTAATAAATGGTGTTGGGAAAATTGGCTAGCCATGTGCAGAAAGCAGAAACTGGACCCCTTCCTGACACCTTACATTAAAATTAACTCCAGATGGATTGAAGACTTAAACATAAGACCTGGCACCATAAAAACCCTGGAAGAAAATCTAGGCAAAACTATCCAGGACATAGGAGTAGGCAAGGACTTCATGACCAAAACACCAAAAGCATTGGCAACAAAAGCCAAAATAGGCAAATGGGACCTAATCAAACTCCACAGCTTCTGCATGGCAAAAGAAACAGTCACTAGAGTGAATCGGCAACCAACAGAATGGGAAAAATTTTTGCAGTTTACCCATCTGACAAAGGGCTGATATCCAGAATTTACAAAGAACTGAAACAGATTTATAGGAAAAAAACAAGTCCATTGAAAAATGGGCAAAGGATATGAACAGACACTTTACAAAAGAAGACATACATTAGGCCAACAAACACATGAAAAAATGGTCATCATCACTGGTCATTAGAGAGATGCAAATCAAAACCACATTGAGATACCATCTCACGCCAGTTAGAATGGTGATCATTAAAAAATCTGGAGACAACAGATGCTGGAGAGGATGTGGAGAAAAAGGAACACTTTTACACTGTTGGTGGGAGTGCAAATTAGTTCAACCATTGTGGAAGACGGTGTGGCGATTCCTCAAGGCCTTAGAAATAGAAATTCCATTTGACCCAGCAATCCCATTACTGGGTATATATCCAAAGGACTATAAATCGTTCTACTATAAGGACACATGCACACGAATGTTCATTGCAGCACTGTTTACAATAGCAAAGACCTGGAACCAACCCAAATGCCCACTGATGATAGACTGGAATGGGAAAATGTGGCACATATACACCATGGAATATTATGCAGCAATCAGAAATGATGAGTTCGTGTCGTTTGTAGGGACAGGGATGAATCTGGAGAACATCATTCTCAGCAAACTGACACAAGAACAGAAAATGAAATACTGCATATTCTCACTCATACGTGGGTGATGAAAAATGAGAACACATGGACACAGGGAGGGGAGCACTACACACTGGGGTCTATTGGGGGAAAAGGGGAGGGACAGCATGGGGGAGAGCTGGGGGGGGGATAGTCTGGGGAGAAATGCCAAATGTGGGTGAAGAGGAGAAAGGAAGCAAGACACACTGCCATGTGTGTACCTATGCAACTGTCTTGCATGTTCTGCACATGTACCCCAAAACCTAAAATGCAATAAAAACATTAAAAAAAAAAAAAGAAATACACTTAAAATCAGGAATAAAACTTGAATGTTCATTATCCGTGCTTTTGTTGTTGTTGTTGTTGTTGTTCCAAATATGGTATGTATGAACATTATTATACATATATCATCATGAGTATAAATATGAATTGCACTTGGATACATACTTAGAAGTAGAATTTCTGTATCATAGAATTATTGATGGTTCCATTTTATAAGACAATGACTGTTTTCCAAAAGGATTACACCAAATTATTCCCCTACATCCGTTAATTGATGGGAGATCTTATTGACCTATATTCTCACATACATTTGATAACCTCAAATGTCTTTATTTCTACTATAGGCTGTTATTTTAGTACAAAAGAAAATAGCATTAATTATACACTATGTGTCAGCAGTTTCACATGTGCTATCCCATTCTAACTCTGTATTATAATCATTCTCATTTTACAGATGAATTTTGTTCAAAGTCATAAAGCTCCCCCAGCAGGCAGCCCTTCTTACAAATCTAGTAGAGAAGTGGAAGTTTACAACCGCTGTGGAGCAGCCCTTCAAGGAAAGTAGAAAGTGGTAAAGAGATACTCCCAAGTCACATACAAAATGTGTTGTTCAGTTAAAGCAAAATAAGTGGGAAGCCATTAGCCTAAGACTGTGTACTTTTAGTTCCTATATAACACCACAACCTAACTTGTACAGAAACAAATCAAACAGTTTATTTTTTGTAACTCGTAGCTGGATTTCATCCAATCACAAACAGCTGAGTTTCAGCCAATCACAGGCAGTCAGTTGATCAGATCATGCCTAAAATAAGGCAAACTAAGGCAAATGTCTAACTATAACCAGTCAGGTGAGTTCTCTACTTTGCTACCATGTTCAGCCTTTAAAAGCCTGCTGCTCATGCTTCTGTGCTGAACTCTCTGAACCTCTTCTGGTTCTGAGTGCTGCCCAATTCATGAATCATTCTTTGCTCAAATAAACCATTAAATATAATTTGTCTAAAGTTTTTCTTTTAACATTTTGATGTCAGAAGCAGAATGCAGAAGAGACTTCCAGTGATCCCCAGGAGCATTGAGTGATGAAGCAAAGGTACCCCCTAGGCCCACTGTTTCCATCACACTGTCATCATAACTGGAGGTTGTAGGTGAGTCTCCTCCAAATTCAAGCTCTGTGAATTTGCATTTTGAGCTCTTCAACTTTTTTGAGTAATTATTTTGCTAGAGTTTGGGATAGGATTAGAGCCAATAAATAATTATACTGGGTCGAGTTAGAGGCCTCAGGTAGGTACCTTTTGAAAATGGATTCCTCCAAATGTAAGGAATCTGGAAATCCAAGAGTCTGGGACTCCACTTTCTGAGATATCAGTTAATTTTATGTACCAAATTTATGGGCCCAGAACCAGTGTATTTTTGGAAAAAATAGGTTTAGCATTACTAAAGATAACTTGGAATTACAGTAGCCACAGTAGAGAAGTTTTCATTTTGAGGAGCATTTGAAAAGAAAGAATCCAAAACATTTCAAAAACAATGGGCTGTATTTTTGATTGGCATGCACAGGTTTCTAACAGATTAAATGAATCAGAAACTGCCTTTCTAAAAGACTCCTTACAAAACACAAATGAGAGATATTAAAAATCTTTTGCACAAATATAAGTTAAAAACTTCAGTCATGAGGATGGATAATCTTGTTCCATTTTTTTCTTGGCCTCAGAAAAACAATTTGGATACAGATGCTTTTTAATAAGTTAATAAACTTTGTACTCTAGTACCTGGCATATGGCTAAAATTTAAAATAAAAGCTTTAAGATCTGCCTTGGTCTGTATGCTTATTTATATCTGTCTATAGGAATGTTATGTGTGACATTTTACTACCTCTGGATAGTATTGACAAAATTAATTTGTAAAAGAGCTCTATTATAACTGCTAAATTTAAAAAAAAAAAAAGCTCTTATATTGTTAACTATTCCTTAAAAGTTCAGAAAGGTAGAAGCTAACCTAAAATGTTTTTCAAGTTCATGTGATCTGGGAGAATTTTCAGTAACTAAAATTTGTTAAAGCTTGTCAGTTTGATAAAAATAGGCATGTCTTTAGAGTCATCAGCATTAAATACAGATGTACGAACTTCTACCTAAGTTTACTAGTAAAATAAGCTCATATTACCACTATATTAAAAAACATGTCAGTAAGAAACATAGTTTGGCCAGGCGCATTGGCTCACACCTATAATTCCAGCACTTCAGGAGGCCGAGGTGAGTGGATTCCCTGAGGTGAGGAGTTTAAGACCATCCTGGCTAACATAGTGAAACCCTGTCTCTACTAAAAATACAAAAATGAACTGGGTGTGGTGGCACACGCATGTAGTCCCAGCTTCTCAGGAAGTTGAGGCAGGAGAATTGTTTGAACCCAAGAGACAGAGGTTGCAGTGAGTCAAGATGGTGCCACTGCACTCCAGCCTGGGCAACAAAGCAAAACTCCATCTCCAAAAAAAAAAGAAAGAAAGGAAAAGAGAAAAAAGAAAGGCAAAGAAAAGAAAAATAAGATAATGGCAGTTTATTATCTCATTTTCATAACATTCGAGGACAATTGTTTTTTTTAAGTGACTTAAACAGATATAATTGAGATAAAATTCCTGTATAAAAGATGTCCTCCCTATACAGGGAGGTTTTAACATTCTTATCATCAATTAAGTGGAGGCTGAGGGAAATCTGTACAAACAATGATTTAATCCTCAGGCCTAGCCAAAAACCAAAAGACAGATAAAATTTCACCTCCCTATAGCTTCTTAATACACAAAAACTAAAGATAGCTGGGTCTGCTAATAAACATGTCCTGTGCCACATTGAAAAATTGTACCATGAAGAAGCAGATGCTTCTAGAATTATAAAACGATGTTAAATCGCAAAATGCTGGCACGTTGCAGGCAGTTCACAATTGCTTCCTTCCTTATTTTCATTGTAAATTATCAGTTAAAACCTCTAATTAATATATGTAACTAAAATCACTAGAAATAAGGGAAACATCATATGCCAGTATACAAGGAAGATAAGATGTGGTTTTTGTAAGGTAACCTATGAAGTATGTGTTCTGCCTTGTTAAGGGAAAAGAAGAGTAATTTTTAACCCAAAATAGAATGACTGGTTGTTCCATGAGGAGAAAGAGGAAAAATGTAGGACAAAAACTAAATGGATACAATACAGTTGTAGGTTTGTGAAAGAGGAATCTTAGTAAAGCAATTTTATGTGTAATAAGCTGGCTAAAAATTAAAGAGAATTATATATATATATATTTTAATTGTACTTCAGGTTCTGGGTTACATGTGCAGATCACGCAGGATTGTTGCATAGGTACATAATGGCAATGTGGTTTGTTGCCTCCATCCCCCCATCACCTCTCTGGCATTTCTCCCCAGGTTATCCCCCACCCAACCTTCCCACTCCCCTGCTGTCCCCCCCAGCCCCTGCCAACAGAACCCAGTGTGTGATGCTCCCCTCCTGGTGTCCATGTGTTCTCATTGTTCAACACCTGCCTATGAGTGAGAACATGTGGTGTTTGATTTTCCGTTCTTGTGTCAGTTTGCTGAGAATGATGGCTTCCAGATTCATCCATGTCCCTACAAAGGACACAAACTCATCATTTTTCATCGCTGCATAGTATTCTGTGGTGTATATGTGCCACATTTTCCTTGTTCAGTGTTTCATTGATAGGCATTTTGGTTGGTTCCAGGTTTTTGCTATTGTAAATAGTGCCACAATGAACTTATGTGTGCATGTGTCTTTATAACAGAACGATTTATAATCCTTTGGGTATATAACCAGTAATGGGATTACTGGGTCAAATGGAATTTCTATTTCTAGGTCCTTGAGAAAACGGAACATTGTCTTCCACAATGGTTGAACTAATTACACTCCCACCAACAACGTAAAAGTATTCCTTTCTCCACATCTTCTCCAGCATCTGTTGTCTCCAGATTTTTAATGATTGCCATTCTAACAGGCATGAGATGGTATCTCAATGTGGTTTTGATTTGCATTTCTCTAATGACCAGTGATGATGAGTATTTTTTCATGTTTGTTGACCTCATATATGTCTTCTTTTGAAAAGTGTCTGTTCATAGACTTCACCCACTTTTGGATGGGTTTGTGTGTTTGTTTCTTGTAAATCTGTTTTAGTTCTTTGTAGATTCTGGATATTAGCCCTTTGTCAGATGGGTAGACTGCAAAAAAATTTTCCCATTCTGTTGGTTGCCAGTTCACTCTAATGATTGTATCTTCTGCTGTATAGAAGCTCTGGAGTTTAATTAGGTTCCATTTGTCTATTTTGGTTTTTGTTGCCAATGCTTTTGGTGTTTTAGTCATGAAGTCCTTGCCTATGCCTATGTCCTGAATGGTTTTGCCTAGGTTTTCTTCTAGGATTTTTATGGGATTAGGTCTTATGTTTAAGTCATTAGTCCATCTGGAGTTAATTTTAGTGTAAGGTGTCAGGAAGGGGTCCAGTATCAGCTTTATACACATGGCTATCCAGTTTTCCCAACACCATTTATTAAACAGGGAATCCTTTCCCCATTTCTTGTTTTTGTCGGGTTTGTCAAAGATCAGATAGTTGTAGATGTGTGGCATTGCCTCTGAGGCCTCTGTTCTGTTCCATTGGTCTATATCTCTGTTTTGGTACCAGTACCATGCTATAGCCTTGTAGTATTCTTTGAAGTCAGGTAGTGTGATGCCTCTGGCTTTGTTCTTTTTGTTTAGGATTGTCTTGGCTATGTGGGCTCTCTTTTGGTCCATATGAAGTTTAAGGTTGTTTTTTCCAGTTCTGTGAAGGTCATTTGTAGCTTGATGGAGATAGCATTGAATTTATCAATTACTTTGGACAGTATGGCCATTTTCACAATATTGATTCTTCCTAACCATTAGCATGGAATATTTCTCCATCTGTTTGTGTCCTTTCTTATTTCCTTGAACAGTGGTTTGCAGTTCTCCTTGAAGAGGTCCTTTACATCCTTTGTTAGTTGTATTCGTAGGTATTTTATTCTCTTTGTAGCAATTTTGAATGACAGTTTGCTCATGACTTGGCTCTCTGTTAGTCTGTTACTGGTGTTAGGAATGCTTGTGATTTCTGCACATTGATTTTGTATCCTGACACTGCTGAAGTTGCTTATCAGTTTAAGGAGATTTTGGGCTGAGATGACAGGGTTTTCTAAATATACAATCATGTCTGCAAATAGAGACAATTTTACTTCCTTGTTTCCTAACTGAATGCCCTTTTTTTTTTCTTGCCTGATTGCTCTGTCTAGAACTTCCAATACTATCTTGAACAGGAGTGGTGAGAGAGGGCATCCTTGTCTAGTTCCAGATTTCAAAGGGTATCCTTCCAGTTTTTGCCTATTCAGTATGATATTGGCTGTAGGTCTGTCATAAATAGCTTTTATTATTTTGAGATGTGTTTCTTTGACACCTAGTTCATTGAAAGTTTTTAGCATAAAGGGCTGTTGAATTTTGTCAAAGGCCTTCTCAGCATCTATTGAGAGAATCATGTGGTTTTTGTCTTTGGCTCTGTTTATGTGGTGAATTACGTTTATAGACTTGCATATGTTGAAGCAGCCTTGCAACCCCAGGATGAAGCCTACTTGATCGTGATGGATAAGCTTTTTGATGTGCTGTTGCAATTGGTTTGCCGGTATTTTATTGAAGATTTTTGCATCTATGTTCATCATGAATATTGGCCTGAAGTTTTCTTTTTTTGTTGAGTCTCTGCTAGGTTTTGGTATCAGGATGATGTTGGTCTCATAAAACGATTTGGTTAGGATTCCCTCTTTTTGTATTGTTTGGAATAGTTTCAGAAAGAATGGTACCAGCTCCTCTTTGTACGTCTGGTAGAATTCAGCTGTGAACCTGTCTGGACCTGGGCTTTTTTTGGTTGGTAGGCTATTAATTGCTGCCTCAACTTCAGCCCTTGTTATTGGTCTGTACAAGGTTTCAACTTCTTCCTGGTTTGGGCTTGGGAGGGTGCAAGTGTCCAGGAATTTATCCATTTCTTCCAGGTTTACTGCTTTATGTGCATAGAGTTGTTTGTAGTAATCTCTGATGGAGTTTGTATGTCTGTGAAATTCGTGGTGATATCCCCTTCATCTTTTTTTATTGCATCTATTTGATTCTTCTCCCTTTTATTTTTTATTAATCTGGCCAGCAATCTATTTTGTTGATCTTTTCAAAAAATCATCTCCTGGATTAATGGATTTTTGAAGGTTTTTCTTGCATCTCTATCTCCTTCAGTTCTGCTCTGATCTTAATTATTTGTTGTCTTCTGCTAGGTTTTGAGTTTTTTTGATCTTGCTCCTCTAGCTCTTTCAATTTTGATGATATGGTGTTGATTTTACATCTTTTCTTGCTTCTCATGTGGGCATTTATTGCTATAAATTTCCCTCTAGACACTGCTTTAAATGTGTCCCATAGGATCCAGTACGTTGTATCTTCATTCTCATTGGTTTCAAACAACATCATTATTTCTGCCTTCATTTCTTTGTTTATCCATTAGCATTAATACCAAAAGTACACTGATGCAATTGTAGAATTTGGACCTTTCTGTTAAAACAATAAGCTTTCTTGGAGTATTGGTCTGTTATTTATAAAAAATTATGAAGAGAGAGAGATCCAAGATGGCCAATTAGCAGCAGCTCAGGATTGCAGCTCCCAGTGAAAGCACAGAGAGTAAGTGGACGCCACACTCCCAGATGAATTTCTGTTGCCCACAGACCAGGAGATTCCCAGCAGAGGAGTCCCATGGGTTGCCAGCGCAACTCTTTTGGCCAGCACGGCTGTTTTGCCGGCACTCCGGCGCAGCAGTCCTCAGTGCGGAGTATACGAGACTGGGTGCCCTTTTAGTTGGCGTTTGGAGCTCCGAGAAAGCAGACAGAGTCACCCATTCAGCTGATTGAAAAGGGGACTGAAACAGGGAGCCAGACAAGGAGATTCCCGGACAAAAAAGCACCACAAATCTCAATGCTCCTGTTTCAGCTGGCTCAGTGGGTCACCACAAAGGAAATTACACAGATTCCGGTGCCCTTTCAACAGGTGACTGGAATTCCTGGGAGAGAATTGACCATTCAACAACAACAAAAAAAGAAGGCTCTGAGACAGGGAGCCAGGTGATCAGGCTCAGCTGGTCCCACCCCCACAAAAAAACACAGCAGTTGGAAATGCTGAGGATTGAGTTTCACAGTAAGCACAGCTGAACCTGGGAATGTCCAGCTCTGTGGAGGAGGGGCGTCCACCGAAGGAAAACTAAGAAACAGAAAAAGCTTTATCACCAACAAGCTGGACATCCACTCAGAGACCCAATCTGGAAAGTCAGCAATTACAAAGACGACAGGTGGATAAATCCACAAAGATGGGAAGAAACCAGTGCAAAAAGGCTGAAAACACCCAAAATCAGAATGCCTCTCCTCCTACATGGGATCTCAGCTCCTCATCAGCAAGAGAACAAGGCCTGATGGAGAATGAGTTTGACAAATTGACAGAATCAGGCTTCAGAAGGTGGATACTAAGAAACTTCTGTGAGCTAAAAGAACATGTTCTAACCCAATGCAAAGAAACTAAGAACCTTTAAAAAAAGGTTTGATGAAATGCTAACAAGAATAGACAGTTTAGAGAGGAATATAAGTGAATTAATGGAGCTGAAAAACACAATACGAGAACTTCACAAAGTATGCACAAGTTTTAACAGTCGAATTGATCAAGCAGAAGAAAGAATATCAGAGGTCGAAGACCAACTCAATGAAATAAAATGAGAAAACAAGATTAGAGAAAAAAGGGTAAAAAGGAATAAGCAAAGTCTCCAAGAAATATGGGACTATGTGAAAAGACCTCATCTACATTTGATAGGTGTACCTGAATGTGACAAAGAGAATGAATCCAAGCTGGAAAATATTCTTCAGGATATTATCCAGGAAAACTTTCCCAACCTAGCAAGACAGGACAACACTCAACTCCAGGTAATACAGAGAATGCCACAAAGATATTCCTCAAGAAGACAACCCCAAGGCACATAATCATTAGATTCACCAGGGTTGAAATGAAGGAGAAAATACTAAGGGCAGCCAGAGAAAAAGGTCAGGTTACCCTCGAAGGGAAGCCTAGCAGACTCACAGCAGATCTCTCAGCAGAAACCCTACAGGCCAGAAGAGAGTGGGGGCCAAAATTCAACATTCTTAAAGAACAGAATTTTCAACCCAGAATTTCATATCCAGCCAAACTAAGCTTCATAAGTGAAGGAAAAATAAAATTCTTTGTGAACAAACAAGTACTCAGAGACTTCATCACCACCAGGCCTGCTTTACAGGAGCTTCTAAAAGAAGCACTACACATAGAAAGGAACAACCAGTATCAGCCTTTCCAAAAATACTCCAAAGGGTAAAAAGCATCACCATAATGAAGAATCTACATCAATTAATGGGCAAAACAGCCAGCTAGCATTAAATGGCAGTATTAAACTCACATATATCAATATTAATCCTATATTTAAATGGACTAAATGCCCCAATCAAAAGACACAGACAGGTAAATTGGATAAAAAGCCAAAACCCATCAATACGCTGCATCCAGACCCATCTTACATGTAAGGATACACAAAGACTCAAAACAAAGGGAGGGAGGAAGATTTATCAACCAAATGGAGAGGAAAAAAAAAACAGGAGTTGCAATTCTCGTCTCTGATAAAATAGACTTCAAAGCAACAAAGACCAAAAGAGACAAAGAAGGACATTACATAATGGTAAAAGGATCAATGCAACAAGAAGAGCTAATGATCCTAAATATATACGGACCCAATACAGGAGCACCCAGATACATAAGGCAAGTTCTTAATGACTTACAAAGAGACTTAGACTCCCACACAATAATAGTGGGAGACTTTAACCCCACATTGTCAATATTCAACAGATTAATGAGACAGAAAATTAACAAGAATATCCAGGACTTGAACTCAGACCTGGAACAAGTAAACTTAATAAACATTTACAGAACTCTCCACCCCAAATCCACAAAACATACATTCTTCTCAGAATCACATCACACCTATTCTAAAAGTGACCACATAATTGGAAGTAAATCACTCCTCAGCAATCACATAGCATTTCGCAGGTTTAAATGAAATATTGATTGGCTGCTTGTTTGTTATTTTCCTCCCTTATTCCTTCCTGTCTCCATTGTTACATACAATTATTGGCATTAAAGAGGTTTTTAATACCTATTTTTAGACTGCATTTTAGCCTGGGCAATAGAGCAAGATTTTCGTTCTCTCTCCCTCTTTCTCTTCCTCTTTCTTTCTCTCTTTCATTCTTTTTTCTTTCTCTTTCTTTCTTAAAAAAAATTATGAAACATTTTTCTTATTAAGGAATTGGCCTAGGAAACAAAGATTATGTGTTTTATCAAGATAATTTCCTGTGCTTCATGTTGTCTTTATTAGGTCTTTGATTACAAAGAAACTGAATCTTCTATATTAAAAGACGTAAGTTTTTTCTACAACTATATGGCTTTCTGTATTTACCTTAGAAGACTTTAATTGACACTCTAGATAAATAAGTATTGTTTCACAATGACTTGTGATCCTATTTAATCAAGTATTTCAAATCATTTGATATTTCTGACAACTTTCTAATATCAGATCCTAAATTAAGACTTTTCTACCTCAAACTAGCTCTGGGAACTTCCAGATGGGTCACTAGAATATCTAAAAAAAAATTGTTCTCTCTTCTTATGAAGAGATATATTAAACTAATTAGGCTTGTTTGATATGTTAAATTTTATGGGAAGTATTATCTAATAAGTGATGCTGAACCTTCTTTCAGCCATATTACATGTGTGTATTATTAATATGTGTTTCATAAATTATACAAAATGCCCAGAAATCTGATAGATTTGGTATGATGCTACCAGTTATAATTTTAGTATCTTAAAATAGTGTATGTCACAGAAATAAAATTTCCCTGTCAACTGTGGTATAATGAACTCTCACTAGATCTTCACCATAGCCATTTTAAATTTTGTCATGCACAGTTAATTGGTTTACTCTGGTACTTTCCTGAAAACTGTTACAAGCAGCTACATACCTAGTGTTTGTCTTTGAGGTGATTCATGGAAAGGACACTGACAAATACAGGGTTTTGATAACTTTAAGATCATACCATTAAATTGAATAACAATTCCCAGAACTCTAATGAAGGAACTGATTGGTTCATAGAATTACTAACCCAACATCAAGCAGAACAAGAAATAATTGAATACCAAGCAAATTCCTCAGCAGATTTTCATGCTAAGTTAACTAGTATTGAAAATCTTAGAATATGCAATTTTAATGAACTCTGTAAGATTGATCCAAGTCCAATCACCTATAATGACCTATTTAATAAGCAGTGTTACGTATACCTGACTTGGAAAAACAAAACTGGTATCTAAAAGGATATAAATTTAATGTTAAGCATAGACTCACAGAGGATTTGGATGGCTACCTGGTCTTTTCTAAGTCCTTAAAGATTCCATTACTAAAAACTGCAGTCCATGACTTATCACAGAGAAATAAAATGGTGTAAATTCCGCTAAATGGGCATCTTTTGGTAGAATGTTATTTTATTGACTTGGCACAAATGTAAATAAGGTTATGATTAAAAATTTGTCTCAATATTAGCTAGTATAGCTAAGTTTACTGCAAAGGCTGTAGGTGCCCAACAAACTTCTCTAAACTCTCTTGCTAAATTTTTTGTAGATAATCAAATTGCCTTAGACTGTCTGTTGGAGGAAAAAGGGGCAGTGTGTACAACAGCTAACACTTCCTCCTGAACTTGGATAAACACATCTGATGTTATAAAACCTCAGTAATCACTGAATGACCTGTTGCAATATTCTCATTCAAGCGTTCTTTACTCCCTTGGCAATATAACTGTAATGACTGAAATAGGGAATTTGTGCCACTGTTTCTACTATCCTCTTCACCAAACCAAAACATGGTCCTCATGATGTATGGAGACTCCTCACATGCACTGCACTGGACGTTCCTTGCAGATCAGAAAAACTTGACTGAGAAAGGTCATTTTTGAAAAGTAAGTAACCTAAAGAGTGTCACTGAAGTAGATTTTAAGTAGGCATGGTGATTGTTTTCATGGTTGTCATTGAACTCAGTCTCAGGAGCTAGAATGACAGACATTCTTGAACAAAGAAGCCAGAATAGTGGAATTAAAAGGATTTCATCTCAGTGCTTCCATAAGTATGAAGTACATACATCTATAATTTTCACTTATCACAGGGTAAATATAAAATATAAAACTGACTCATTTAAAGAATGATCTTTTTCAAGAATTTAATGAACATAGAATCTTGTGAAATCTTACATTTTCACCCAAATGCCTTTTTTCTTTCTAATTCTACCCCCCTCCCATCTATTACTTTATAAACCAACTGATACATAAGTAGTTTCTTGGGAGATGACATATTAGCTAAATATTTTCTATGTAGTGAATGTGCATATATATATAAAAATTCACCCGACTGTATTGTTGGAATGATCCCTGTGAACTGGAACTGCTGGTGAAAATATTTGCAAAATCTATACTTTGAGTAAATTTCCTATAACTGGAGTAAATTTTCCCAGTATTTGAAGTTCCCCATCTCCTAAAACTATACAAACATTAGATATCAATATTTGTAAGCATTGATAATATAATTTTTAGTGAAAATTTCTTTTTCATCTATTAATGTTAAGCTTTTCCATCTTCATATAGCCTTGTAAGCCATTCATGTCACTTCACTCTTCTCTGTTCTTTTCATTTTCACTTCCCTTTGCTACTTCCGAATGTTAGTCTCTTTGCCACTGATCATCAAAAATATTAACATTTTGTCAAGCTTTGCAAGTATGTTTTCATTTATTTTACCATGGTGTTTCATTTTGGGGTTGTATAGAAGTTATACATTGAAATACAATCTTGTTCTGTTTAAAAAAAGAAATCAACAAACTGGATAATTGGTTAAAACATGTACATTTCTTGTTCTGTATCACTCTCTGATTTATTTAACTTTAATTGCTTTGGTTCATGGGGGCCTTGGTTAAGGAGCATATTGGTGTGATCCTCCTGATAGTCATCATAGGAGTCTCCCTGGTATGCTGTATCCTTTAAAGAGTCTTAAATGCTTGTGTGCAGTCATCTGTTGTGTGTCAAATGGCCTCACTCCAGTTATAGCAACAATAACACAAAGAGAACATGAAGAATTATTCAGTTGACTTAACATCGTGACTGGGAATTCCATGCAGAGATCAAAGAAGTCTGTTATGATGACAGTTATTCTCTGCAGTGACAGAGAATAACATCAATACCCAAGGTTTTACTGAATCTCTCAAAATTGAGAGGGTGGCTGAAAGGGGGGGATTGTTAAGGCAAAATAAGGAGGCCATATGCCTGAGGCTGTCTCCATACTGTGAATTCTTATGTAACAATCCACAATCTAACTTAGTATACAGACAAACCAAAACCTAACTTTTTAATAACTTTTTTGGTGTATTTTTGTAAATAAAAATTGCTGGATTTCAGCCCATCACAGGCATCCAACTGATCAGACCAAATAAGGCAAAGGACTCATCACACCATGCCCAAATAAGGCAAACACCTAGCTATAGACAATCAAGTAATTTTTCTATTTTGCTTCTGTGTTTGGCCTATAAAAACTCACTGCTCATGCTTCTGGGTGGAGCTCTCTGAACATTTTGTCCTGAGAGTGTTGCCCACTTCATGAATCTTTCTTTACACAAATAAACTCTGTTAAATTTAATTTGTCTAAATATTTTCCCATTTATTTATTTAGAGATGGTGTCTCACTCTGTCACCCAGGCTGGAGTGCAGTGGCACAATCTCAGCTCACTGCAACATCCACCTTCCAGGTTCAAGAAATTCTTCCACCTCAGCCTCTCAAGGAGCTGGGATTACAGGCATGTACTACCATGCCCAGCTAATTTTTGTACTTTTAGTAGAAATGGCATTTCCCTATGTTGTCCCAGCTGCTCTTGAACTCCTGGCCTCAAGTGATCCACCTGCCTTGGCCTCCCAAAGTGTTGGAATTACAGGCATGCGCCACCATGCCCAGCTAATTTTTTTGTATTTTTAGCAGAGACAGGGTTTCACCATATTGACCAGGATGGTCTCAATCTCTTGACCTCGTGATCCACCCACCTCGGAATTTTTTTTACTTTCCCTAAGTTGAGAACTTTTACCTTTTCACTTAAAGGAAGCACTTTACAGCTTCTCTTTCACATATTTGAATTGCCAGCATCACTATTCCTGCACTTTGAGGCCGTTATGAAGTAAAATAAGGGTGATTCGAACACAAGCACTGCAATACCATGACAGCCAATCCAATAAACAAGACAGCCACTAAATGATTCACAGGTGTGTAACACACACAACATGGATACACAGGACAAAGGGGCGATTCCTGTCTTGGGTAGGACAGAGTGGGATAGTATGAGATTTTATCAAACTACTTGAACTGGTACACAATTGAAAACATATAAATTGTTTATTTCTGGAATTTTCCATTTAATACATTTGGACTACCATTGACTGCCGGTAGTTGAAACCACAGAAGGTGAAACCATGGATGAGGAGAGACTCGTGTATAAGCAAATATTTTAAAACTTATTCACTAACAGTGTTTTTTCATATATTTCCTATAAAATTTTATGTTCTTTCCAATATCTGCATTTCAATCAATGTGGCAATACAATTCTCCAAATAACGTGGGCTCCGAGACCTGAGTGGACTTGCCCTCTGTCCCTTTTCCTCCCCAGTTCCCCTCAGCCAATATAGCCTATAGATTATTTCTTATATAATAGCTGCCTCATCCATTTTTTCATTTCTATCTCTTCTCCTACAAAGATATTTTCAGACACTTTGTTTTTTTTTGAAAGCTTATTCTAATTCTCATACTTTAAATCCATCTAATACACACCATTCATGCCATATTCATGCCATTTTCCCTGTTCAGATGTTTAGATAGAACCCTATTGCCTAGGATAAAGCTGAAATTATCCTGGCATTCTAGACTCTCCACAACCTGATTCCATTGTTGCAAGGAAGTGATCCTTTCTTCTTTTCTCCTTCCCTCCTTCAGTAAATGTTTATGGTGTACCTAATATATGCCAGGCACTGTGCTAGTCAGTGGAGATTTATTAATAAACAAACAAGACATGGACCAGTCCTCAAGAATCTGTGGTGTCCTAGGGAAAAGAGGTTTAAATCAAATATTGACACAATAATACAAATTCTAATAAGCACTATATAGAAAAAGTTATATGTGTTAAGAAAACGTATAGCAAGGTTCATGAGCTAATTAAGAAGAACATCAGGCCAGGCACGGTGGCTCATGCCTGCAATCCCAGCGCTTTGGGAGGCCAAGGCGGCAGATCATGAGGTCAGGAGATCAAGACTATCCTGGCTAATGCAGTGAAACCCATCTCTAGTAAAAATACAAAAAATTAGCTGGGCGTGGTGGCACATGTCTGTAATCCTTGCTACTTGGGAGGCTGAGACAGGAGAGTTGCTTGAACCTGGGAAGCAGAGGTTGTAGTGAGCTGAGATTGTGCCACTGCACTCCAGCCTGGGTGACAGAGTGAGACTCTATCTCAAAAAAAAAAAAAGAGGAACATCATAACTTTGTCCTGCTCCAGGGTCAACATTCACACATGGAGTTGCACAGCATGCCAGCCCTGGTCTAGACAGTCAGAAAAGTCCTGAGTAAGAGACACTTGAGTTGCCAGCCACAGGACACACTGGCTAAGCTGAGGGGCAGATCATTCCAGGTCCAGAGATTCGTATGCAAATACAAGGCATTGGGGCAAAAAGAAGCTTGACATGTTCATGAAACCAAGAGGATGTTTTGTGACTGGTGTACAGGGAGCACCCAGCCTCTGAGTTTCACCCACACCCATCACCTTCCTGGCCCCAGACCACACCTTGGACCCAGCAGACCTAACACTTTTGCTTTCATATGTTTTGTTAGTCTCCTCTCTCCTCTTTAAAATTTAGTTCATAACTCAAAATGGATCATAGCTCTTCATGCAAAATCAAAAACTATAAAACTTACAAGTGAAAACATTGGAGAAAGACACGAACCTGGGTTAGCAGCTATTTTAGACACAATACTAAAAGCATGACATAAGAGATAGAAAACTTTATAAACTGGACTTCAACAAAATTTTGTTCTTCAAAAGGCACTTTAATAGAATGAAAAGATGAAATAGGGAGAAAATATATGCAAATCACATATCCAATAAAGCACTTGAATCTGGAATATAGAAAGAACTCTCAAAATTCTATAAGAAAGCAAACAACCCAATAAAAAGTGGACAAAATATTTAATAGACATTTCTTAAAAAAAGATATTTGGATTGCAATTAAACACAATAAAGGATGGTCAGCATCATTAATCTTTGACCACAAGATACTGCTGGCACTTATTGGAATGGCAAAAATCAGAAAGACCAGCCATACCAAGTGTTTCTGTGGATATGGAACCAGTGGAATTCTCATACACTGCTGGTGGGGATGCAAAATGGTACAATTATTTTAGAAATGGAAAACAGTTGGGCAGTTTCTTAAATGGACACTGATCATAAGGCCTGTTAATTGCACTGCTAGGTAGTTACCCAAAAGAAATAAAAGCATATATTCATCAAAGACTTGAACATGAATGTTCACAGCGTCTGTATTAATAATAGCCAAAACTGAAAACAACCCAAATGTCCAGCAAGAGCTATACAGATATAAACAAATTGTGGTATATCCATATAAAGGGTTAAAGGGTTACTACTCAGTAATAAAAAAGAATGAGCTATTGATACTTGCAACAACTTGGCAGAATTTCAAAATAATTGTACTATGTGAAAGAAGCCAGACAAAAACATTCTAGCAAGCAGACCAGTGACTGCCTAGAGGCATAAGGTGTGGAGGAATTACAAAAGGGCAGGAAGAAACTTTGGGGGGGGTCATGAATGCGTTCATTATCTTGATTTTGATGATGGCTTCATGGATGTGTATGTATAACAAAATGGGTCAAATGTTTCACTTCAAATATATATAGTTCATTTATGCTAATTCTAACTCAATAAAGCTGCTAAAATATAAAAAGTATGTTTTAAATGCAGGTCGTAACTCACATCTTCTAGGAGCTATCTCTAATCACTATAGTTCGATGTCTCCCCTGAGATCTGTAAGTACTTAGTGATTCTATGATTCATTTGACTCTTAACATTTACTGACTTGTGTTACTAGTGATCATTTATTGGGCACGTTTCCAAGTTACAACCTCAGAAACAGGATAAGCACTTTTGTTCCTTCCTCGGTCTCTAGAACAGGTCTTTGTGCATAGTAGGCCTTTAATAAATATCCTGTTGAAAGATTCATATTAAACCTCTAGAGAAAAACACTGTGTTATTTTTCAGAAGATAAAATATAGGACTTCCTCCAACATTTGATCGAGTTGATAGAAACTAATTCCTAATTTATGCTTAAGCAGCTCATTGCCAAACACAGCATTTTCAAATGTGAAAGATATTTACAAATCTAAAAGCTACAATAAATCATGTGTGACAAAATTAGTGTGTTTGGCCAAAGATCAGATAAATTCACATTATAAACCATACAATTAACCAACACTGCCAAAGTAAATGTTTCAAAAAGAAGCTAATGTGTAAATGTTCTTATTTGTTTGTTCATTCATTTATTTATACCTCACCTCATTCCAAAATTTGCATGAGCAGAATAAAGCAAAAAAATGCTACAAAAAATTTGTAGTTCCAAAACAATTTGGAATTTCAGTGTGAGAAAATCTACCATTTGTGTCACGGTTTTAATTTTATCCTATATATTTCACATACATCATTATTATTTACACAAGGTACCAGCATAGAGTAGGCAGAACTGTGCAACCAAGTCTTTATTTCTAGTTAATAACCTGGATATTGGCTGTGGGAACCACTTTACCCTACCAATATCTGGATGAAATTGCTGTGACCCCTCCTTCCAAGTTAAAGTTTAAATCTCCTGCCAAGATTTTAGCAAATTCCAGGGACGCTCACATTCTTGTATCTACCTTTGTCTGAGGACCCGTCACTTGTGAATCAGCTCCATTTTGAAACTTCTTAACCACTCGCTCATGCTCTGTCTGCTGCACACAAAGCATCAGCCACGGAATGGAGTTCTTAGCTAGTTTTCAACAAAACTACCACTCACACAAAGCACTTATGTGTGTGTGTGTTAGGTTTAATGAAGCTCTGTGAAGACCCAGGTTACATCTCAACAATGCAGGCAACTTCAAATAGAATATTAAACAACGATGCCCTACAATCATTCAACAAACAACCATGGCTTACATTTCAGACCACTCAAGTAGTAAGAACTCTTTCCATTGGCCACTTGAGGCCACATTAGCCCGCTCTCCATTCTCTAACTGGCTTCTCACTTCTTGTCATCCCTCTTACAGCTCTTCCCCATTACTTCCTCTGGCTCCTAATCCTTTTCCCTCCTCTGTGCAAAACAATTCTATCTCTCCGCCTCTTCCCAGATGCTGCTTCAGACCCATCCTAGCACATTCACACTCAGGCAGGTACTCAACAACACATTCCTTTCATATTAAACACATCGACCCCCTTTAAATGTAGTCATATCAGTAAATAGCAATTTCTGTTCTCCATTCTATTTACAGGTCTTGGATTTTAATCTAAAAATTCACTAATACTGTGTTGGAGGCCATTTTAATGGACAATAAACTCTTTAAAACCCTCAGATGCCAACTCTCAACTGTGTTTTTCCCTGTGAAGATTTCCTCGGTTGCCCGGGTAGTTAGCTGCTTCTTGTACCTTTGCTCAGAATTTATCTTGTCATGGTGCTAATGAGGTTTACTCTTCCACCAGCCTGAGGATGGGAACTACACCTTATTCATCTCTGCAACTACGTCAGCCTCTATCATACAGTAAGCATTCGGTAAATATTTGTCAAATCAATTATTTGATGCCAATCGTGTCTGGTTGAGATTGGGTAGCAAATCATTTGGTCTCAGACAGCAAAGGTACAAATCCCCACAAAAGTGAAGCTGAAAGGCCAAAAGTTAGAAATGGGCTTTTAAACCCATATAGACAGAAAAACAGAGAGCTATTCAATGCAGAAAGGTACACCACGTACCTTTAATCATTCCGCTTATTCTGGAGGCAGGCTTCCTTCCAACCTTGACTTTCAAAAATTTTGTTCTAGCTGTGCTGCCTCTGGAATTCACAGTGCCCACTTCACTAGATGATGACTCATGCTCACCATGTACCAAATTATTTCCATTTGGATACCATTTGGAGGCACCAGACAAAAAGACTATAAACCAATTCTACAACAAAAGATGGTCTCCCAGTAAAAAGTTTTCACCCACCTCCTCTCTCAGCTGGTTTTCCAAAGAATAATTATAGAGCAAACTTGTAAGCTCACTGAGAATAATTGCTGTTTCTAAGTTTCTTTTATACAACATCTTGCACCAACTTGAGCTTAGTAGGTATGGGATACATATTGAATTGCATGGAATAACTGTGAAGTCAATTCAGCACAGCAATGAACTTCAACAAAATATGTTTACATGTGAATACATATGTATGTATACATGTGAATACATACGTATGTATACATGTATGTATCCATGTTTATGTGTGCACATGTTTATACATGGATACAGAGAGAAAGTGAGAGAGCAACTGCATTGCAGGTGAATAGTTGCACCTGATTATTTATTGTCCTATATACACCACACTGTGCCATCTGTTTATTCTTTCATTTAACATTTATTAAGTTATGACATATCAGAAAGAACTATGAATAGAGGAAAAGAAGAGTTCTTGTCTCTTTACAGCTGCCTCTAATTTTTCTCTCTGTTGGAGCAGAGAAGAGTGGGAGGAGGTGGAGAACTTAATGCAGCCGCATTATTATTGGAGAATACAGACAGTGTTATCAGAGGGAAGAAAGAATACACCCCACGCAGCCCCCAGAATCAGTGCTGAGTATTGAATAACTAGATGAACACCAAGTCCATGTGCTTTAGACAGGCTCTCAGGCAATTGCTCTCAATGTGATAAAAAGAAAGCAGTCAGGTAGGAAAACATTCAAAGAATGTGATTTATAAGGAAGACATGCAAACACCACATATGCGTGATGTGGGCTAACGGTCATAGCCAGCAGGCGATGATGAATGTAATAGACATGGAGGCATTTATCAAAACTTGTAAGCCCATAATAATGTAAAGCTAATAGGGCCTCAGCAGTTTTCAGGTGCAACATTTCCCAGTCCTTTCTGGGTCATATACACATAGAAAATGACAATATTCATAAGACAGGCTGAGATACACGAAGGAGGTTGCTTAGGGGAGAAGGCCATCAGCTCAAGGCCCAGATCAGCTCCCCGGGTGCTGTCATGAGGCAGTAGTTGAAAAGGCCTACTTTAGGCCAGTCTCCTCATTTTGCATGGGAAGAAACTGAACCTTTGCTTAAGATGACTCAGCTAGAAAATCAAAACAGAACCAGGAGTAGAGCTTTAAGTCTCTCTCTTAATTGATACTTCTGCGGCAATTGAACCTTGAACAACACCAACTTCTTGCGCTGAAAAGTCCACGTGTAAATTTGACCCCCCCATAAACTTAACTATTAATACTGTTGATTGGAAGCCTTACCAATAACACAAACTGTCAATGAACATACATTTTGTATGTTATATGAATTATATACTGTATTCTTATAATAAGGCCAGAGAAAGGAAAATAATTATTAAGGAAATCATAAGAGGCATGTATAAGGGTTCTCTAGAAGGACAGGACTAATAGGATAGATGTGTATATAAAGAGGAGTTCATTACGGAGAATTGACTCACACGATCACAAGGTCTCACAGTAGGCCGTCTGCAGGCTGAGGAGCAAGGAAGCCAGTCGAAGTCCCAAAGCTGAAGAACTTGGAGTCTGATGTTCAAGGGCAGGAAGCATCCAGCATGGTAGAAAGAGGTAGGCTGGGAGGCTAGGCCACTCTAGTCTTCACGTTTTTCTGCCTGCTTTTATTCTGCCTGAGCTGGCAGCTGATTAGATTGCACCCACCCAGATTGAGGGTGGGTCTGCCTTTCCCAGCCCACTGACTCCAATGTTCATCTCCTTCAGCAACACCCTCACAGACACCTAGGAACATACTTTGCATCCTTCAATCCAGTCAAGTTGACACTCAGTATTAACCGTCACAAAGGAGAAACTATATTTAGGGTTCATTAAGTGGAAATGGATCCTCATCATCCTCGTTGTGCTTATGTTGAGTAGGAAGAAGAGGAGGAGTTGGTCTTGCTGTCTCAGAAGTGGCAGAGGCAGAAGAAAATCCAGATATAGGCGGACCTGCACAGTTCCAACCCATGTTAAAGGTCAACTGTACTCCAGTGCTTCTCCAAGTACTGTCCCCAGACCAGCAGCATCAATGTCACCTGGGGACATGTCCAAGTACAAATTCCCAGACCCTACCCCCTACCCTACTGAATCAGAAACTGGGGGATGGGGTCCTGCTCTCTGTGTTTGAACAAGCCCTTAACAGATTATTCATTTTGATGCTCACTCAAGTTTCAGAACTACTGCTGTCATCTGTACTGACTTTCAATGCTTCTATAAGCTGCCAGGTTAACATTTAGATTGCCTAATGCAGGGATTGGCCACGGTTTCCTGAAAAGGGTCTGAGAGTTAATATTTTAGGCTTTGCAGGACACCCAGTCTCTGTAATGGCTACTCAACTCAGCCACTGTAGAACAAAAGCAGTTGTAGGCACTACATAAATGGCGTGGCTGTGTGCCAGAGAAACTTTATTTATTTACCAAGCCACCAGAAATCCTACTTTTCAAAGGACAAGGATGGAATTAAAAGTATCTATTTATAAATTTTCAGGGACATGTTTTTCAAAAGGAGAAGTAAACTTACATTGTCCCTCCCTTGTATCTATTCTTCACTTAAAATTGCTTACTTCTCTGAGAAATTAAGTACCAATTTAAATACTTTATAATCATTTAATACACAAACTCAAATCATTGTTTTCACTGGTGAAAAATGAGTTGTGTTTGCATACTGTACATTTTCCACAGCATCTGATTAAGAAATAGGACAATAAATAACTAGAGTTTTCTTAAGTCCTTCCAACTGAAGAATCTGTTCATTCAGGTTTGGTTTTGCTTGGTTTTGTTTTGTTTTTGAGACAGAGTCTCACTCTGTTACCCAGGTTGTAGTGCAGATCTTGGCTGACTGTAACTTCCGCCTCCCAGGTTCAAGCAATTCTCCCTGCCTCAGCCTCCCAAGTAGCTGGGATTCCAGGCACCCACTACCATGAGTGGCTAATTGTTTATTTTTTTTGTTTGTTTGTTTTAGTAGAAATAGGATTTCATCATGGTGGCCAAGCTGGTCTCAAACTCCTAACTTCAGGTGGCCCGCCCACCTCAGCCTCCCAAAGTGCTGGAATTACAGGCATGCGCCACCATGCCCAGCCTGAAGAATTTGTTTTAAAATAGAGTTAGCCTATAGAAATACTTTATTTTGTCTGATTTTTCTTTTTAAAAGGAAGAGTTTTATGGTAAAAGAAGTGAGACGATTCAATTTAGGACAATAAAGTGAGTGGGTGAAGATAATGCTAATCTATTCCTCTTAAAAATAGAACTATGCTTAGAGGAGAAGTTTGAATACTTAATCTGGAATCATGGTGGTACCGTTAGTCACACTCCTAGATCTTTACAGCCATAAAAGGGACCTTAGGAATTATCTAGTCCAACCCCATCATTTTGCAGATGACTAGACTGAAACTCAAAGATGCCAAGAGTGACAGAGGCAGCTGCTGTTCCCCAAATATTTTAGATGTTCTTCACTGTCCAGCCCATCCCCCCACTACCCACACCCCATCTCCACAGTTAAGCTTCAGTCATGTGACCCATCCTGGTCCATACACTGTAAACAGATGTGACATGCCACTTCCTGGTTCAAATTGTGACAAGCCAATGTGTCCGTCTCTCTCTCTCCTTCCTCTCAGTGGCTCCCATGTTGAGATGGGGTAACCACAGCATGAAAGTCACCTGGATTTTCAGATCACCCCATGGAAGGCAGCTGCTCTAGAGGGTGGTCCAGCACTCATCAGGTTTTTGCAAAGGCAAGTAGCTTACCTTTGTGTTTCACAGCCACAGAGATTTCAAAATGTATTTGTTCTTGCAGCATAGTTTAACCCGTTCTAACAAACACACTAAGCAACTCACTCAAGTTCAGTCAGGAACTTAATGGCAGAGCTGGCGTTAGAATCCAAATCCCCTGAGTGACCAGTGTAGGATGACTTCATCACTCACTGAAGAGTCAGGATAGGTGCCACCAAACCAAATCTGAAGCAAAGGGACCAGACAGTTGAAAATGAAAACAGACAGAATGTGGATTGGTAAAGAGCAATACCCATGGGTTGAAGTCCAAAATTAGGAGGGGAACGGTCAGGAAGGAAAGAAGTCCCAGTGTTCAGGTTTCAACAGAGGACCAGAAAGGCCGAGGGGACAGAGATGTGATCTTGTCCTTGAAGGTCTCTTGTTTCCCAATTGATACATTTCCCTCAAGTTGATGACAAATGCTCCTAGACTCGGTGACCCAGTTACGGAGTTAAATCCTCAAAACAATGTGCTGCCATCTTTTTATTTGTGCACAGCAGCCATCAAACAAACAGGAACCTTGTGCCTCAGAATCAGATTATTTTTTTTTTTTTAAGACGGAGTTTATTCTGTCGCCCAGACTGGAGTGCAGTGGCACTATCTCAGCTCACTGCAACCTCCGATTCCTGGGTTCAAGTGATTCTCCTGCCTCAGCCTCCCAAGTAGCTGAGATTATAGGCGTGCACTACCGTATTCAGCTAATTTTTGTATTTTTAGTAGAAATGGGGTTTCACCATATTGGCTAGGCTGATCTTGAACTCCTGACCTCAAGTGATCTGCCTGCCTCAGCTTCCCAAAATGCTGGGATTACAGGCATGAACCACCGCACCCGGCCCCAGATTAATGTACCATGACATAGAATTTTTTAAAAACAACAAATTGGAGAGAAAAAAATGAGTAATTGGTTGCTAGGCAACATCAGTGCAAAGCTCTTTCTTTCCCTTCAAGAGCATTTGCTGCATCCTTATGAACAAAAGTTAAAGAGTACTTAGCAGCAGGCCTATATTTGGTTGTGACATCAACAGATACCAAATAAATTTTGCCTGCATTGCGTCAAGCCTTCAGAGCTCTGAAGGGCTACCCCCTGTGCACAGGATGACGTTTCCTCTTCTGAATATTCATTTTCTTGGTGCACACAGGTTAGATGGCCACCTTTTGTAAGGAATCGAAATAAAACAGGAGATTTGCAAAGTCATGCGAGGACAGGAGGGCGTTTGCGGTGACCTGTCTAGTGGAAGACCCTTTGTCTGGATGCCAAGCAGCTCAAGCTAAAGGTTAGCCCCGCTTCCTCCTATCCCTTCCTGGAAAATGGATGTTTTGCTTCTGAACTGGCCTCTCTAGATGCAGACACTCACTCAAATGTGAATCAAAAGCAAAGCTAACAATGAGCACAGGGACCATATCTCCAGGGCTGTCTAGACGACTGTCCACTGACTCACTGGGCACACACCTCCTGCATTGCTCTGCCCAGCTGCCCTTTTCTCCTCCTGCTTTCATTTTGGCTTCACCCACTGGCCCTGACACGCGCCACCACATCTCCTACCTAATATCTATTTTAGACTTAATTACCCAAAAATCTAGAACTCATTTCTTGCTATTTTCTCCCAGCTGCAAACAATAGGGCATCTTTCCTGGCAGTGGAACACCAATGCACTCTAGGAAGTATCGTCCAAAGTGCAGCTGCCCAATGGACACTACTTGACCCCAAAGGAACCAGACAGGAGGATGGACTTCGTAAGCATTTCCATCAGGGATGCAGAGAGTTGCTCATCCCAGAGCTCCTAAAGCACCTGTTATGTGTAAGACTCTGTTCAGAGCTGCGGATATTAAAAAAGAAAGAAAGAAACAGTTTGATTTTTGAGTAAATAAGACTAACACAAAAGAAGACAGTACAGGCTATTCATTCCATCCGATTCTGCCTTTATGATCATATTAAAAAAGATAAGAAGGTCAGGGAAAGGGGGCAGAAGATAACTCTAGACTTGGTTAACAGCAGATTCCAAAGGGCAGTCTTGTTGACCAGAAGGAGGAGAAGCCCGTTCAAGGTCACTGGCAAAAACTGGGACTTCATTACCCACCTCCCTCGAATGTCCTCCATGCCGCTCCCTCCCAGTCCGCATTGCAGAACGTTTGAGATTGAATTCTCATTCCCACTACTCTCATCCCTGCTAGAATTTGTCTGTTTATTGCCAACACCTGAGCCCCACCTGCCCCACTTCCTCTCCCTCTGCCACATCTAGCTTTGGAGCTGGCTGGCCCAAGTCTGCTTCATGACCTGAGTACATTGATTGCCTCCCTCCCCGCCTCATGTTCTCTCTCCCAAAACTTTTCCTGAGCCCACACTATTTGTTAGGCACCATGCTTAGAAGTTCTGAAAACACAAAGACAGAAAAATACATTGTCCTTTTCCTTAAGGAACGTATCATCCAAAACAGACAACCACCATAGACAGTTATGGGTCCCACTGAGGCTAATTTCGGTCATTTGAGTTCTCTAGGGTGGGCGCTACATTAATGGCAACAGTTGAGCTTTTTCAATTCATCTCAATTGAATCTGGTGCAGGGATTTGTCTGTGAAACAAAGGCTTCCCACTGAGCAAATTTCGTCTCTATAACACCTTACAAAAGGATGGTGCTTGAACTTCTTTGCTTAATCCTGTCTTCTTAGCACAGGGCATTGCTGGGCACTGAAAGCAAGCTCATTAAAGACGTATGAGTCGAAAGGCAATTAATTCAAAAGACCAGTATTGTTTCTGCCTCTCCTCATGCCCCTACACCCCCCACACACACACACACAAACACACACTTGGACACACACACACCTTCCAACTGCCATTTTTTGTGCAATGTGCTCGTAAATGACGAGCAATGCACGAGCAACAAGTATTGCTCTTATGTCCTGCTCCATTTTATTCCCTGTAGAAGATGCTCTGGACATCACCACAACCTCTGCTGCACTGCTCTCCTCCTTCACCTCCCCACATCATGGAAGTGAGATCAACTAACATCCCTGGCAAAAATAAAGCCAGAGCCCAGTGAAAGAGCTGTGCCTTCATCTCAGTACTGCAAACTTATGTGCCCCTGAAGCAGCTTATTTTCTGTTTCTGATGGGCGTGCTTATAAGTATAAACCTAAAATGTTCACAAAGTCAAGGCAGATTACATCCTTGACTTCCTCTCTATCGATCAGGCTTGCCACAATGCCCCTGAAAAATTAAATTGGTCTGCCAGGATTTATACTTTATGAGGTCTCATATTATTGCCCCAGAATCTGTTCTTCTCAAGGGGCTTTCAGATGCATACGATTTTCTTCAGCATCTTTCCAGGAACAGAAGTGCATCTTTTAGGATCTGCTCATCTATGCTGAAATCTCGCAGTTCAGGCGTGAAGACACTGCCTGCATTGCATAGAATAGTGGTCACACGAAAGAAAGTCAGACCAGGGGCGTGCATTTGAATACCTTGTAAAATGAGTTAATTGTTGAATCTGAGCTTCTAATTCTAAAGTTGATAACTAATAAATAGAAAGTTTGCTCTATTAAAACAAGTCCAATTCTGACGGCATCTCCTTAGGCAGTCAAGCAGATGGCCTGGATGATTCTAAGAGCCCACCCATCACACAATAAAGACTGCTGAAATAAATGCCACTTGACGAACAGCAAACAGTGTACCCTTTTGTTTTTAGAATCCTAGAACCAATCACAGTTTCTAATAGCATCTAGCTCTACTAATGTTCCTTCTTTGAACTTCTAAGTTCTAAATACTTTAGTGTAAGCACTTTGGGCAGGAGGAAAGTGCTTTTCAAATGGCTTTTTTTGCAATTGATGTCAAATATAAATACATTCCTTCCTGACAAATCTAGAGTTTTGTTTTGTGGTTAGTCTCTAGACTCACAACCAAGTTTAAAAATATTTTTGAAACAACTGAGAATTCTGAAGTTCTAATATTTTCCTGACTGCTGTTTTCCTGTTGCACTCTAAATTTTTCTACATTAAAATGTATTATCCAAGCAGCAAAAGTTCCCACATCAATCAATAAGCATTTGCTGAGAAGTTACTATGTACTAACGCTGTGAGATTAGTAGGGGAAAACACAAAAGAATTTTATGACATATCTGTCCCTAATAAGTTTACTGTCTACTTGAGAAATGAAATTGACCAACGGACAAATTGAAGAACATTTAGCATGTAAACTGTGCAACCCAGTCACAGAAATAGTAAGAGGTGAAAATGGACAATACATTGCAGGCCAGACAGGACTTGGAACAGATAATAAATTTCTGCATTTCAGGGCCTTGCTCTTGTAATTTCTTCGACCAGAGAAACCATCCTTGGCACATTCTCAGAATCGAGTTCAAATGCTCCTTCATCCATGAAGCCTTTGCCAGTCCTCTTGGCTGGCATTCATTGTTCCCTTTGCCAAACTCATAAGTTGCACTTTGCTTGTAATTACGTTAAAATCATTACTTAATTCTGCTTTATCATTAACTGACAAATATCAACCTTTCCTAGTGAGCTTCTTGAAGGCATAGATTGAGACCTCACCTTTAGCTTCTCCCCAAAATCAGCACCGTGTTGCTGTTTTATCTGTGTTTAAAAACATTTGTTGATATCATTTAATTTTGTCATCAAATAGAGATTATGCTTACACATAATCATTTCTGTGCTGTTTTCATATTAGTTTAGTATTTTCCATGGGAGTTCTCAAGTTGAACTAAGATATATAAAGTTTAATATACCATCCATCATTAAATTACATCATACTCAGATTCTTCATAATGCATTCCTTTTCTCTACATGTTGTACATCAGGTTTTTTTTCTTTAGAAATTAACTCAGTCCAAAAATTATAAAATCATTTCAATAACAATGCTTTTGTCCCCTTCAACATTCTCGTTTGGAACAAGAACTTGGTTATGTGCAAGGAAGCTCTTAAATCATATGTAACATATTTAGAATATTTTTAAGTACTTTCAGTTGTTATAGTATTAGCTAACATTTATGTTTACATATTGGGTGTCAGGCACTGTTAAGCCCTTATGTAAATTAATAATTTCTTACAAATATCTAATTTCTGATATTTTGTTGCTATTATTATCTATGCTGTTCTCCTTGTCCTTGTGAGCTTGTCTTTCTTTTAAAATTCCTTTCATTTAATTTTAGTGTGGTTTCAGAAAGGACAAAAACTGATGTTTGTGTTTAATTGACCTTCTTAGCCTGGCCAGAACCCAATGTATATTTCAAAGAAGACATTTTAGTACAATGGTCAAGAGAGCAGGCTCTGGGGTCAGACTGCCTGATTTTGAATCTCAGTTCTAAAAATTATTAGCTGTGAGACACTATGTAGAAAGAAAAAAAAATTTAAAATAGCTTTACTCTCCTCTGAGAGATAAGAGAAGTTCTGCATCCAGAAACAGTAAAAAAATGTCATTTTTAGAAGAGGAGGAGGAAGAGGAGGAGGAAAAGATTCAGAAAACAAACAAAAACAAAAATGGTTCTTGGAAATTAAAAACATGATTACACAGATTAAAAACTCAATTGAAGTGTTGAGAAATAGGATTGAGGAAGTTCCCTAGACAATGATGTAGAAAATATAAACAAAAAACCAGGAAAATTAGCAGACCAGTCCAGAAGCTTAATCTCAAATAAAAGAATTTTCAGAAAAAAAAAAAAGAATAAAATAGATGAGTAGCTGGACACAGTGGCTCACACTTGTAATCCCAGCCCTTTGAGAGGTTAAAGTGGGTAGATCACTTGACCCCAAAAGTTTGAGACCAGCCTGGGCAACACGGTGAAATCTCATGCCAAAAAATACAAAAATTAACTGTGTGGTGGGGCACACCTGTAGTCCTAGTTACTTGAGAGGCTGAAATCAGATAATCACTTGAGCGTAGGGAGGTCAAGGCTGCAGTGAGCTGAGATCAGGCCACTGCACTCCAGGCTGGGTGACAGAGTAAGATCCTGTTGCAAAGAAGAGGATGAGGAAGAGGAAGAAGAAGAAGAAAGGAAGGGAGGGAGGGAAATGGAGAGGAGGGGAGGGAAGGGAAGGGGGAGATGGATGAGAAGGAAATCATCAATGAAATACTACAAGAAAATAAGCAGATTCAAAGGGTGTGAATTTTCAGATGCAGAACCCACCCAGCAAAAACCCAGAACAATAGGTAAAGATAGATGTACCACAAGGCATATCACTGAGAAATTTCAGAACATAGGAGTAACAGTAGAGTCTGAAAGTCTATAGAGAGAAATAATAGATCACACACAAAAGATCCAGAATCAAACGCCTTCAGAACTCTCTACAATACTGGCAGCAAGAAAACAATGGAGCAATGCCTTTAAAATTCTAAAATAAAATAATTACTATGATATCTAATTTAGAAGGCTATAGGAACCAAATTATCAGTGGAAATACATTTTCATAAATGCAATGTCTCAAAATCTTTACCTCCCATGCACTTGTAGGGTCTTAGGAAATGATGTTTCAAAACGAAGGCCTGAGAAGCAACTCTCTGACCTTCTCCTACCCTTCAGTCTCTGGCCTTTTATTTTCCCTTGAGGAAACTAGAAACTAGAATCCCTCTTCCCCAAGGCAGGTCATAGAAACTAGAACCTCTTTTCCCCAAAGCAAGCCATAACACCTAAAAATATGAGTCTTACTTTCCCTCCATCTGTGTAAAAACTGGCCGTAAAGAACGATCTGGGCTGAAAGTGGTGGCTCACGCCTGTACTCACAGAACTTTTGGAGGCCGAGGCATGTGAATCCCTTGAGTCCAGGAGTTTGAGACCAGCCTGGGAAACATGGTGAAACCCTGTCTCTACCATATATGTATGTATATGTGTGTGTGTGTGTGTGTATACATACAAAAAAAAATAGTCTGGTGTGGCAACACATGCCTTGTAGTTTCAGCTTCTCAGGAGGCTGAGGCTTCTCAGGAGGATCACTTGACCCCAAGAGACAGACATTGCAGTGAGCCAAGATTGTGCCACTGCACTCCAGCCTGAACACTGTGAGATTCCATCTAAAAGAAAAAAAAATTCTCTGATCTACCTTCTTAGATCATAGATTATAAGACCCCCTTGCCAGAGAGGGCTCTACCTCATACCCAGAAGGAAGGAATGAATGCTCAGAGAGGCCAAGAAGATTCTTGGCTGGGTTTCCTCACTCAGTCTATTGGCAGTACATCATATCCTCTTTGTTCAGCCATATTTCTACATAGCTATCCACACCTTGTTTAACCTAAGCATAGAAATGAACAGTGTCCCCTGTACTTTTGGATCTTTATTCTGAAGGCTCCTGGGTCACATAAAACTATGATTAAATAAATTTGTATGAATTTTCTGCTATTAAGCTGCCCCTTGTCAATGATGTCAGTGAAACCCTCAGCGGGCAAAGGGAAAGTTTTCCTTTGGCCTCTACACACTCTTTCTAGAAAGCTCCAGGAGGATGTGTCCCAATAAAATGAGGAAATAAACTCAGAAGGAAGACATGCAGGTAAGGGGGAGCCTGAAGGAGGATGATAAACAGAGAACCCTGATGATCATTAAGCGCCTGTCACAAGTCAGTCCAGATTGGAGTGGTGAGACACAGGAGTCATGCTCATTGAGAGTTGTCATCACCAAAATGCCACTGCTTTCTACCCTGAGCCCAGAATAGCTAGGTAAGCCTAGCACAGATTGGCCAATTAAACATACATGCACACATGTGCACATGCATGCACCTATTTATGTAACATGTCCTATGTGTAAGGCCATGTTCTAAGTTCTTTTTAAGTATTAACTCATTTATGCTTTAAATAACCAATTAAGTAGGTATTATTATTGTCCTCATTTTACAGACAAGGAAAAGGAGGTACAGAGAGGTCAAATAGCCCAATGGTCATGAAGAGGCCAAATTTCAAAAGTACCCTGGCTCCTGAAGCTCTTAACCATAGATTCTTACTGGGTACTTGGATGATGACGGTTCTGCTCTTCCTTTGAAAACTGCTTCCTGGATTAGATCGGGAGGCTCATTCGCCCTCCTAGGACTCTGAGAGAGCCCACCATGAGCTTAGAAGCAGAAAGTACAGAACAGCCAATGGCTCTGAGCCTTCTTCTGCCTATCAGCCAATACCTGCTCCACACAACAGCCCTGCCCGGTTCCCCAGGACTCACTCAGTGCCTTGCCTTGAGTCCCCAGAGGGCTTTTGTAAGTTCTTAGGCGAGCTGAAGCCAAGCTATGACCCAGAGATCAGCTTATTTTCTCCCAGGAACCTTCACCTGACCGTGGCAATGTTTCCCCTTTCTTATGAAGCTAGAGGTATATGTGCTGCTCAGTTTTTCCAAATAAATATATCACTAGGGTTACTTATTCATGTGATAATGCTATAAAGAAAAGCAAGAGTGTGATCAGCATAAGAGTCACAGTTTTAGTTACCTCTGGGGGAAGAGAATAATGAACTAAGAGAAGAGCAAAGGGGCTTCCACAGGACTAGAACTGGGGATGTCCTGTGTCTTAACCCAAGTAGTGGGTATTTGGTGTTCATTTTATCATCTTTATTTCAACTGCACCTATTTTATATATTCTTCTGTGTGAATGATACATGTCACAATTTTAAAAATTAAAAATAAGACATCTGGCTCAGGGATCTGAATACATGAGGCCTGTCTCTCCTAGACCAAGGTCAGGGTTTTTAAGGGTTTGGGAGCGGGCGGAAGTGTGGAGATAGTTGATTGAGTGCAGAGTGAAGTCATGAGACAGACAGATGAAGAAAACATATTTCCATGTTGATTCTCTCCTCTTCTTACGACTTTAGACAGTTCACTTCTCCCCATGACCCTCTACTAGTCCATTCTCACAGTGCTATGAATACCCCAGACTGAGGAATCTGTAAAGAAAGGATTAACTGATCACAGTTCTGCATGGCTAGGAAGGCCTCAGGAAACTTACAATCAAGGCAGAAGGTAAAGGAGAAGCAGGCACTGTCTTCACAGGGCAGTAGGATGGAGTGAGTGCCGGCAGTGGAAATGCCAGATGCTTACAAAACCATCAGATCTTGTGACACTCACTCACTATCTCGAGAACAGCATGGGGGAAACCACCCCCATGACCTGACTGCCTCCACCTGGTCCCACCCTTGACACATGGGGATTATGAGGATTACAATTCAAGATGAGATTTTAAGTGGGGACACAGCCAAACCATATCAGACCCTATTTCCCCAATGGTCAATGAAGACCATTTCTCTTCTGCCCACCTCAGCGTGATGAGAGACCAAATGAGATCACGTATTTGAAAATGCTTTGTACACGGCAAAGTGATTTCTAGGCAGTTGTAATTATTATTATGGCAAGAGCTGCTTTGCTAAGGACATCTGTACATACAGGGATCCCCATTTTAGGGTCAATGTGTCACATTCCTCATATGCTTCCCACATACTATTATCTGGCTCTTTGCTATTCTTGGATTCTCTTTGATTGAATCACAAATATTTGTCCTCTCTTGGGAATAACTGGACAAAATGAAATTCTGCCATCGGCTGCTCTCACTAGAGAGAATGCACAAAATGCATGTCCTCAGGCACATTGCATCTAACAATAACCTTCGCTGCTGCTTCTCATCAGTATGGAAAGAATCGGCCAAAGCACCTGGGAACAGGGTCAGCCTTTTCCACAAAGCAACATACTTGAGTGTCAGCTCTTGGAAGAACTTAGAGCATCACTAAGAACAGGAGATGCCTGTGGAAGACTGTGTATGGGTCTGGTGCATATGCTGGCCCAGAAAAACAATCATTTTTAGACTGTTTCAGGTTCAAAGCAAATATTCATTTCACAAGGAGAAGAAACTTACAATGGCCATCTAAACTGCCCTTACCCTTGGGGAAAGTCTCACTGATGAGGTCTTGGCAGAGAGATTTCAATGCATTGCCTTTCTCAGATGGACTCACCTGCGAAAGACACTGGTATGACCCAGACCAAAGTTCTTTGCTACTCAGCTATAGAATGTAGAGCCATCTGTTCTGCATCACAAAAGCGCACCCCACATTTTATTTTTATGCCACTTATTCATTGAGCCATTTTCAGCTTCTTAGAACACACAAGTGCTGTGATAACTCCACAGACCAAGATAAATCAAGTTAGCACCAATTCCACAAACCAAGTAAAAAGGCCAGTGTCTAGTAACCCAATCCCTCAGCTCTGTCATTTGGACTATTTTGCCATTACTGATACAAAATAGCTAGGCTTCCAGCTAACTCCCATCCTTAAGCCTTGAACTGTGGCCCTAAGTGAAAACAGCTGATCTCATTTTTTCATCCCAATCTTGCCTTTTTGGCCTGCCACGTCCCATTCTGTGCCCATAAAGAGACTTCAGCTGGCAGAGCAGCATAAGCAGCTGAGCTGTGGGGATACAAACAGTTAAGGGGTGAGCAGAGAAGCAACCGAGCATCAGAGACTGTGGGTAGACACAGCTAACTTCAGATGGTGCAGCTTCAGGGAATGATCACCTTCTTCCTGCATCATCCCCTTTCCACCTCCCCATTCCACCGAGAGCCCCTTCCATTGCCCAGTAAAATCCTCTGCATACACTACCCTTTAATCCGTTTGTGTGACCTGATTCTTACTGGACTCTGGACAAGAACCCGGGTCCTGAGAGGGCAGGGGCTTGAATGCTGCTGTGGGGCCCACATAGAGCCTGCTCCCGCCTGAGACGAGCCAGTGGCCGGTTCCAGCATTCGTTCTCTCTGGGTCCCATACTTGCTTGCTCACACGCTCCCTCTCGCGAGAAGTGGCCAGCAGCGGGCTGAGTGAAATAAGCCACTCCAGTTTCCACCCACGAAGGGGGTCAAGGTCAAGGGAACGATCCCGTTTCATTACCAGATTGTTACTCTTTTCTGATATGCACCAAAAAGAAACATGGAATGAAACTATATTGAGAGGTTGTTGGGGGTTGATTTATGTTCCCTCCCCAAATTCGCGTTAAAATTCTAACTTCCAGTTCCTCAGAATGTGATCTTATTTTGAAAAAGGTCACCACAGATATCATTAGTTTATATGAGGTGATAAGGGTGGGCCTTAATCCAATATGATGTTCTAAAAAGAGAAACTGAACACAGAAACATGCATCAAAGGGCTGGGCACAGTGGCTCATGCCTGTAATCCCAGCACTTTGAGAGGCTCAGGTGGGAGGATCACTTGAGCCCAAGAGTTCAAGACCAGACTGGACAACATAGTAAGACCCCATCTCTACTTAAAAAATAAATTAACCTGATGTGGTTGGTGCACACCTGTAGTCCCAGCCACTCAGGAGGCTGAGGCAGGAGGATGGCTTGAGCCTGGGAGGTTGAGGGTGCAGTCAGCCCTGACTGCCACTGCACTCCAGCCTGGGCAACAGAGCAAAACGTCACCTCAAAAATAATAAAATTAAAAATTAAAAAATTAAATAAATATGCATAGAGGGAAGATGATGCAAAGACACAGAGAGAAAACAGTCACCTAAGGCCAAGGAAGAGGGGCCTGGAACAGATTCTTCCTTCCCAGCCTCACAAGGAACCACCCCTGCTGACACCTTGGTCTTGAACTTTTAGCCTCCAGAACTGTGAGTCAATAAGTGTTGTTTATACCCCGAGTTTGCGGCATTTTGTTACCACAGCCCTAGCAAACTAATACAAAGGTAAAAAGGAAACCAAAAGATTGTATTATTGGATGGCAGGGAGGTGGCTCACACCTGTAATCCCACCACTTTGGGAGGCTGAAGCAGGAGTATCACTTGAGCCCAGGAGTTCAAGACCAGCCTGGGAAATACAATGAGACCCACATCTTTAAAAAATAATAAAAATAGATTAAAAGAATGCACATATTATCTGTGGAACTGAATCTCCCCAGTGAAGTTTTTCTATATTTTCTCTTCTATTTGGCTTTCAATGTCATGGGAATCTCCTGGAGCGTGAAATTTAAATGTGGGCTCCATGGGCAACAGAGGAGGATGGGTGTGTCTTCCATTCCTATGCTCATGTAATTATAAAGCCTGGGTCCATCCACCAAGATAGGCCTCTCCTGCACCAAGGTCATCGTGTGTGGAATAAAGATCCAACCACCCGGTGTCCAGCTCTCCATTGTTTCTCACTCCTGCTCTAAAGCTTTTTAATAAACTTTCACTCCTGCTGTAAAACATGCCATGGTCTCTCACTCTGCCTTATGCCCCTCAGTCGAATTCTTCCTTCTGAGGAGACGAGAACTGAGGTTACTGCAGACGTGTACGGATTCACCGTCCGCAACGCTGAGTCATTCTAGTGAATCAGGGAACCTGAAGAAGGGGTGGTGAATGTAACCATAATAAGTTCATTGCCTGATGAGCATGACAAGTCAATACCCCAAGACACCAGCTTGAGGCAGATAAAGAGGCTGCCAAGCAAGGAAATGGGAGGAAACCTCAAATACATCTCCCCAGGGAGACAGAGGCTAAGGTTTTCAAGGGTTTGGGAGTGGGCTGGATTGTGGTGATGGTTGATTGAGTGCAGGGTGAAGTCATGAGACAGGGAGGTGAAGAATATAGATTCTCATGCTGGTTCAGTTCCTCTGAGGGAGCCTTCCAACTGGTTGGCATCAGCTATACCAATGGAATTCAGGGTCTGCTTAAGCAATTCTTAAGCAAAATCCTTATGATCCTATGATTCTGTTTAAGCAATTCTTAAACAAAAACCTTCTGGTTCTAACATCAGAAATTCTGTCTATAGGAACAGCAGGCATGCAAATGGTCATTATCTAGTGTCACTTGACTTTTGGTTACGAGGAAGTGGTTCAATTAACTGCAGCCTAATTAATGCTTAATTATAAATATATTTCTGTCCAGAATTATTATTAACTCTGTGAGGATGGCTTCATAAGCAGGGGACCCCTAAAATTTAGAGGTGGCTGGGCAGAAGTATGGATTACCTGGAGACCCTACGGGCAGCTGGCATCTGAAGTGCAGCAGTCTCATGGGGCTGAGCCCTTTACCATGTGGAATCTTATGCTAGAGAGTTGAGAATTTCATTTCATTGTTGGACTCCCTCTAGAGTCCAGAGAGTTGGAGAAGTGGTTGGTGTCACATGGATAGTGGCAGCACTGAAGAATGCCACTCAGCTCTCCTTCAAAAGAACCTGCCAAGGAAGAATTATCATGGTGGTCTGGTGGCACCAGATGCCACCCTTTTGGTCCCACCTTGCATTTGTGCTGAGGAAACCAACTCGTCCTGCTTTCCTCAGATATTTCCAGTTTTAAAATTCAAAGTCCCAGAGCCTGAAGTTTCCCATCTGTCCCAGGCAAACTAGGACAGTGTTCTGCCGGTCACTCAATGGCTCACACACAGCTCCCTGCCAATGACTGGGCATGGTGGAGCAAGAGTGCTGGCTTATTCCTGCCCATGCACAAATCCTCGGACAGGCAGTGTTTGCTCAGGGACTTCCCATCAGCCCAGCCTGGACTTTCTCAGAACTGCACTACAATCTGAGGATCAGCCAGCCCAACCCTCCTCTTTCTCCCCTTTCTGTTCACAGGGGCACACCTGCATTGGGGTCTGACGGCTCTCCCTGCCTGCTCCCACTCTTCTCCCTTCATCTTTTCCAGGGATTTCCCTCAATCAATCTCTTACCTGTCTAACTCTGTTTTGGCATCAGATTCTCCGAGGACCAGAATCGACACAGGGACTCATATATGAATTTTGTTTTGAGACAGGGTCTTACTCTGCTGCCCAGGCTGGAGTGCAGTGGTACAATCATGACTCACTGCACCTCGACCTCCCAGGCTCAGGCAGTCCTCCCACTTCAGCCTCCCAAGTAGCTGGGCGCACAGGCACATGCCACCACACTCAGCTAATTTTTTTTTTCTGGTAGAAACAGGATCTCCCTATGTTGCCCAGGCTGGTCACAAACTCCTGGACTCAAGCAATACTCCTGCATCATCCTCCAAATATGCTGGGATTATAGGCATGAACCACCATATCAAGCTTATAAGTATTTTTTTAAAGTTTCCAAAGCAATTGTAATGTCAGCCACATTTGAGAACCACTGTCCAGGTGTGGTAACTACCAATGTGTCTGCCCTTAGTCTAATGGGGGGAACAACATGGAAAATGCAGCTAGGCACATGTGAGCTGAATGTTCTGGAAGTATTGAGGAAGGAGAGACTAAATTGCCCTGATGAAGCAGAGGGTGGCTTCAGCTTCCTGTGCTGAGAGACAACAAAGGTCTCTTAGTCTCCCAGGGGAAAAATCTTACTATTTGTCCCATCATATCACACCAGTCTGATCAAATTGTCATGTATTGTGGACATAAATTCACAAGACTAAGCCTTGATTTCCAGTGACTTCTACTGAAATTCCACAGAAAGAAAACTGACTTCCTTAAATATCCTGGCAAAAGGAACTGGTGTGTATGTGTGTGTGTGTGCATGCATGTGTGTGTGTGTGTGTGTGTGTGTGTGTGTGTGTATAAAATGCTGCACCCATAGGGCTAAACCTGTCATGCTAGCAACACACATACTTGAGAAATGTGCAGATTTTTACATCAACTGTCTCCAGTAATTTCTGGTTTTTCTTTTAAAAAATGCATCACTAATCATAAGATAGTTATCCCAGCTGGAAATCTTTTATCTTCACTGGATACAGTCATTTCCCAGCAAGGCTAAAAACCAGATAAATGCTATGTGTGGCATTTAAAAAGTCAAATATTATACAAGGTCACGTATGAATCACTTTTTTCCCAAATTAACAAATTATTTTGATGTTCCAAGAAAAATGTTCTAATGCGTATTTCCTTTTAGCTTCAACTATTAAGCAATTTGAAACAGAGGCCTCCACCACCTCCCTTTGGACTGCCAATCTCCAAGATGGAAAGAGCCGCACAGGCATACCCAGGCAGCTCCCCGCAAATGGGAGATAGGTAGAGTGGGAGGGGAAAAAAACACACGTTTCCTTCAGGATTTTTTCTTCTAACTATAATCTGAGGTTGGAAGAAGGGTGGCCACAAAAAGTTGTTTTTGTGAGGAGCTTTGGTTTTGTTTTATTGTGGTAAAATATGCCTAACCAAACAATTGCCATTAACGTCATATCCAATTCCTAGAATATAGGTCCCTGGAATTGCACTGTGCGTTCACTTCCCGTACACACACACACACACACACTCTCATTCAAATGCACATTCAGTCTTGCACTTGCATACACATTCAGACACCCATGTATTTTCACACTCACAGGCAGAGACACGCAGTCACACACACGTTCACATTCACAAACACATGCATGCCCCTGATCTCGCTCTGGGAGTTGAGATACTCAGTTAAAGTGTGGTGCTTGTTAAGAGGATAATAGAAATGAGCCAAGGAGGTGAAAACTCTACAGGGAAAGGGGCAGGGAATTTGCCCTAGCTGGGCAATGAACAGATACCTGAAAGTCTAAAATAATAAGAGGCTAATTTGCATAAAATGAATGTATAATTTTGTTTCTTTAGCTGTCTATGGCTCCTGAGCATAAAGGGAGTTTGAGAAACATAAAAGGGAAAACTACTGTCTCATGTGTGCCTTCCCTCGAGCTACTGTCCCATCCCCTGACATTTTCCATAAGCAAAGATCATAAAACCATAGTCTACACTTGCAATGGATTAAACAATTATGTCCCTCAAAATTCATACGTTGAGACCCTAATCTCAATGTGACAGTATTAGGAGGTGGGCCCTTTGGGAAGTAAGTAGGTCATCCTCACGAATGGGATCAGTGATCCTGTAAAAGAGACCACAGAGAGCTCTCTCGATCTCTTTTTACCCCGTGAAGACACAATGAGAAGTCAGCCATCTGCAGCCCCAAAGATGGACTTTTCTAGAACTTGACCATGCTGGCACCCTGATCTCCAACTTCTAGCCTCCAGTGCTGTGAGAAATAAATGTCTGTTGTGTATGAGCGTCCCAGTCCATGGTACTCTGTTACAGCAGCCCGAACTGACCAGGACAATACCCATTCTCTGCTCATCCCAAATATGTTGCAATGCCCTGCAACCTGACTTCACCCCAGTACTTCACTGGCACAGCTCCTAATAATCATGTCCTAACTACCAACTCAGTGCTTTATTCTTTGGTCTCCATCCTACTTGAGCCCTCTGCAGTACAAGACACCATGGATAAATGGCCTTGAAACTCCCTCCCCCATGGCCTCTAAAGCACCTCTTTCCTGCAACTCTCTCTGGCTGCTTCTGTTTCTCCTGCCTGCAGGTGTCTGGATCCCCCTGCCCTTCCCTGGGCCACCTTCTTTTATGTGTTCTACATTCTTGCCTTGGCAACTACCCCACTCCTTTGCCTTCTGTTTCATCTGTGCTAAGAACTCCCTAAACTCTCTCCGGACCTGACTTTCCCTTCGTTTTTCCTGCTCAATAGATCCAGATGCCTGCTCTTATTGATCCAGCTCCTCCTGTCTGCCTTTTAGCGTCTCATGCTTGACATGCCCAAAACAAAACAGAAAATAAATAGTTAGATAAATAGATAAATAAAATAAAACAACTACAACTACAAAAAAAAAAATCCTGTTCCCCTGGTATTACGTCTTTATCTGAGTTAATGGCTCAGTCTTAGTTAGCTCAGGCTGCCTTAATAAAACACCATGGACTGGTGACTTCAATAAAAGAATTTATCTTCTCACAGCTCCAAAGCCTGAGAAATCCAAGATCAAGGTGCCAGCCAGTTCACTTCCTGGATGTCCTGGTGAGAGCTGTCTTCCTGGCTTGCAGGTGGCCACCTTCTTGCTAGGTGCTCACAAGAGAGAAAGTTCTCCGATGTCTCTTATGCAAACACTAGTCCTATCAAATCAGGATCCCACCCTTACAACCTTATTTTATATACATCCTAAAGGCCCTATCTCCAAATGCAGTCAAACTGGAGGTTAGGACTTCAATATACAAACATGGGGGTGGGGATACAATTTATGCCATAGCGGGCGCCATGTTCCAAGCTAGGTCTCATTCTTGACTCCTCTCCCCGACATCCAGCTGGAAACCTCAGGCTTAAGCTGCTTGGCCCTATTTCTCCGTGGCCCATTCCTCTCTCTCCATCCCTCCCATTGAACTTCCAGTACAGCACCCTCTTGTTCTTTGCTTAGACCACTGCCTTTGGCTTTCCTGCTGCTCTTCCTACCCCTGTCTTTCCACTGTGTGCTCCCAGGTCAGCATCCAAAATTGTAGATCTGGTCAGGATGTCCATGCAATGGAATAAACTCTACATAGTACAGTTTTTCCCTGTCCAACCCTCACCCACTGCTCTGGTCTCAGTTCCAGCCATTGTCCCCATGCAACATGCTCCAGTCACACTGTATTTTCAGCTGTCCCAGTGTGCTGCCACCCTAGCACCACCTGTCTTCCTTTGTCCAGGCTCTTGTTCTACTGAAATGTACCGCCCGTCATTCTTCACTTGGTGCATTCTTAGCCATTCTTCAGATCCTGGGGTAAATATGATCACCAAGAAGATTTTTCATTCCTTCCCTCATCCCACTTAGCTGCCCCAGGACCTTATCCATACCCCTGTTAAAGCCTCTGCTATGTTCATGCATCTGTCTGTCCCATTTGACTTGTGGTTCCTCATAAGTAGTGAGTTCGTTTGTGCTGCTATAACAAAACACCTGAGACTAGGTAATTTATAAAGAACAAAATTGATTCCTCATGGCTCTAGAGGCTGAGAAGTCCAAGATAAGACATCAGCAGGTGCAGTGTCTGGTGAGGGCCTGTTCCTTTATAGCAACTTCTACCAGTAGCATCCCCACCTGGCAGAAGGTGGAGGGGCAGAAAGGAACGATCACTAGTTCTTTCCAGCCCTTTGTATTTTTTTACTTATTTTTTAGAGATAGGGTCTTCTGCTCTCACCCAGGCTGAAGTGCAGTGGTGTGATCATAGCTCACTGCAACCTCTAACTCCTGGACTCAAGGGATCCTTCCACCTCAGCCTCCCAAGTACCTGGGGCTATAGGCACACGCCATCACATCTGGCTAATTCTGTATTCTTTTGTGTGTACAGATGGGGTCTTGCTGTGTTGCCCAGGCTGATCTCAAACTCTTGGTCCCAAGTGGTCCTCTGGATTGGCCTCCCAAAGCTCTGGGATGACAAGCACGAGCCACTGCACTCAGTCTCTCCAGCCCTTTTATAAAGTTGCTAATTTTATTCTTGAGGGCAGAGTCCTCATAAGGTAATACCTTCCCAAAAGGTCTCTCCTCTTAATAAAATGAGAATTAAGTTTCAACATGAATTTTTAGAGGAGACACGTCCATAGGACCAAGTACCTCTGCTTCCCCTAATAAGTATCTGGTCAATATAAATTCAATGCGGTGTGTTGCAGGAATGTCAGTTAATTATCATTAATTTTTCTCTAGTATACAGGTAAACTTTAGTTATCTTAAACTATGTGTTTGTATGGATCATTTAATTCTTCTGAACACAGAGAATTCGGCTTTAAATATAGATGCACTCTTCTAAATATATAATCATGTAATTTTCAAAACAAAAAAATTATGAAGACACTAGGATTATAAGCCAATTCTTCCATTTTTGGAAGAAATGTATGGTACTCATAACCAGGATGTTTAATGTATGATTCAAATGTGCTTTGAAATAAATTCTGTGAAGGCAAAAACCATTATATTTTAGTGTTTCACGTTTTACTTTAGGCTTAATTTTAAATAAACCTAAAAGAAAGAGGTTACAAATACTCGTCAATTTAAAGATCCTCCTGGAGTGAAGAACCTCACCTTTGATCCAGAAGCACTAGAATTTTTAAAGATTATATAAAAGTTGGGTTGACATCAAGATAAAAAGCCTCCTTAATTAATCAGATTAAATCGCCAGGCATTTATGCCTATACGCTTCCAGATATTCTTTTCACAAGAGCCTTTTGAAATGTCTACCGGAGGTGGAAACTTTTATACAAAAGTGCCCTGAATCTTGTAAGGAGGACAGAGCACGAAACATCAGGCAGCCTTTACAGGAACTGCTTCTTAACCTTGAGCCAGATTTTATAAGATGAAGTGGCTAAGGAAAAGCCTCCTCACTGGCAGTATTCCTGTTGTGAAGAAATTCAGACACAAAATGTCCCAGAATCAGGATGTGATCACCTTAAGTGATACTTAAATGTTCTTATAATTAGCATCATCTTGGAGTTTGTGCTTAATGATAAAGGGGAAGAAATTACTTTCTCTGAAAGAAAGGAAACCTCAGGTAGAGCAGTGAGACCTTCGAGTACCCACAACAGAGCCCATTGTCTGTGTTTCCACAAAGCCCTTCATATATCCCTATCATTGCTTTATAGTTGACTATTCAAATGACTGTTTCCTCCAATGGACTGTGAAGGCACTGTATTGTGTGATCTTTATACATCCAATGCCCAGCAGCGTGTCTGGAACACCTAAGGAATGAATGAATGGGGCCACTGGGAAGACATAAAATGCCATAAATGAACTATGTACAAATATACTCTATAGTCAACTTAAAGATTTATTTTTGTAAACATGCATAAAGCGTAAAACTATATGTAAACGTGTTTGTATGTACAAGACTACATATACTCAAAACATTACACACGTGGTATGCTGATATAGTAAGAAGGGTTCAACTGTCAGTCCCTCCGCAGTTGTATATTTGTAAGAGTTTTGCCAGCTCCGAACCAGATCCTTTTTTTTTTCTTTTCTTTTTGGTTTTATCTTTTCTGACCCCTCCTCTGTCCCACTCCAACAAGCAGGTTCCCTGAGTCAGAGCCATTCGGAAAATACAGAGAACCTCTAATGGCTCTAGTGCCTAATCCCATTTTCAATCACTGTTTTTGTGCTTTTGCACAACTCCATGTACTGAACTTCTCCTTCCACTGGTGCTTCCCTCAGGCCCTTCCTGCTTTGGTAGGTCCCCAGTGGAGGTTTGGGCAGGAGGGGAAGGCTCTCAGGCGGAATGCTTCCCAGAAGACATCCCTCGACCTCATATTACTCAGAAATTGTTTGTTCCATAATTATTTTCCAATTCTTACTGCAAATATTCACACAGCAAATAGATATCTCAGACCCCACCACTCTGGGGAACAGCGGTTTGGCATCTTATCTCAGATACAGATAATACTCTAAATTCTTTCATTCCCATGACATTTGAGTTATAAATACTTCCAATATTTTCAAACGCTCTGGGCAAGTCTCCAAATTAGAATTTGCTCTGGTCCATGTTTAGTTATCTGTGAAGTCCTTATCTATGGTCTTTGCATCTCTAGTTTCCTTACCTGTCCATTGGAAGGGCCAGCAATGGACATCCCCACACAGCAGGGTCAGGAAAGGAGACTAACACATATGTGGTGTGTTTGATTTTTAAAATTAAATACTGGACTGATTCTTACAAGCATGTTTAATAAATGCACACACTTACATTAAAATTTAAGAACAGGAATCATGGGATGAGTGCCGATGTTACTCTGAGTTCTCTAGGAGTAAAGACACTAATGGAATGGGCAGTCCATTTGGAAACCCACTCTTGGCCTCCATGAAAGGGCTAGTTGAATAGTCCTTCAGCAGTTGAATAGGAGCATGCTTATAGTCCCAGCTACGCAGAAGGCTGAAGCAGGAGGATCACTTAAGCCCAGGAGTTTGAAGCTGCAGTAAGATTACACCACTGTACTACAGCCTGGGCAACAGAGTAAAGACCCTGTCTCTAAAAAAAAATGATAATAAAAATAAATTGCAGATAATAATAGTACCTAATTTAAAATGTTTTGTGAGGAGTACAATAATACATTTCAAGGATTAAGCACAGAACCTGAAAAATAATGATCTCTTAATACATGTTAGCCAAAGCTATGATTTGTACTATTCTTCCCATTTTACAGATAAAACTGAGAGGTTATCACACTATAACACACCCACAAAGTGATGGAACTGGGATTTAAACACTGCTCTGTGGCTCTAGATCCCACAGAGTAATAACCATGTTCTCATGGTAATTAACTATCTAATTTCCTTATTCACTCATTCAACATATACGTATTGATTGAATGCTATGTGTTGGACATTGTGCTAAGAACTAGGAATACAACAGTAATCTAAACAGACAAAATCATCCCTAAAGGATAAAAAATTAGTATTAATCAAAAACCAATTGGTCACATGAACAATTTATTACCTCATTTTTTTATTTTATTTAATTTTTTAAATTGTATTTGGGCTCTGAGGTACATGTGCACATCCTGCATCCTGCAGGATTGTTGCATAGGTACATACATGCCATGGTGGTTTGCTGTCTCCATCCCCCCCAACTCCCATTGCCTACATCAAGCATTTCTCCCAGTGATATCCCTCCCCATCCTCCCTGCCCCCACTCAATGTCCCTCTCCTCCCCTCCCCTCCACCCCCACATCTAGCCCTGTGAATATTGTTATCTTCCCTGTGCCCAAGTGTTCTCATTGTTCATCACCTGCCTATGAGTGAAAACATGTGGTGTTTGGTTTTCTATTCTTGTGTCAGTTTGCTGAGAATGATGGTTTCTAGGATCATCCATGTTTCTACAAAGGACACAAACTCATCGTTTTTTATGACTGCATACTATTCCATGGTGTATATGTGCCACATTTTTTTTGTCCAGTCTATCATTGATGGGCATTTGGGTTGGTTCCAGGTCTTTGCTATTGTTAACAGCACGACAATGAACATATATGTGCATGTGTCTTTATGATAGAATGATTTATAATCCTTTGGGTATATACCCAGTAAAGGGATTGCTGGGTCAAATGGAATTTCTATTTCTAGATCCTTGAGGAATCGCCACACTGTCTTCCATAATGGTTGAACTAATTTACACTCCCACCAACAATGTAAAAATGTTCTTTTTTCTTCATATCCTCTCCAGCATCTGTTGTCTCCAGACTTTTTAATGATCGCCATTCTAACTGGTGTGAGATGGTATCTCAATGTGGTTTTGATTTGCATTTCTCTAATGATCAATGATAATGAGCATTTTTTCATGTTTGTTGGCTGCATATTTGTCTTATTTTGAAAAGTGTCTGTTCATATTCTTCACCCACTTTTGAATGGGTTTGTTCACTTTTTTCTTGTAAATCTGCTTTAGTTCTTTGTAGATTCTGGATATTAGCCCTCTGTCAGATGGGTAGATCGCAAAAATTTTTTCCCATTCTGTTGGTTGCCAGTTTACTCTAATGATTGTTTCTTTTGCTGTGCCAAAGCTCTTAAGTTTAATTAGGTTCCATTTGTCTATTTTGGCTTTTGTTGCCATTGCTTTTGGTGTTTTAGTCATGAAGTCCTTGCCTGTGCCTATGTACTAAATAGTTTTTCCTAGGTTTTCTTCTAGGGTTTTTATGGTGTTAGTTCTAATGTTTAAATCTTTAATCCATCTGGAGTTAATTTTTTATAAGGTATAAGAAAGAGGTCCAGTTTCAGCTTCCTGCATATGGCTAGCCAGTTTTCCCAACACCATATATTAAACAGGGAATCCTTCCCCATTGCTTGTTTTTGTCTGATTTATCAAAGATAAGATGATTGTAGATGTATAGCATTGCTTCTGAGGTCTCTGTTCTGTTCCATTGGTCTATATATCTGTTTTGGTACCAGTACCATGCTGTTTTGATTCCTGTTGCCTTGTAGTATAGTTTGAAGTCAGGTAGCGTGATGCCTCTGGCTTTGTTCTTTTTACTCAGGATTGTCTTGGCTATGTGGGCTCTCTTTTGGTTCCACATGAAGTTTAAAGTGGTTTTTTTCTAGTTCTGTGAAGCAGGTCAGTGGTCGCTTGACAGGGATAGCATTGAATCTATAAATTACTTTAGGCAGTATGGCCATTTTCGCAATATTGATTCTTCCTAACCGTGAGCATGGAATGTTTTTCCATCTGTTTGTGTCCTCTCTTATCTCCTTGATCATTGGTTTGCAGTCCTTCTTGAACAGATCTTTTACCTCCTTTGTTAGTTGTATTCCTAGGTATTTGATTCTCTTTGTAGCAATTGTAAATGGGAGTTTGCTTGTGATTTGGCTCTGTTTGTCTCTTATTGGTGTGTAGAAATGCTTGTGATTTCTGCACATTGATTTTGTATCCTGAGACTTTGCTGAAGTTGCTTATCAGTTTAAGGAGCTTTTGAGCTGAGACACTGGGGTCTTCTAAATATACAATCATGTTGTCTGCAAATAGGGACAATTTCACTTCCTCCTTTCTAATTGAATGCCCTTTATTTCTTTTTCTTGCCTAATTGCTCTGGCTAGAACTTCCAATACTATGTTGAATAGGAGTGGTAAGAGAGGGCATCGTTGTCTACTGCCAGTTTTTAAAGGGAATGCTTCTAATTTTTGCCCATTCAGTATGATATTGGCTGCGGGTTTGTCATAAATAACTTTTATTGTTTTGAGATACGTTCCATCAGTACTTAGTTCATTGAGAGTTTTTAGCATAAAGGGCTGTTGAATTTTGTCAAAGGTCTTCTCTACATCTATTGAGATAATCATGTGGTTTTTGTCTTTGGTTCTGTTTATGTGGTGATTACATTTATAGATTTGCATATGTTGAACCAGACTTGCATCCCTGGGATGAAGGCTACTTGATTGTGATGGATAAGCTTTTTGATGTGCTGCTGGATTCAGTTTGCCAGTATTTTATTAAAGATTTTTGCATCAATGCTCATCATGGATATTGGCCTGTAGTTTTCTTTTTTAGTTGTGTCTCTGCCAGATTTTGGTATGAGGATGATGTTGGTCTCATAGAAATAGTTGGGGAGGATTCCCTCTTTTTGTATTGTTTGGAATAGTTTCACAAGGAATGGTACCAGCTCCTCTGTGTGTCTGGTAGAATTCAGCTGTGAATGTGTCCAGATATGGACTTTTTTTGGTTGGTAGGCTATTAATTGCTGCCCCAACTTCAGACCTTGTTATTGGTCTATTCAGGGTTTCAACTTCTTCTTGGCTTAGTCTTGGGAGTGCAAGTGTCCAGGAATTTATCCATTTCTTCCAGATTTACTGGTTGATGTGCATAGAGTTGTTTGTAGTAATCTCTCATGGTAGTTTATTTCTGAGGAATCAGTGGTGATCTCCCTTTATCATTTTTCATTGCATCTATTCAATTCTTCTCTTTTCTTTTTTATTAGTCTAGCTAGCAGTCTGTCTATTTTGTTGATCTTTTCAAAAAACCATCTGCTGGGTTTATTGATTTTTTGAAGGGTTTGCTGTGTCTCTATCTCCTTCACTTCTGCTCTGATCTTAGTTATTTCTTGTTTTCTGCTTGATTTTGAGGCTTTTTTTTTATCTTGCTCCTCTAGCTGTTTTAATTTTGATGATAGCGTGTTGATTTTAGATATTTCCTTGTTTCTCGTGTGGGCATTTATTGCTATAAATTTCCCTCTAGACACTGCTTTAAATGTGTCCCATAGGATCTGGTACGTTGTACCTTCATTCTCATTGGTTGCAAAGCACATTTTTATTTCTGCCTTCATTTCATTGTTTATCCATTCATCATTCAGGAGCAAGTTGTTCACTTTCCATGTGATTGTGCAGTTTTAAGTGCTTTTCTTAATCCTGAGTTCTAATTTGATTGGGCTGTGGTCTAAGAGACTGTTTGTTATTATTTCCATTCTTTTGCATTTGCTGAAGAATGATTTACTTCCAATTATGTGGTCAGTTTTGGAGTAAGTTTAATGTGGTGCTGAGAAGAATGTGTATTGTGTGGATTTGGGGTGGAGTATCCTGTAAATGTCTATTAGGTCCGCTTGGTCCAGATCTGAGTTCAAGTCCTGGATATCCTTGTTGACTTTCTGTCTTGTTGATCTGTCCAATGTTGTCAGTGGAGTGTTAAGGTCTCCCACTACTATTGTGCAGGAGTCTAAGTCTCCTTGTAGGTCTTTAAGAACTTGCTTTATGTATCTGGGTGCTCCTGCATTGGGTGCATGTGTACTTAGGATTGTTAGCTCTTCTTGTTGCATTGACCCTTTTACCATTATGTAATGCCCTTCTTTGTCTCTTTTGATCTTTGTTATCAGAGACTAGGATTGCTACCCTTGTTTTGTTTTTTTTTTTTTTCCTCTCCATTTGCTTGACAAATCTTCTTCCATCCCTTTGTTTTGAGTCTATATGAGTCTTTGCATGTGAGATGGATCTCCTGAATACAGCACACCGATGGGTCTTGACTTTTTATCCACTTTGCCAGTCTGTGTCTTTTGATTGGGGCATTTAGGCCATTTACATTCAATGTTAATATTGTTATATTTGAATTTTATCCTGCCATTTTGTTACTGGCTGGTTGTTTTGCCCATTAGTTGACGTGGTTTCTTCATTGTGTCGTTGTTCTCTACCATTTGGTACATTTTTGCAATGGCTGGTACTGGTTGTTCCTTTCCCTGTTTAGTACTTCCTTCAGTAGCTCTTGTAAGGCTGGTCTTATAGTGATGAAATCTCTCAGCAATTGCTTATCCATAAAGGATTTTATTTCTTCTTCATTTATGAAGCTTAGTTTGGCCAGATGTGAAATTCTGGGTTGAAAGTTCTTTTCTTTAAGGATGTTGAATATTGGCCCCCACTCCCTTCTAGCTTGCAGGGTTTCTGCTGAGAGATCTGCTGTGAGTCTGATGGTCTTTCCTTTATGGGTGGCTCGACCTTTCTCTCTGGCTGCCCTTAGTATTTTTTCCTTCATTTCAACCATGGCGAATCCGACAACTATGTGCTTTGGGTTTGCTCTTCTTGAGGAATATCTTTGTGGTGTTCTCTGGATTTCCTGGATGTAAATGCTGACCTGCCTTGTTAGGTTGGGAAAGTTCTCTTGGATAATATCTTGAAGAGTGTTTTCCAACTTGGATTCATTCTCCCTGTCACATTCCGGTAAGCTGATCAAGCATAGATTAGGCCTTTTCATATAATCCCATAGTTCATGGAGGCTTTGTTCATTTTTTTCACTTTTTTTCTCTAATCTTGCCTTCTCATTTTATTTCATTTATTTGATATTCTATCTCTAATATCCTTTCTTCTGCTTGATCAATTCAGCTGTTGAAACTTGTGTATGCCTCACGAAGTTCTCATGCTGTGATTTTCAGCTCCATCAAGTCGTTTATGTTCTTCTCTAAGCTGGTTATTCTAGTTACCATTTCGTGTAATCTTTTTTCAAGGTTCTTAGTTTCTTTGCATTGGGTTAGAACATGGTTTTTTAACTCAGAGAAGTTTGTTATTGCCCACCTACTGAAGCCTGCTTCTGACAATTCGTCAGATTCATTCTCTGTCTTTTCTTGTTCCCTTGATGGTGAGGAGTTGTGATCCCTGCGAGGAGAAGAGGTGTTCTGTTCTTTGATGCTTTCATCCTTTTTGTGCTGTTTTTTTCCCCATCTTCCTGGATTTATCTCCCTTTGATCTTTGAGGTTGGTGATTTCAGGAGGAGTCTCTTGAGTGCTTTTTTTCTGTTGAGGTAGGCGCTATATCTTTTTTTGGCCTGTAGAAGGCATTGCTGGGCTCTCTCAGGTTCAATCAGATTGCTGGGTGGGTGGTCCTTCCCTGGAGTTCGTTTGCAGGTGAGATTGGCCCCGCCTTCCCAATGGCGTCTCTCCTTCCCCTGCTGGATCTTCCTGGTTGGGGTCAAACTGGTGTATTTGCTGCCAAGCTCTCTAGCAAGGGCTTCAGTTTAAGCTCTGTGGAAGTGGGGCCTGCCAGGACTTATGGTCTGTTTCCCAGCTTTCAACTTTGCCTCCCTCTGTGGGACGGTCCATCCCGCTGGCGTTAGTCCAAACTCCCATCCAGGTCCCTGCGACAACTTGCCGCACCTGGCAGCAGCCACTGCTCAGATTTGCATCGATTATCCACGGTGCCTCACCATCTGGCAGGGCTCTCGTAGACCGTGGGTTGCAGAAGGGACGAGGTAAGCACAGGATCCAGATTGGAGCACCCCGGGGGTTAAGTCCCCCGACCCGCCTAGCCTGTCGCATGTTTCAAGTGGGGATGCGGCCACCCCCATCTTGATTTGCACTCCTAGGCAGCTCTCATCCTGCGGCTCCTTCCTTCGGCCCAATCCCAGTGCCCTATCAGTCCCACAGAAAAGAACCCAGCACCTCATTTGGAATCGTGAAGTCCTCTAGCCCTCTGTGTCTCATTTGCTGGGAGCTGCATTCTGCTGTTGTCTTCTCCCCGGCCATCTTGGCGCCCCCCAATCCCTAATATTTTTTTTTTGCTACAAGCTATAGTAAATAATATCAAAGAAAAGTAGGATGAGAGTCAGTGATGTCAGCAAAAACCGTGGAGTAAGGACCTCAACATTTCATCCCTCCATAAAAGAAATGAAAAAAACGGGCAAAATCTGTCAGAATCAATTTTTCTCATTGAGTTATGATTGACGTATAAAAAAAAGTGCATATTTAAGGTGTATAATATAGTGTTTTGATATAAGTATGCCTTTTGTAATGATTCTCACAATCAAGCTAATTAACATATTCATCACTGATATCGTTGCCTTTTGTGTAGGTATTTGGTGAGGACACTAGGATCTACTGTCATAGTTCAAGTGCACAATACATTACTATTAACTATAGCCTATGAACTATAGTCACGATGCTGTATATTAGATCTCTAGAGCTTATTTATCTTATAGCTGAAAGTTGGTACCTTTTGACCAACATCTCCCAATTTTCCCTGAACCCCAATTTCTAGCAAACACCATTCCACTTACTCTCTGTTTCTCTGAGTTTGACTATTTTAGTTTCCGCATATAAATGATATCATACAACATTTATCTTTCTGTGTCTGTCTTATTTCACTTAATGTCACCCACATTGTCACAAATGGCCGCATGTCCTTTTTTAAAGCTGAACAACATTTTATTGTAAATATTGGATATTGTAAATATTTACAATATTGTAAATATTGGAGGAATGGATAATGACTTCATCCATTCCTCCACTGATAGACACAGGCTGTTTCCAATTCTTAGCTATTGTGAATAGTGTTGCAATGAACCTGAGAGTGCAGATATCTCTTCGAGATAGCAATTATTTCCTTTGAGTATAAACCCAGAAATGGGGTTGATGGATCATATGTTAGCTTTATTTTTAATATTTAGAGGAATTTCCATACTATTTTCCATGATTACAGTAATTTACATTTCTACCAACAATATACAAGGGTTTCCTTTTCTCTACATCCTCACCAACACTTTTTATCTATTGTCTTTTTAATAATAACCAACCTAATAGGTGTGAGATGGTATCTCATTATGGTTTTAACTTGCATTTCCCTTATGATTAGTGATGCTGGGCACTTTCTCATGTATCTATTGGCCATTTGAATTTCTTCTTTAGAAACACATCTATTTAGGTCCTTTGTCTGTTTTTAACTGGGTTATTTGGGTTTTTTGCTATTGAATTGTATGTGTTCTTATATATTTTGGATACTGACCCATATTCAGATATGTGGTTTGCAAATATTTTCTCCCATTCTATAGGTTGTGTTTTTGAAAGCCAAGAAGTTCCATGATCTGCCATCTATAAGCTGGAGAACAAGGAAAACTGGTGTAATTCATTCTGAGGCCAAAGGCCTCAGAACAAGGTGGTGGGTGGGGGGGTGGCAGTGGTGAAAGTCCCAGAGTCCCAAAGCTAGAGAACTAGAAGTTCTAATGTCCAAGGGCAGAAGAAGATGGATGTTTTGGGTCACAAAAAAAGAGCAAATTTACCTTTCCTCTGCCTTTTTGTTCCATTCAGAACCTCAACAGACTGGATAATGCTTAACCACATTAGTGGGGGTGATCTTCTTTACTCACTCAGTCAACTGATTCACATGTTAATCTCTTCCAGAAACACCATCGCAGAAAAACCTAAAAATATTTTACCAGTTATCTGGACATCTCTTAGCTGAGTCAAGTTCACACAAAAAATCAACCATCGGGCCGGGCGCGGTGGCTCACGCCTGTAATCCCAGCACTTTGGGAGGCCGAGACGGGTGGATCACGAGGTCAAGAGATTGAGACCATCCAGGTCAACATGGTGAAACCCCGTCTCTACCAAAAATACAAAAAATTAGCTGGGCAGGGTGGCGCGTGCCTGTAATCCCAGCTACTCGGGAGGCTGAGGCAGGAGAATTGCCTGAGCCCAGGAGGCGGAGGTTGCGGTGAGCGGAGATTGCGCCATTGCACTCCAGCCTGGGTAACAAGAGCGAAACTCCGTCTCAAAAAAAAATAAATAAATAAAAAATCAACCATCATAGAGAAGAGAAAATCTGTGGAGAAGTTGGAATGTGTAAACATTGCTAGTGGAAATGTAAAATAGTACAGATACTCTGGGAAACTGTTTGGAATTAACTCAAAAGGTTAAATGTAGAGTTGCCATATGATCCAGCAGTTGCACTGCTAGGCATATCCCCAAAAGGATTAAGACAAAATTATTTAAATAAAATGTATGTACAAACAGCACTATTCTCAATAGCCAAAAAGTGAAAACAACCCAAATGTCTATCAACCACTGACTAGATTAACAAAATATGGTACACCCATGCAATGGAATGTTATTTGACCACAAGAAAGACTGAAGTACTGACTCACGTTACAACATGGGTAAACCTGGAAAACATTATACTAAGTGAAAGAAGCCAAACAAAAAAGTCCTCATATTTTTTATTCCATTTATAAGCAGAACAGGCAAGTCCATAGAGATAGAATAGATTCATGGTTGCCAGGGAGTGGGTAGATGGGGGAATTGGGAGTGACTGCTAATAGATACAGGATTTCTGTTAGGTGAGATTAAAATATTGCAGAGTTAAATAGTAGTGATATTTGCACAACTTTTTACATATAAAAATCCACTGCATTGTACACTTTAATGTGGTGAATTTTATGTACATAAAGTTTTATGTTACCTTAAGGTTTTAAAAGTAGAGTGATATTTGAAAGTGTAAGAAAGGGGTACTGATGGCTGAGCGCGGTGGCTCATGCCTGTAATTCCAGCACTTTGGGAGACCAAGGCAGGTGGATCACCTGAATTCACGAGTTTGAGACCAGCCTGGCCAACATGGAGAAACCCCATCTCTACTAAAAATCCAAAAACTTAGCTGAGCATTGTGGCGGTTGCCTGTAATCCCAGCTACTTGGGATGCTGAGGCAAGAGAATTGCTTAAACCCGGGAGTCACAGGTTGCAGTGAGCTGAGATTGTGCCATTGTACTCCAGGCTGGGCGACAGAGTGGGACTCCAACTCAAAAGAAGAAGAAAATGAAAGGGGTACTGATCATGTGGGAAGTGGGCGGTGGGGTCCAGTTTACCCCCAAATAATGATATTTGAAGAGAAATTTGAGGGCTGAGTGTGAGTTATCCAGGCGAAGCGGAGGAAAGCACTTCAAAGAGCACTTGCATATGCAGCACACCCCAGGAAAGTGGTGTGGACATCCAAGAAATACTAGAGAGACTGGAGAACTAAGCGTGAGATGATGAGGCTGGGGGACTGGATGCCTGCCATTCCCAGGGTGCAGTGAGGCATGCTTATGGGTCGTGGCTGCATTATAGGTGACCCGTCACCATAGATTCCATCATCTTTGGTGGCAGCATAAGCCCCAGGCTGTTTGCCTCTGAACATAAACAACCTCATTCATTTTCTTGTGAAACCATACACATATTGAAATTTTCTATGTGTGCTAACACATACAAAATATTGAGACATTTGAACCTAGATATTACATAAAGGATTCTGATGGAAAACCATGGACATGTGACTTTATTTAAGCCGGGGTATTCCATTAAAGCAATTGCCTTTTTGAAAGATAACCTCTACGGCAGTGTGAAGTTGTGAGGAGATCAATTAGGCAGCTGTTTCAGCAAGGTATTACAATAGCTCGAAATGTGCAGATGGAGAGGTATAGGGTTATTTGAAAGACAATTAGGAGAAAAACTGACTTGGCAATAGACTGGCAACAGATTCAAGATCCAGCAGCATGGATATCTTACAGGTTCTCAGCAACAGCCCTGAATGTACAATGGAGGATTCTCTTAAAAGGGAATACTGGAGGAGAGGTACATTTTAGGGGAAGATTATGAGTTTGGTTTTGGGCATTTTCAATTGAGTTGATGGTAAGCTATTAATAGTAGATGTCTGCAAGCAGTTGGATATATGAATCTGGATTTGGAGATAGAAAGTTAGATTTCATGGGTACATTAAAGGTTATTTGATGCTTGACTGCAGATGATGTCACCTTGACAGATGTTGTAAACTGAAGAAAACGGTCTTAAACAACAGCAATATTTACAGTGCAGCTACAATAAGGGAAAGACACTAAGAAGAACCAGCTTCAGAAGGAGAAAGAAACATGGAGAAGTTTTAACATGGAAATTGAGGAGAAAAGATGTCTCTAAAGGAAGATGCAATCAACAGCAACAAATGTTGCTGACTATGTGGTGATGACTGAAAATTCCCCGTAGGATGTAACAAACTGGAGATGGTGTCAAGCTGGAGATCGTGTTTGTAAAATAAAGTGACTGAAAAGCTAGATGGAGTGAATGGGGAAGGCATTGGGAAATAAATAAAAAAGATCTCTTTCAAGAAGTTTTAGCTATGATGGGGGAGCAAGAAATTGCTCACAGCTGGAAAAGAAAGTCGGGGAGAAATTTCAGCATGATGTGGTTTGTCATGGGACAGAGCTGGCTAAAAGGACCAGGGAAATAAGCCCGTGTAAACAGGACTAATCTAGAACACAGTGTCTGGAAGGTAAGATCAAGGATCTGGGAGACAAGATAGTTAATAAGAGAAGCACTGCCATCAGAGTTGATGCGCAGAAGCCATTTGTTCTGGTTAGTTTCCTGCAGGTTTCATCAAAAAGTCACCCACTGGGCACTATCCAGGGAACAGGTAGTCCTGACATCAAAGGTGAATGTGATCCTTAATTTAGCAGATGTAGAATGCTAAGATAATCACACACTATGGAAGTAGCACCTTTGCAAAGAAAGAAGGCCCAGGGTGAAAGAAAGAACTGAAGAAATGGATAGGAGAATACAGTTTTAGGGTTCTCTCAAGGGACAGAACTAATGGAATAGGTATACATATATAAAAGGAAGTTTATTATGTCTATTAAACTTACACTATCCCAAGGTCCCACAATAGGCCACCTGCAGACTGAGAGCAAGGAGAGCCAGTTTGAGTTCCAAAACTGAAGAACTTGGAGTCTGATGTTCAAGGACAGGAAGCATCCAACACAGAAGAAAGATGTAGGCTGGGAGGCTAGGCCAGTCTCTCTTCTCACATTTTTCTGCCTGCTTTTGTTCTATCTCTGCTGGCAGCTGATTAGATGGTGCCCACCCACATTAAGGGTGGGTCTGCCTTTCCCAGCCCACTGACTCACATGTTCATCTCCTTTGGCAACACCCCAACAGACACACCCAGGATCAATACTCTGTATTCTTTAATCCAATCAAGTTGAAACTCAGTATTGACCATCACACATCCACCCCTTGTCAGCTTGAACCCATACACATTTCCTGAGATCATGCATAATCTTCAAACAAAGACAATAAGGTCAGAATGACACCTAACATAATACAACTATACTTCGAACAATCAGAAACCCACCAATCCCCAAACCAAATGTTATTTATGTAGAGTTAACAATACTTAAATGCTGATGTGTAGTCAATAAATCTTATGTCACATGATAAAAGAAAATGAAGACTTTTCATAGTACAATTGTATACATGCACAAATATGTTTTTTACAAAAGGAGGAGGAAATACTCATGACAATGATAGTGGTTGTCTAAAGAAAACGATTTGAATGCCCTTTCTTTGTCTTGCCTGATTGCTTGGGCTAGGACTTTCAGTACTGTGTTGACTACCAGTTGTTGAAGTGGGTATTCTTGTCTTGTTCCAGTTCTCAGGAGAAATGCTTTCAACTTTTCCCCATTCAGTATAATATTGCCTGTGAGTTTGTCATAGATGGCTTTTATTACCTTGAGGTATGTCCCTTCTGTGCCGATTTTGCTGAGGGTTTTCGTCATAAATGGATGAGGAATTTTGTCAAATGCTTTTTCTGCATTTTTCTATTCAGACAATCATTTGATTTTTGTTTTTAATTCTGTTTAAGTGATGTATCACATTTGTTGACTTACATATATCAAACCATCCCTGCATCCCTGGTATGAAATCCACTTGATCATGGTATGTTATCTTATCTACATGCTGTTGGATTCAGTTGGCTAGTATTTTCTTGAGAATTTTTGCATCTGTGTTCATCAGGGATATTGGTCTGTAGTTTTCTTTTGTTTGTTTGTTTGTTATGTCCTTTCCTGGTTTTGGAATTAGGGTGATACTGGCTTCATAGAATGATTTAGGGAGCATTTCCTCTTTCTCTATATTTTGCAACAGTTTCAGTAAGATTGGTACTAATTATTCTTTGAATGTCTAATAGAATTCAGCTATGAATCCAACTGGTCCTGGACTTTTTTTAAATTGGCAATTTTTTTTATCACTGTTACAATCTCACTACTTGATTTTGCTCTGTTTACAGTTTCTATTTCCTCCTGATTTAACCTGGGAGGGTTGTATATTTTGAGGAATATATCCAGAAATAAATCTATCTCCTCTAGATTTTCTAGTTTGTGTGCATAAGGTGTTTATAGTAGCCTTGAATGATCTTCTATATTTCTGTGGTATCATCTGTAATATCTCTCGTTTCATTTCTAATTGAACTTATTTACATCTTCTTTCTTATTTTCCTGGATATTCTCGCTAATGGTCTATCAATTTTGTTTATCTTTTCAAAGAATCAGGTTTTTGTTTCATTTCTTTTGTAATTTTTTTGTTTCAATTTCATTTAGTTCTGTTCTGATCTTTGTTATTTCTTGTCTTCTGCTGAGTTTGAGTTTGGTTTGTTCTTGTCACTCTAGTTCCTTGAGCAGTGACCTTAGATTGTCTATTTGTGCTCTTTCAGACTTTTTGATGTAGACATTTAACGATATGACCTTTTCTCTTAGCACAGCTGTATCACAGATACAGCAAGTTTTGATGAGTTGTGTCACTATTATCGTTCAGCTCAAAGAATTTTTTAATTTCTATCTTCATTTCACTTTTGACCCAAAGATTATTCAAGAGAAGATTACTGAATTTTCATGTATCTGCATAGTTTTGAGGGCTCCTTAATTTCCCATTGTATTCCACTGTGGTCTGAGAAGATACTTGATATAATTTCAGTTTTTAAAATTCACTGAGACTTATATTTTGACCCATCGTATGGCCTACTTGGAAAATGTTCCATGTGCTAAAGAAAACAATGTATATTCTACAGTTGCTTGGTAGAATGTCTTGGAAATATCTGTTAAGTCCATTTGTTCTAGGATATAGTTCAAGTCTATTTTGTTGTTGTGGTTGACTTTCCATCTTGATACCCTGTCCAGTGCTGTCGGTGGAGTATTGAAGTCCTCCACCATTACTGTGTTGCTGACTGGCTCATTTCTTAGGTCTAGCAGTAATTGTTTTATAAATTTGAGAACTTCAGTCTTAGGTGCATATATATTTAGGACTATGATATATTCCTGTTAAACTATTCCTTTTATCATGTCCCTCGTTGTCTTTTTTTAGACAGTCTATATCATTTGCCAATGATTTTTAAAGAACAAGAGCAAAAGACCAGAAATACTATATCTGATTGCAGCATTCTCAGTCATAACTACAGTAGTCACAATGATCACAATTCCGCCCAAAGAGAGTGTTTTTTTCTTTCATTTGATTTTAGGCCACTTGTGGCCCACATGCTCACAGTAATTATCTGATGGACAGGAGTAAACCATGGCTTCCTCTTAAGGTGAGACAGCGCACAGGCAGAGTCACCTCCACAACCACCTTATGCAGCTCTGATCACGCTCCCAACTCATTCCACAATCTGGCCTTCAGGGGAAGAGTAATACAAAATAAAATTTAGAGTAGGAAGAGTATAGATAGAAAAATGAGAAGACGAAAAATAGGTTGGGGCAGGGAGGAGGAAAGAAAACGGCAAGGCCAGGCGCGGTGGCTCATGCCTGTAATCCCAGCACTTTGGGAGGCCAGAGGCAGGTGGATCATGAGGTCAACAGATCGAGACCATCCTGGTCAACAAGGTGAAACCCCGTCTCTACTAAAAATACAAAAATTAGCTGGGCATGGTGGCGCGTGCCTGTAGTCCCAGCTACTCGGCAGGCTGAGGCAGGAGAATTGCTTGAACCCAGGGGGCCGAGGTTGCAGTGAGCCAAGATTGTGCCATTGCACTCCAGCCTGGGTAACAACAGCGAAACTCCGTCTCAAAAAAAAAAAAAAAAGAAAACAGCAGAGAAGGTGAGGGAATGCTTTTTTTTGAGGCGGGGGGTCCATGAGGGGACGTAGTTTTAAGGGCAAGAATTTCCCAGCGCCATGCCCCGCTTCCATCTCTTTTTATCCGGGAGATTTAACAGTTTATGTTTGAACTTTGCAGGCGGAAGAAACAAAGTTAATTATTTCAGCAGAAGTTTTAAGGGACTTCTTTTATTGGCCCAGGGTTTCGGGGAAGGTGGGGGTTTCTCCCAGAATAAAAGTCCGTGTTCATACACCTGCCAGGACTTTCCCTTTGGAATTCCCTTCCACACGTTTTGTGGAAGTTTTTTTTTTTTCCTTCTTCTTCTTCTTTTAACCTAGATAAAATTACCTTTTTGGAACACTTGTTGGGTTCAGTATTTACTTTTACAAGCATATGGCGCACCTGCAGTGGTTTCACTGCTTATTTTTTAAGAGATTGGAGGCCAAGAACCCACAGCATTTTCTCGGGGGAGCTGTGCCTTACCAGCACCCAAAAAAAAAAAAACCAATTACAGAATTGGAGCCCACGTGGGGCAAAGGAGTGTAAGAAGGAAAACACTACGGAGGGGTAATAAAAAGCATTGTACCCTTATTTGCTTTCTGTCCTGTCTCTTTAAGAACACCTGAAGCAGTCACAGCCAAGGCTGCGGGGAACTGGAGCGGCACCAAGCGTGGCCAGCGCAGGCCAGCCAGAACTAAAAGCGCACCTTTTCTTCCAAGTTGTGTGTGTCTCTCTCTCTTCCAAGTTGTGTGTCTCTCTCTCTCTTCCAAGTTGTGTGTCTCTCTCTCTCTTCCAAGTTGTGTGTCTCTCTCTTCCAAGTTGTGTGTGTGTCTCTCTCTCTTCCAAGTTGTGTGTCTCTCTCTCTCTTCCAAGTTGTGTGTGTCTCTCTCTCTTCCAAGTTGTGTGTCTCTCTCTTCCAAGTTGTGTGTGTGTCTCTCTCTCTTCCAAGTTGTGTGTCTCTCTCTCTCTTCCAAGTTGTGTGTCTCTCTCTCTCTTCCAAGTTGTGTGTCTCTCTCTTCCAAGTTGTGTGTGTGTCTCTCTCTCTTCCAAGTTGTGTGTCTCTCTCTTCCAAGTTGTGTGTGTGTCTCTCTCTCTTCCAAGTTGTGTGTCTCTCTCTCTCTTCCAAGTTGTGTGTCTCTCTCTTCCAAGTTGTGTGTGTGTCTCTCTCTCTTCCAAGTTGTGTGTCTCTCTCTCTCTTCCAAGTTGTGTGTCTCTCTCTTCCAAGTTGTGTCTCTCTCTCTCTCTCTCTCTCTTTCTCTCTCTCTCTCTCTCTCTCAACGCCCAGGTATGGCCAGGTGGTGGGCTCACAAATCGGTGGGGTGGTGACGGAGCACTCCCCTGCCCTCTAGGGCCGCCCACAACCCAGCCCTGCAGTAAGCCGCAGCCAGGCGGGGAGAAGAACTGCAGGGAACAGCGACACATTCCGGCTGGGCGCGGAGGCTCTGAGCAAAGCAGCAGCACTTAAGGAAGCACCGGGGGAAAATGCTGGTCACTGGCCAGCACGTCGGAATCTCTGGTTGGGGACAGTATAAAACCTCAAAACGCGGCTGTTACAAAAACCGCAGTCAGGGACAAAACAAGGCCTTCCCCCGGGGTGCTCTCGTGCCGGCCAGGAGTGCCTGTGTGGGCTGCGGCTGGTGGAGTGGTCCAGGATGCACACATGGTCCCGGCAACGTGGCAGACGGGACACCAACCGGGGTGTGGCCAACATTCTCCTCTGGCACCAGGCTGTGTAAGAAGGCACTCAAACGGGAGTGGGGGGGTAGGGGGTGTGTGGCTGCAGTGGCCCAGCCTGCTTCTTTAAATCGTGTGCTCTAATGGCCCCTCCCTGGAAGCTTACCCTTCTAGGGCAGTTTTATGAAGTGGCCTGAAAAAACTGGAGCTATGTTGGAAATATTGGTACCCAGCTCCTGCGCCTCACTGGCCTCGTCAAAGCTCTTTGGTACAATTATCACCCAACCCAATAGCTCCTTTCGTTCCATGCCTCCATGGTGGTCACTGGAGGCCATGCAGGCCGTGGGCGCAAGTCCATAACGCTCTAGGTCATAATTGGAATCCAGTACACGTAGAGCCCTCTAAGAAGATGAATCACGCATCTTGGGCACACAAAATTTCGGGGTACTTACTGAAAAACGTTTCATTTCAGTACCCATTTTACCTGGGGAATGCCTCAGGTCAAAGCAGCTGTCATTCTTTTAAACTGTGAGGTGGGCATCCCTTGTGTTCAATTTCAGATGGGTGCTTCTATTCCCAAGCTGAAATCCCCATTAAAATGTATACTGGAAATTTATTAAAATGTATACTGGAAAAATGGGAGCAATTTAACACACAACTTTTGAAGAAGCAGCTCCTCTTTCTTTGCTGAACAGAGTGGCCAAAATATCCCCTGCTAAGTGAAAAAACCTGGCCTCCAAAGGAAAGTATAGATTATAACACTATTCTACAATTAAACCTGTATTGTAAAAGTGAGAGGAAATGATTTTTTTTAATTTATTTTATTTATTTATTTATTTATTTTATTTTAAAGCCTACAGCACCTGGTATTCCCAGTGGTCTTCCATCCAAGTACTAACCAGGCCTGACCCTGCTTAGCTTGTGACATCAGATGAGATTGGGCGTATTCAGGTGGGTATGGCCATAGAGGAGAATAAATGATTTAAGGTCCCCTATGTGCAACTCTTCTTTTCCCTAAGGAATAAGCCTCAGCTCTGTCAGGCCTGTGCCCCATACCCTATTCAGCCCTCCTCAGGACTACCTCCACATGTGGGGACGCCCTGTGGCAACTACCTCCACCAATGCCAACCAGGGCTCCTCAGCTCCTGTACCCCAACAGGGGCCAGGGAGGGCTGAGACAGCCAAGGCATCTCAGACTACCCGGATCCCCAAACTCTGCCCCCTACAGGCAGTGGGAGGAGAATTTGGCCCAACTAAGGTGCACACCCCCTTCTCACTTTCTGACTTAAAGCAAATTTAGGTAAACTTAGGAAAGTTTTCAAATAACCCAGACAAGTACATAAACGTTCTTCAGGGCCTGGTTCAGTCCTTCAAATTAGACTGGAAAAATGTCATGCTTTTGCTTAAACCCTAACTAGCAATAAAAAAGAGGCTGCTCTCTAGCAGTGGCTCAAAAGTTTAGGAACACTTGGTACCTCAGTCAGGTACATAACCTAATAAAGCCAGACGAAAAGGATAAATATCCCAAAGGTACGCAGGCAGTCCCTGGCATGGACCCTCGCTGGGATCCAAATTCAACACAGGGGACTGGAGCCGTAAGCATTTCCTAACCTGTATACTTCAGGAATTAAGGCAAATTAGGAAAAAGCCCATAAACTATGCAATGTTATCCACCATAACTCTAAAAAGGGGGGAAAAAAACAGCTTTCCTTAAGCAATTGCAAGAAGCTTTTAAAAAGTACACTCCCCTATCAGCAAACTCTATTAAGGGTCAGTTAATACTAAAGGACAAGTTTATTACTCAGTCAGCAGCAAATATCAGGAGAAAGCTTCAGAAGCTGGCCTTGGAACCAGAACGAAGTCTAAATCATTGCCAAACCAGGCAACCTTGGTGTTTTATAACAAAAAACCAAAAGGAACAGGCTAAAAGAATCAGAAAAAATCAGAGAAAGGCTGCTGCCTTAGCTTTGGCCTTCGGGCAAGCAGACCCCAGGGGCTTAAATAAGGAAAAGGCCCGGGTTATCCACCAGGCTGGCAGAGCTTGTTACCATTGCAGTCTAAAGGGACATGTTATAAATAACTGTCCCCAGAGGAATGGGCCACCACCTCATCCATGTCCACTATGCCAAGAGAATCACTGGAAAGCACACTGTCCCAGGGGCAAAGGTTCTCAGGTCCTGAGATGTCTAACCAAATAACCCAATGGCGGTACTAAAGGTGCCTAGAGCAAGTGCCAGCTCAAATCATCACCCTCAACAAGCCCTGGGTAATGAGGGCCAGGAAGTTAATCTCCTGGACCCCGATACAGCCTTCTCTGTTCTGCTCTCCTGCCCTGGACAGTAGTCCTCTAAGTCTGTAACTGTCCAAGCAGTCCTAGAACAAGCAGTCTCTCAATATTTCTCCCAGCCCCTAAGCTGTAACTGGGGAGATATACTTTGCTCCCATGCCTTCTTCATTATGCCCAAAAAGTCTCACTCCCTTAATAGGGTGGAACCTGCTGGCCAAAGCAGGAGCCATTATCTATATAAACCTCATTAGGAAAAAAATCCCTCTCTGCTGCCCATTATTTCAAAAAGGAATTAATCCAAAGTCTGGGCAAAGGATAAATAATTTTAACGGGCAAAAAATACATGCCCAATTCAAATAAGGCTAAAGAATTCTACCTCTTTTCCTTCCCAGAAACAGTATCCCTAAAAGCAAAGGCCAAAAACAACTATAAAACATTGTAAAAAACTTAAAAGCTCAGGGTCTAGTAAAGTCCTGTAACAGCCCTTGTAATACTCCAATTTTAGGAGTGCAGAAACCTAATAAACAGTAAAGGCTGGTGAGGATCTTAAATGTATTAATAGAGCTGTAATTCCTTTATACTCAGCTGTACCTAATCCTTACACCTTGCTCTCTCAAATACCAGGAAAGGCACAATGGTTTACAGTTCTAAACCTTAAAAATGCCTTTTTCTGTAGACCACTACATCCTAACTCTCAGTTTCTGTTTGCCATTAAAAACCCATTAAACCGGCTGGGCGCGGTGGCTCACACCTGTAATCCCAGCACTTTGGGAGGCCGAGGCGGGTGGATCACGAGGTCAAGAGATCGAGACTATCCTGGTCAACATGGTGAAACCCCATCTCTACTAAAAATACAGAAAATTAGCTGGGCATGGTGGCGCGTGCCTGTAATCCCAGCTACTCAGGAGGCTGAGGCAGGAGAATTGCCTGAACCCAGGAGGCGGAGGTTGCGGTGAGCCGAGATCGCACCATTGCACTCCAGCCTGGGTAACAGGAGCGAAACTCCGTCTCAAAAAAAAATTTTTTTTTAAAACCATTAAGCCAAATTCTCAGCTCAGCTAAACAGTACTACCTCAGGGCGTTAAAAACAGCCTCCATCTGTTCAGCCAGGCTCTAGCTCAGAACCTTAGTGGTTTCTCACACCCAGGTACCCAGGTTCTTCAATATCTGGATAACTTACTTTAGCTGCAAGCTCAAAAACCCAGTGTCAGCAGGCCACTCGAAACCTCCTAAAGTTCCTTGTCAACCATAAATATAAAGTTTCCAAACCAAAGGCCCAGCTTTGTAGGCAGAAGGTAAAATACCTAGGGCTGGTCTTGTCTAAGGGCACTTGGGCCCTAAATGAGGAACGCCTTCAACCCACACTGGGCTTCCCCCATCCCAAAACCTTCAAACAGTTACAGGGATTCTTGGAAATAACTGGTTTTTGCCAATTGTAGATTCCCAAATATGGTAAAATAGCAAAACCTCTGTACACTCTAATTAAGAAAACCCAGAAAGCGAATACCCATTTAGTACTCTGGAATACAACAGCTAAGGCAGCCCTTCAAACCCTAAAGCAGGCACTACTGCAGGCTCCAGCTCTAAGCCTTCCTATAGGAAACAACTTCTCCCTATAGGTTACAAGAAGGTCGGAGGCGGCACTGGAAGTTCTCGCCCAAACTCAGGGAGCCACACCACAACCAGTGGCATACCTAAGTAAGAAAATTGATGCAGTAGCAAAAGGCTGGCCACACTGTTTACGAGTCGTAGCCACGGTGGCTATACCGGTCTCAGAGGCAGTTAAAATAGTGCAAGGAAAAGACCTAACTGTACGGACTTCACATGATGTAGCTGGAATTCTGGCCTCCAAAGGACGCTTATGGCTGTCAAACAATCGTCCCCTCAAATATCAGGCCTTAATACTTGAAGGGCCTGTACTTCAGCTGCGTACATGTGCAGCCCTCAACCCAGCTACTTTCCTCCCTGAAACAGGAGCAGACACAGAGCATGACTATCAGCAAATTATAGCTCAGAACTATGCCATTCCAGAGGCCCTCTAGCCAACCCTGACCTTAACCTTTACACTGATGGAAGTTCCTTTGTGGAAAATGGAGTTTGAAAAGCAGAACATGCAGTAGTCAGTGATCAAACAGTGCTTGAAAGCAATTCCCTTCCTCCTGGTGCCAGTGCCCAGCTGGCAGAACTAATAGCCATGGAAAATTGTACCTACTCACAATGGGAAGGAAGAAATATTTAAATAAGCAGCAGCCAAATGTTTCACTGTTCTTCATTCCCTCTCCCAAGTTTACATTTATTCACCTGGGCCCAAAATACACAAACTTCTATTTTAGAATAGCCTATTAAAAGGGCCTTCTGCCAAAATTCAAAAACACTGAGCCCATGATCCAGGTTAGACCACGTATCTGTGTATATTAATGTTTTCAATAACACAAGCCCCAAGACACAATATCTTTTGTACTCCTTCAGAAGTGCATTGCCATAGTCTGCCTCTGTAACGTGTCTTAAACACTACCAGAAATTAGATGAGCTTGATTTATTTGCGTCTCTGACTGTGCAAGCTCCGAAGAGTCTCTGATGGAAACAATTTGACTTTGGGCTCATGAGGAACCCGACAGGCTCAGTTCTATCCACTGGATTGTAAGTTCCTGTAGAGGATTCAGTTTTCATCCGAATCTGCTTTGATGTGATCTTTGCAGGAGTAAAGGAAAAGGAATGGAGGGATGTTGGGAGGGTAGAGAGGAGGGAGAAAGGAAGAAGGGAGGGTGGGAGGGAGGTTTGACAAGAAGGTTGATTAACCATAGTGGAGATCAGGATGATGCATGCCGGCTATGCTTTTGACATCAATCAATAGATGATCATTGGCCTGTTGGTGACAGCTGCTCTATTTACACTGCACCCCCACTCCTCAGCCCACACAAGGCCCAGTGTAGTGTTCTGAATGGCGGCTTATTATTTGACCACCCTCCAGGCACAGCACTCAATGAGACACTGTTCCAGCTCTCTCAGAGTTTCTCCTCCAAAAGGAAGAGAAATGAACACTGATACCAGCCCAAAAAACACACACAGTTCTATTGAACACACAAATATAAATTTATACACACTCAAATGTTCTCACTTTTCTGCCCTCAACTCTGCTGACAGCTAGCACTGCAGAATCAGAAAAGGGGTCTCCATCCTTCTGGACGGACAAGCCCCACAGCCTCAGGGGTCTACACAACTGGTTTATGGTGGCCCTGTCCATTATAGACATTCTACACCTTTAGAATTCAAAAGAAGAAAATTTAGGGTCTATTCTAGATGCTGAAGAGTATGTATGGTCATATCCTTGGATACCTCGTCTGTTATTTTACAGGAATAAAAGAAAGGAGGGAGGGATAGAAACTGAACATTCCTTTGTATTTCTTTTTTCCAAAATACCCTATTGAAGGTTCTCAATGTTAAAAGAATTTTTTGTTAATATTTTAAGTGCCTGTCTAGGCAACTGTGTTTGCTAATGGATATTTCTACTTAATCCAAATGGCAGAGTTCTACATACCTCATAAAGAAAAGTCATTCTCTTGTGGTGCTGTATTTACTACCTCAGAAACCTGACATTTCTGGAGGAGCTGTGGCAAGTAATTTCATGATCATAAATGTTATAAGACAAAATACTCTCTTATACAGAGCTCACGTGTAATTTAAAAAGAAGATAAACAGTTCCAACATTTAATGGGTCAACAAATATGGCAGAATAATTTATTGAGATATTAATTTGTGATTTCTTTTTGTCTTGCTCCTGTTAAGAGTCTGAAAAAATAGAAAAGTATTGTCATTTGCCCAAATGAGAATGTGGGCATATTATGAGACCAAATTCCTTTGCATCTATTATTTACAGTATGTCATTTTTAAGACCTGAAAGCAAAGCTGCCAAGCAACCCTCAAAGAGAGAGCTACAGCTACAGAGAGTAAGGTAACCACGGCCTGTCCTAGGGCAGGGCTGGGTCAGGGGCAGATGGAAGGAGAAGTTCCCCAAGATGTCATAAGGGATGGGGTTGGGGTGAATATATAAGCGGCAGGGATCCATGTACCAAAAATGCTCACAGAATTCCAAGAGATATAGAGGGACCAGGAAAATGTGAAAAAAGTAGTCTTTGGTTTCCCCAAACAGTTTCTTAACAACTGCCTTGGTGGTGAGTAACCAACGTTGCAATCTCACTCCCACCCCCAGTGTTGCAATCTCACTCCCACCCCCAGTGTTACCCTCAGCCATGAGAACTCTAAACCCTTCTTGGCTCAGGTTTCACTCCCCAGCAGTATGTTTTACTAAACAATCTTGGGTTCAATTATATTGGCCACAAATTCTTTGCATCTCTTCCCATAAAGAAGTGGTCTTAATATTCTTCCTTCTTTTGAATCTGGCCTCGGCATAGGACTTGCTGTGGCCCATGGGACGCCAGTGGAAACTTGAACAGTGCTTGCTTATTTTGGTCTCGTCGTTTCTTGCTGCTTGTGGAACACAGTCCCCCAGGAGTCTGGGTTAGCTGAGTAGACACTGGACAGACATAGCCCTGTTGCCCACACCACCAGGGCCAGCCACCAAACATGTGAGTGAGATCTGGGACTGACAAACCCCCAGGTCACCCATCCTGCTATGGGCTGAATGTTTGTGTTCCTCCGAAATTCATATATTGAAACCTAATCCCCAGTGTGATCATATCAAGAGGCGGAGCCTTTAGAGGGGATTAAGTTGCAGGAGCGGAGCCTTCATGAATGAAATCAGTGCCCTTATAAATGAGGCCCCACAGAGCTAACAAGCCCCTTCCACCATGTAAAGACACAGAGAGAAATTACCATTTATATGAGTAGCAGGCCCGTCACCAGACACCACATATGCCGGAGCTCTGATCTTGGACTTCTCAGCCTCCAAAATTGTGATAAATAAATTTCTGTTCTTTATAAGCCGCCCAGTTTGTGGTATGTTTGTTATGGCGGCCCAAATGAGCTAAGACAGAGATTGGTGCTGAGGAGTGAGGGCATTGCTACCACAAATATCCACAAATGTGGAACCAGCTGTGGAGCTGGTTAATGGTAGAGATTGAAAGAATTTTGAAATGTATGCTAGAAAAAACCTACATTGCCATGAAGATACCTTAAAGGGAGGTTCTGATGAGACCTCAAAAGAAGAGGGAGATGTAAAGAAAGCCTCAATCTTCTTAGAGAATATCTAAATGCTCAGGAGCAAAAAAATTCATAGAAATACTGACAGTAAAGGCCATTCTGATGAGGTCCCAGATGTAAATAGGGAAAATAATAGAGGAAACTGGAGGGAAGGTCAGCTTTGTGATACAGTAGCAAAGAACTTGGCTGAATTGTGTTTGTGCCCTTGTGTTTCACGGAAGGTAGCATTTGTGAACAATGAAATTGGACATTTGGCTGAGGAAATATCTAAGCCAAGTGTTGAAGGAGTAGCATGGCTTCTTGAGTGCTTATAGGGAAACGCAAGAAGAGAAAAACAGTAAAGTCGATTTCACAATCAGAAAGAAAGCAGAACTTAAATGATTTGGAAAATCCTCAGCCTATCCCGACGGTGTAAAAGGAGAAAGCATGTTCTGGAGAGAACACTAAGGTTGCGGTTGGGCAACCTTTGATAAGGAGATGAGTATGAATCCCCAGGTGATATTAGTAAAAATGATGGAAGTGTGACTTCTAGGCCTTTTGGAGATTATCAGTGCCATCCTCCATGACAGGCCAAGAGTGACAGAATGTAGGGAACAGAACCATGTCAAAAGAGGGGCCCTGGGCTTCTCCAAAGTCTCACTCAGGGCTTGCTCAGTGCTTTCACCACCTCAAGTCTCTCCTCCCCAGATTCTGGCATGATGCTCTTTGTCAGCCTCAGGTGTGGCTCCAGATAGCCAAGGTGTGATGCAAGACACAGTGGCTGCCCCTCTAAAGGGCACGGGCAGTAAAACTTGGCAATAACCACACAGTGCCATCTCCATAGATGTGTAGAGTGCACAAGCTGTGGGGACATGGCTGCCTCCACCTAGATTTCAAAGGATTCCCTGGAGAGCCTTTGGGACCCAGCAGGAAACCACAGCAAAGAGCCTCCAAAAGGGTAATGCCTAGTGGGGCCATGAGGGCCACCCACAGCTTTGGATGCTCAATACCTGCCTGGCAGTGCTGCAGAGGCTGGACTTCTGTCCCACTGGGGTTGGGAGGCCAAACATTGAATCGAAGATGATGGAGCCCTAAGCTTTCATGCTATTTGCCTTGTTGGGTTTTGGACTCGCTTGGGACCTGTCATCCCTTCCTTCTCTCCTGTTTTCCCCTTTTGAAATGGGAATGTCTATCCTATGTCTCTCCCACTATGTATTTTGGAAGCAAATAACATGTTTGATTTCAAAGGTTCACAGCTGGAGAACAGTTTGTCTTGGAATGAATAATACGTTCAGCTTCACTCATATCTGATATAGGTGACATTTAGATAAGACTTTGGACTTAACCTTTAAAGTCGGTGCCAGAACAAGTTAAGACTTTGGGGCTATTGGAATAGAATAAATGTATTTTTCATGCAAAAAAGACATTGTTTTAAGTGGTCTAGGGGTGGAATGCTATGGTCTGAATGTTTGTGTCCCCCAGATTAATATGCTGAAATCTAATCCCCAATGCAATAGTGTTAAAAGGTAGAGCCTTTAGGAAGTAATTAGGTATTGGGGGTCCTAATGGGTCATGAGTGAGATTCATGCCATTATAAAAGAAGCCTCAGAGAACTCCCTTGTCCCTTCCACCATGAGAGGATGCAGCAAAAAGTCTCTGTCTACGAACTAGAGAGTGACACTACACCAGATGCCATATCTGCTGGTGCCTTCATCATGGACTTTCCAGCCACTAGCAGTGCAGGAAATAAAGTTTTGTTGTTTATAAGTCACCTAATCCATGGCATTGTTACAGTCACCCGAACAGATTAAGACACATACCCAGGTGACCCAGCTTTGCAGCCATATGAGAGAGGTCAGACAAGACCAGTGGAAGAACCATCCTGCTGAACCCAGGCCACACTGACAGTCTGTGGAATCACAAGCTAAGTTTTGGCATGGTCTGTTATGCAGCAATAACCGATGCAGAGTTTTAGCAAGAGAGTGATGCAGGTACCCTTCTACTCCAATAGCATCACATAATTCATGCTAAGTCCCTCCCATATTAACTGCTACCACAGGAGCAAGGCAAAAGCTCAAGCTCCAAATTAGCCGGGGCTCTCTTCTAAGCTAACAGCTTTGTCAAGTCACAACATGCCTTTGAGCACAGGTTTTCCTTCCAGAAAGCCAGGTCAGAGCACACATCAGTGCTGACACCTTCAGACTCAGAACGACTGTCCTCCCTTCCTCCCTCTGGCCTGCCTTCATCTCATTGGCCCTATCAATTTCCAGGGATTTCCTAAAAATGGGCCTTGAACAGAACCCATCTGGTCAACCCCAGTAGCTTTCTCTTAATTCTGAGTTTTCTGATTTTATGAGTTGATTTGTGTTCCCCAAATATTTCTATATTGACATCCCAACCTCCGGTACCTCAGAATGTAGCCTTCTTTGGAAATAGGATCATTGTAGATGTAATTAGTTAAGATGAGGTCATACTAGAGTAGGTGGAGCTTTAATCCAAAATGACTGGTGTCCTTAAAAAAAGGGGAAGTGTGGATACGTGCACACAGGAAGACCACCATGTGAATATAAAGAGATCAGGATCATGCTCTTGTAAGCCAAGGAATGCCAAAGATTGTCAGCAAACCAATAGAAACTAGTTGAGAGGCACAGAACAGATTCTGTCATAGCACCTTCAGAGGTAGGATGGTCCTGCCAACACCTTGATATTGGACTTCTAGCCTCCAGAACTGTAAGACAATAGTTTCTTTTGTTTAAGTCACCCAGTTTGTTGTACTTTGTTATAGCAGCCCTAGCAAACTAATATACAGAAGGAAGGTATTAGGGGTCTCAGTTTCTTACTACCCAGGAGATCCCTGAATTATTTCTACAAATTACTAGTCTCTTTCCAAGCTCCCTAGTCTGCTAAGCTATGTAAAATAAAAGGCCCTGTCAAACACTTTCTCCAGGTCAGTGCCTGTGGACTAGCCATGTGCTAACATAGGTTATTTTATTTAATTTTTTCAAGTAATTCTACTAAACGTCTCCTATACACAAGGAAATCATGTCATAAATGTTCTTAAATTTTACAACAACAAATAGATGTCACTTTACATTTACTGTCAATTTAGGTATATACATTACAATTTTGCTTTGTTTAACTACAGATTCTTTAATCCTGGAAACCTTGGAGGAACAAATCTTAATGGCATTTAATGATGCCAAATTTGAATGCCTCATTTGATAAATCAGAATTTCCCTGAGCAAATTATTTGCTTTAGCACTGGCTTATACATGTTACAGATATACACATATGGATATCTAAAATACATCCCTATGAAACAAGAAAAAATATAAATAGATTAAGGAGTTGTCTCAAGAAGTTTTTTAAAAAGTAACAAAGTAAGCCAAGGGAAAGTAGAAGAAAGAAAAACATGAATTACTACATTTAAAAAAATCTCATATAATTGATAAGTACACACAAGCTATTATTTTCCTAAGAAAAAATAAAACTACATGTGGCCTTTTTTTCCAGGAGAAAGAAGAAAGAAAGAAAAAATAGTAATGTCAAAGAGAAGAGTACCACAGATACAGAATAAATTAAAGACTTCAGAATATTAACTCTGTCTATAGCTCTAAATAAATATGAGAATATGGATAAAATGAGTGCTCTTCTGAGAAAATTAAAATTACTGAACTTGATATCATAACAGAAATCTTGTCCTCACAGATGTGTATCCTTAGAAGAAATTAAAAATTTTTTGTCAAAGGATCTCTTCCTGACAAAAAGGAGTCAGTCCTAAATTTTTCCAAGGTGAATTCCTACAAATCTTCCAGGTTTGAATTCCAATACTATGTATACTTTTTCAGAGATTACAGGAAGCAGGAATATTGCTGACTCATCTTTTAAAAAGCAAAAATAGGACTTCCACTTCTCCATTAGTGGAGTAATAAGTAGAAAACATAGTCACCCACTCACCTAAACAAAAACAAGAAAAAGAAAGCAAAAAAAATATGTAAAACAACAGCTTTGAAGACCCTGGACATCAGGCAACAAAGGAAGGTGATCCCTGGGAGCCGGACAGTCAATCAGTTAAGCCCTGTGGTTGCCTAGCTTACTTCCTCCAGAGTTTCCAGGCTCCAGCAAGGGGTGATCCAGGTGGAGAAGCCCATGGACTTCCTGAACTGAGGAGATAATGCTCAGAACCCTGGGAGACCCAGGCATTTAGATTTTGCAGGAGTAAACACTGGACTAGAAGCATATAGAAATAAATTGCATTTATTTATTTATTTATTTATTTTTGAGGTGAGGTTTCACTTTGTCACCCAGGCTGGAGTGCAGTGACATGATCATGGCTCACTGCAGCCTCTACTTCCCATGCTCAAGCAATCCTCCCACCTCAGTCTCCCAAGTATCTGCGACTACAGACATGAACCACCATGCCTGGCTAATTTTTTTACTTTTTGTAGAAACAGGGTCTCACCATGTTGCCCAGACTGGTCTCAAACTCATGGCCTCAATCAATCCTCCTTCCTCAGCATCCTAAAGTGCTGAGACTATAGATGTGAGCCACTACACTGTCCTCAGAAATTCCATTTTTACATATGGATTTCTGATAGTTCCAGCACCATGTTTTGACAAGGTACTTTTTGCCTCTGAATCACCTTTGCGCTATTGTTGCAGACAACTGTCCACATATGCATGGATCTATTTTTGGACTTTCTATTCTATTCCTTTAATATGTCTATCATTGCACTAATACTACACTGTCTTTATTATTATAATTTTATAATAACTCTTAAATCAGGCAGTGTTATCTCCCCATATTTGTTTTGTGTTAAAGTTGTTCTGCCTATTTGGGGTCCCTTGCACTTGTAAGAATTTTACACTTGTAAGAATACAACACTGGTTGTATATGTCTACAGAAACTAATGCTGTGATTTGTTTGGGATTGTGTTGAATCTAGAGATAAATTTAAGAATTGACGTCATAACAACATTGAGTTTTCTGACCTATAAACATATTTATTTGGGTCTTTTTTGATTTTTCTCAGAACATGTTACAGTTTTCAATGTACAGGCATTATTTTTTGTCAGATTTATCCCAGTAGTTAACATTTAGGTGCTAATTTGTTTTATATTCAGTTTTGGATAGTTTGTTCCTAGTTTACAGAAATAGAATTAATTTTTAAGTATTGATCTTGCACCATACAACTTTTCTAAACTTATTTGGCAAATAAAGTTTCACAATCTGAGTGCTTTTCCTTATTCTTGCCTCATTTCATGTCTTATAATGCTGGATAGAAGTGATGAAAGCAGACATTCACCTTCTCCTGACCTTAAGGACAAACACTAAGTCTTTCACCATCACAAATGTTAGCTGTCGGTTTTTCTTAGATTTCCTTTATCGTGTTGAGAAACTTCTTTTCTATTATTAGTTTGCTGAAAGTTCACATCAGGAATGGATATTAGATTTTGTTAAATGTTTTTGTACGCCTACTGAGACGATCAAAGGTTTGTCTTGGGCCGGGCGTGGTGACTCATGCCTGTAATCCCAGCACTTTGGGAGGCCGAGGCAGGTGGATCACGAGGTCAAGAGATCGAGACCATCCTGGTCAACATGGTGAAACCCCGTCTCTACTAAAAATACAAAAAATTAGCTGGGCATGGTGGTGCGTGCCTGTAATCCCAGCTACTCAGGAGACTGAGGCAGACTTGCCTGAACCCAGGAGGCAGAGGTTGCAGTGAGCCGAGATCCTGCCATTGCACTCCAGCCTGGGTAACAAGAGCAAAACTCGTCTCAAAAAAAAAAAGGTTTGTCTTTGTTGGCAAAGGTAGTCTCCTATGTGTAGACTTTTGACCCCTATTTGACTGTGTAAGAATGGGCTCTGGCCTGGAACACTTCCTTACCAAGGTATGAAGAGCCTTCACAGCCTGTGCTGAGCTTGTTGCCTTGTGCGGGAATATTGTGGGAATATCTTTCTCTGTTTCAGACCCAGTATCTGCTTTTTGTTCTGCTTAAGTATGTGCATCACATGGCACTTGGCCAATCCTGCTATTATATCTGTTCTCTGCATGGAGGGATTAGGGTCCTTCTGCTGCAGTACAAAAGGCATGTATGAAGGCCAGCTGCTAGAAGAGAGCTGCTGGCCATGGAGACTGACAGCAACTACTGAAACTGATCTTGCTCTGTCTCTTCTTGTGTGAATAAAGCATTGTTCCATCCAGTGCTTGACTGAATTGAACTTTCCTTGGTGACTCCAATACCAAGAGGCAGTGGGCAGAAGTGCTCACACTTCTATTCCTGATAATAGGCAATAGATACCACTTGCTCAACAGACTAATCTGTTGTTAATATGGTGAGTTACATTGAATGATTTCAAATGTTAAACCAACCTTGCATTCCTGGGATAAACTCCACTTGGATAAACCCTCTTGTGTGTATTGATGAATTGTATTTGCTAAAAATTTGTCAAGATTTTTTGTGTCTATGTTCATCAGGAATATTGACCTATATTTCTTTTCTTACAATGTCTTCGCCTGGGTTTTTATATGAGAGTAATACTGGTCATAAAGAATCAGTTGAGAAGCATCATAATCCTCTTAAATTTTTTGGAAGAATAGTTTTAGAATTTTAATTTTTCCTTAAATTGCAGAATTCACCAGGGATATCTGGTATAAGAGTTTTCTTTGCTTTAAGATTTTTAACCACAAATTTAATTCATGTAATAGACATAAAGCAATTCAGGTTATGTATTTTATCTTAAGCAAGATTTGGTAAGTATATCCTTTTTATTTTCCAGTAGCTTACCAAAATCAGGTGGAATAGGTAAATGTATCCTTAAAGAAATTTGACCATTCCATCTCAGTTGTCCAATTTATTAACATAAAGTTGTTCACAGTGTTCTCTTATTATCCTTTTAATCCCTGTAGAGCCTGTGGTCATGTCACCTCTTTCATTTCCCTCTTTCCTGATCAGTCTTGCTAGAGGATTATCAACATTATTGATATTCCCAGAGAACTAACTTTTGGTTTCAGTGATTGTTTCGTGAAAGGGCCATATATGCAAAGTGACTCCCAAAAGCGGAAGGAGCCGAGAAACCACAGAACAGGGAAGACAAATCCAGTTGGTTGGTAGAATGTTATTTACTGGGGTAACTTACAAAAAATGTGGTCTTGGGCAGCCACAAGACAGGTAGAACTGCTTGCTGCTACTCCCCAGGCCTGGGGCTTAGATATAATAGGGAAAGGATCTACATACTCCAGAGAGAATATGCAAAAAAAAAAAAAAAACATATGTGCATCATAGCCCGTAATTTATGTTATAACATCCAGGTTATTTGCATAAGAAACTGTAGATAAAGTAGAAATCTCGAGGCATTCTCAAAACTTCAGTTGATCAGAAGTCAACATGGAGGATTAGCATCCAAGGTGGAGCTACTTTAGCCTTCATAGTGTTTTTTTTTTCAGTTGTTTCTTTTATTTCTATTCCGATTCCTATTACTTCCTTTCTTCTGCTTCTTTTGAGTTAAATATACATATCTTTTTCTAGCTTTTTAAGGTGGAAGTTGAGGCTATTGATTTGAGTTCCTTCTCTTTTACGGACTACTAAAAATTTCCCTCTAAGTACTGTTTTCACAGCACGCCACAAATATTGTTATCATATTTCATTTTCATTCAAGTAAAAATATATTCTAATTTACTTTTAATGTCTACTTTGACTGATTTATTATTTAAAAGTACAGTATTCACTTTTCAAATACTTGAAAAGTTTCCAGATATTTTTCTGTTTTGGTGAGAGAACATGCTTTATATGACTTTAATCTTATAAATATATTGAGACTAGTTTTATATTCCAGAATTGGTTTACCTTGGTATATGTCCCATACAGACATGAAAAAAAAATGTAATTTCTTTTACATATTCTATTATTACATATTTTACATAGTATATTCTGCTATTGTTGGGTACAATGTTCTATTAATGTCTGTTAGGTCAAGTTGATAGACAGTGTTGTTCAAGTCTTCTACGTTCTTGAAGATTTTCTGTCTCTCTTCAAACCAGTTATTTAAAGAAGGGTTTTAAGACCTCTAGTTGTGGATTTGTTGATTTCTCCTTGCAGATCATACACCTTTTACTTTATTTTTTTAAATTTCTGTTATTCAGTGCATAAAAGTTTATGATTTCTTGTGTCCTTTTGATGAATTGACCCTTTTATCGTTATGGAATGACCTGCCTTATTTCTGGTTGTCTTCTTTGTTCTGAAATCTACTTTGGCAAATCTACTATTACAGTCACTTCTGCTTTCTTTTGATTAATGTTGGCACAGTATCTTTTTCCATCCTATTACTTTATTTTATTTTTGAGACAGGGTCTCACTCTGTTACCCAGGCTTGAATGCAGTGGTACCATCTTAGCTCACTGCAACCTTCGCCTCCCATGTTCAAGAAATTCTCATGCCTCAGCCTCCCACATAGCTGGGATGATGGGTGTACGCCAACATGCCTACCTAATATATGTATTTTTAGTACAGATAAGGTTTCACCATGTTGCCCAGGTTGCTCTCAAACTCCTGAGTTCAAGTAATTTGCCCACTTCAGCCTCCCAAAGTGCTAGGATTACAGCCATGAGCCACTGTGCCCAAATCCATCCTATTACTTTAAATATAGCTTTGTCTTTATATTTAAAATTTGTTTTTTGTTTTTTGTTTTTTTGAGATGGAGTTTCGCTCTCGTTACCCAGGCTGGAGTGCAATGGCACGATCTCGGCTCACCGCGACCTCCTCCTCCTGGGTTCAGGCAATTCTCCTGCCTCAGCCTCCCGAGTAGCTGGGATTACAGGCACGCACCACCATGCCCAGCTAATTTTTTGTATTTTTTAGTAGAGACGGGGTTTCACCATGTTGACCAAGATGGTCTCGATCTCTTGACCTCGTGATCCACCTGCCTCGGCCTCCCAAAGTGCTGGGATTACAGGCGTGAGCCACCGCGCCCGGCCAAAATTTGTTTTTTGTAAGCAGTATGTAGTTGGATTTTTTTTATCTAATCTGAAAAATCTGCCTTTTAATTGGGTATTCAGACCATTTACATTTAGTATTATATGATTATTGAAATGGTTAGATTTAAATCACCCATTTTGCTATTTATTTTCTCTTTGACCTATTTGTTCTCTGTTTCCTTTTTCCTCTTTAATTACCTTTTTTCAATTCATTTTTATCTCTTTCATATGTGTCATGACCATAACTCTTTGTTTTGTTAGTCATTGCTTTAAGGGCTTATGGCACATATTTTTAACTTGTCACAATCCACCTTAAGATAATATTTTACCAATTCAGCAATAGTCTAAGAACCAGATGACCCTCAACTTCAGTGGGATTACCTCCCAAGAAACCCATCATAAATTGAAAATATCAGAAGTCACAAATGAATTTAATTACATCCAACCCACCAAACATTATAGCTTAGCCTACCTTGCCTTAAACATGCTCAGAACACTTGAATTAACTTAAAATTTGGTGAAATTATATAACAACAAACCTATATTATAATAAAGTGTTGAATATCTAATTTTATTTGTTGAATATTATGCTGAAAGTGAAAAACCTAAGGATTGTATGGGTACTCAAAGTATACTTTTTACTTCATGTGTACCACTCTTCTACTATGGGAAAATCAAAAATATTGTAAGTCAGATTGTATTAGTTTATTGTCACACTGCTATAAAGAAATACCTGAGACTGGGCAATTTATAAAGAAAAAAGGTTTAATTGGTTCATGGTTCTGTAGGCTATACAAGAAACATGATGCTGGCATCTATTTGGCTTCTAGGAAGGCTTCAGGAAACTTACAATCATGGCAAAAGGTGAGAGGGGAGCACACACACCACATGGTCAGAGCAGGAGTAAGAGAGGGCGAGAGGTTTGGTGGTACACACTTTTAAACAATTGTATCTTGTGAGAACTCATTATCACAAGAACAGCAGCAAGTGGATGGTGCTAAGACATTCATGAGCAATTTGTCCCCATGATCCAACCACCTCTCACCAGGCACTACTTCCAACACTGGGGGCTACAATTCAACATGAGATTTGAAAAGGACAGATTCAAACCATATCATTATGCCCCTGGCCCCCCAAATCTCATGTCCTTCTAACATTGCAAAACACAATCATCCTTCTCAGCAGTCCTCCAAAGTCTTAACTCATTTCAGCATTAACTCAAAAGTCCACAGTCCAAAGTCTCATATGAGACAAGACCACTCACTTCTGCCTATAAGCCTGTAAAATAAAAAATAAGTTAGTGGCTTCCAAGACACAATGGGAGTACAGGCATTGGGTAAATACTCCCTTTCCAAAAGGGAGAAATTGGCCAAAAGAAAGGGGTTATAGGTCCTATGCAAGACCCAGCAGGACCATCATTAAACCTTAAATCTCCAAAATAATCTCCTTTGACTCCATGTCCCAAATCTAGGGCACACTGATGCAAGGAGTGGTCTCCCAAGGCCTTAGGAAGCTCCACCCCTGTGGCGCTGGAGGGTACAGCCCCTGTGGCTGGTGTTGAATGCCTTTGGCTTTTCCAGGCACATGGTGCAAACTGTCAGTTAATCTACCATTCTGGGGTCTGGGAGATAGTGACCCTCTTCTCACAGCTCCACTAGGCAGTGCCCCAGTGAGGACTCTGTATAGGGGTTCTAACCCCCAATTTTCTCTCTGCTCTGCCCTAGTAGAGGTTTTCCTTGAGAGCTCCTCCCTTGCATCTGTCTTCTGCCTGGACATGCAAATTTTTCCATACATCCTCTGAAATCTAGGTGGAGGCTCCCAAGCCTTGTACTCTGTACACCCACAGGCTTAACACCACATGGAAGCCACCATGGCTTACAGCTTGCACCCTCTGAAGGAGTGTCCTGAGCTGCACTTGGGCCCCTTTTGGCCATGGCTGAAAATGGAGTGACTGGGATATGAGGAGCAGGGTCCTGAGGCTGCATAGGGCAGTGGAGTCCTGTGTCTGGACCACAAAACATTCTGTCCTTCTAGGCCTCAGGGCCTGTGATAAGAGAGGCTGCCACAAAGGTCTCTGAAATGTCTTTGAGGCCTTCTCCCCATTGTCTTGGCTATTAACATTTGGCTCCTTTTTACTTATGCAAATTTCTGCAGCCTGCTTTAGTTTCTCTCCTAAAAATGGACTTTTCTTCTCTACCACATAGCCAAGCTGCAAATTTTCCAAACTCTTACACTCTGCTTCCCCTTTAAATATAAGTTCTAACTTTAGGTCTTTTTTTTTTTCTCTCACACATTTGAGCCTAGGCTGTTAGAAGCAGCCAGGCCAAAGTCTTGAACATTTTACTGCTCAGAAATTTCTTCCCCCAAATGCCCTAAGTCACCACTCTCAAGTTCAAAGTTCCACAGATGCCTAGGGCAGGGGCACAATGCAGCCAAGCTCTTTGCTAAGGTATAGCAAGAGTAACCTTTACTCCAGTTCCCAATAAGATCTTCATTTCTATCTGAGACCTAAGAGCCTGGACTTCACTGTCCATACCACTACCGGCATTTTGGTCATAACCATTCAGTCTCTAGAAACTTTCAAACATTCCCTTATCTTCCTGTCTTCTTCTGAGCTCTCCACACTCTTCTGGCCTCTGCTCATTACCCATTTCCAAAGTTGCTTCCACATATTGTTATATTTATAGCAATGCTCTACTCCTTGGTACCAATTTTTTGTATTAGTCCATTCTTACATTTTATAAAGAAATAACTTGAGACTGAGTGATTTGTAAAGAAAAAACATTATGCTGTCATCTACTCAGCTTCTGGAGCAGTCTCAGGAAACTTACAATTACAGCAGAAGGTGAAAGGGGAGCACACACACCACGTGTTCCTGCCAGAGCAGGAACAAGAGTCGGGGAAGTGGGAGGTGCTGCACACTTTTAAACAATCATATCTCACAAGAACTCACTATCAGAAGAACAGCACCAACAGGATGGTGCTACTCATAAGAAACCTACTCCCAAAATCCAACCACCTCCCACCAGGCCCCACCTCCAACACTGGGGACTACAGTTCAACATGAGATTTGGTAGGGACACAGAACCAACACATATCACAAATCACCATAAGTCAGGGATCATGTGTACTTCTATTTTTCCCCTCCTGGATTTTGTGCTATTTTTGTCAAACACTTTACTTCTACATGGGTTAAAACCACCACACTACATTGTTAATATTTTTGTTTAAACAAGCAATTATCTTTTCAAGACAATGAAATAATAAGAAAATTTTTATATATTTATCCATTTAGTTATCATTTTTCAGTGCTATTATTTCTTTAGGTAGATCCAGGTTTCCACTATTCCACCTAGTATTGTTTTTAATTCTTTTGAAGGACTTCTATTAACATTTATCATAGGGTGAAGTCTAGCTGATAAATTCTTTCAGCATAGCTGACCAACTCTTTCAGCTTTTGCTTGTCTCAAAAAGTCTTTATTTCTCCTTGGTTTGTGAAAAAAATATCTTTGCTGAGTATAAGTTTCTAGGTTGGAAGGGTTTTTATATTTTAGAACTTCAATGACGCTGCTAAACTATCTCCTTGCTGCTTTGTTTCCAAAGAAAATATGCTGCTATTCTTATTTTTGTTCTTCTGTAACATAAAATGTCTTCTTTTCTCCTCTGGCTACTTTTAAGATTTTTTTTATCACTTATTTTGTATATCATGTGATATTTTGATATAGATTTTTTCATGTTTCCTGTGCTTGGGGTTTGTTGAGTACCTTGGACCTATAAATTTATAGTGTTCACCTAATTTGGACATTTTTCAGCCATTATTTCTCCAAATTTTTGTTGTCCCCCCACCACACACACACACACACACACACACACACACACGGCCCTAGTCTTCCTACAGAAACTCCAATTACATGTACATTCATTCACCTGAAGTTGCCTCACAACTCATTGATGCTCTTTTTTTTTCAGGTCTTTTTCTGTCTCTACATGTTTAAGCTGGATTCTTTTGCTGAATCTTCAAAGTTACTACTATGTGTTTTTGCAATGGATTATCTTATGTTAATCCTATCTAGTGTATGATTCATCTCAGAGACTGTAATTTTTATCTCTAGATATTCAATTTAGGTCTTTTCATATTTTACAGGTCTCTACTTAACATATTCAGTCTTTCCATTAGCTATTTGAACATAAGGGATACAGTTACAACTATTTTAATCTCCTTGTCTACCGCATTTAACATCTGTCAGTTCTGGATTGGTATCAATTAATTGCTTTTTTCTCCTAATTCTGAGTCATATTTTCTTGCTTCTTTGTCTTATGAATTTATAATTTAATCAGATCTTTATCAAAATATATTTGCTATATCATTATTTTAATAGAAAAATAGAAATGACATATCAATCAATAATGAATTCAATAAGTTAAAAATATAAAATACAAATGTGATATTTTGATATATATCACATGGATATTATATATGTGAAAAACTAAGCAGATGATAATAAGAATGAGGTTACTCCATGTTTGCAAATATGGATCTGTCTTCTAAAGATACATTACAAAAAGACAAGGTTTACAGCAGTGTGAAATAAAAATTTTAAAGGTTCTAATGGGTATAATACATATTATACTGGTGTATGTATTTTTTTCTGTTTGAATTTTAAAAAATTAATAGTTACTTTTAAGGATTGGATCTTCAGGGACTCCAAGTTGGCTTAGGAATTTTTACTCTTCATTTTCATTGAGTGTTGCATTGCCTTACTAGGTGTATGTATTGATTTAATTTTTATTTCTGTTTGTTGTGTTTTGTTAATGTTAGTGGTGTATTTCTGGGGGAAATGGATTGTCGGCCACTTCTGTTTTCTTCCTTATTCCTTTCTGAATTTAAATCAATAGTATTAAAATAATTACCTATCTAATCCATATAGATAGATCCTGATTCTGTGGAGTCTGATGTTTAAACAATCTGGAGAGCCCTCTTTAAGACAAAAAATATAAAAATATCTTACTTTTGCAAATTTTCTGCTGTATCACACAATTAGGTTGTGCATGTGTTCATTGGTCTGCTCTCTACTAGAATGTAAGATCCATGAAGGCTGGGTTTTTTAATCTGGTTACTCACTACGGTACTCCCAGTACTAACACATGGTAGACACTCAGTATTTGTTGAACAAATGAATCAACCAGATGGGAGGTTGAACTCTGTGACCTCTAAGTTCCATGACCATGCTAAGATTGGTGAGTCTGTGTCTGGGGACTTCCTTTTCCTCTTATATTTCCCTACCCCTACCCAAAAAAATCACTCACCTAATTTCCACTTCCCATAATTCTTAGAAGAAAAAGGATGTCCTTTATTGCACATCTGAGATACCTGATACCAGTCGGCAATATTGTTGAGGCAAGTGCTGTATATCCAGCACTAACCTTGACCTGCCCAGTCTCTGATGCCAAGAAGTTCTGTAGCCATGATTGGTTATTAACTCTTAATTATAGCCTTCTTCTGCAATCAAGAGCTTTGATTAACTCCATTTACAGTCCTGCAAGGGCAGACGTGAGGAGGTGGAAGGAGTAAGGAAATCAGAGGGTAATGATCATTCTGAGCTCCACAACTTATCCAGGGTGACTATTTCATTGGTTAGTCCCTAAGTGATAAAACTCCAGGATCCTCACCCTCCTGTCATGTGCTTCCATCTCCGAGACATTTCTGCTGTGAACCTGACTGCCAAGGGGAAAGCTGTTGCCAAGAGAGGATCCAATACAAAAAGCAAGTCAAGCCAGGAGTATACCTGGTCAGACAGGGAGAATTGTCAGAGGGGGAGACCAGCAGTGTTAGAGCCCACCACCAAAGGCCTGACATTCCATTACCAGAGTGCACGCTTCCCCCAAACACTCAAAGTATTGCTTGGCTGTTCTCGAAAGCAGATGTCTTCTTGGATCACGATGGTGAGGCCAAGGCTGAAGCTCCCTATTCCCTCCTTTTGCCTATTTTATGAGCCCAGCACCATCTGAGATGATATTTCACTTTTGAACCTCACTAAGAAAACGAAACTAGCCCTGGGTGAAGTTAATGCATTGCAAATATCTGGTTGTCATTCAGAGTTTTCTGTGATCTAATCAGTGCTTATCAAGTTCACATCATCCAAAAAGCACTCTGAGGATAGTGTTGTCTTGTAAGAAATAGCTCACCTTCAAGGGTTGTGACATCTAAACTGGTAGTTACAACACAAAAGAAAGCAGTGACTTAAGTCCCAGAGTGGCCGAAACCTTATCTGGTGGGAATCAGAAAGGCATCAGGGAAAAGCAGCCTTGGCGATAAGCCTTAAACAGGAGAAATATTTCAACAGGTGGAGATGGGGTGTGAATCTACAAATCTACAATGTTCCTCTAAACTTCTCGAACATTCACATCTTTAAATTCTTCACTAAAATGTGTTGGGCTTAATTAATTCAGTTTCAATCCCTCATTTGCCTATTTTTCTCCACCGAAGTTGCAGCGTGACGGGAACAACGCGTTCTGCCTCCGCCCACTGGCTGGTAGAAGCGTAATGACTGCGAGCAGAAGGGGTAATACTGGAGGCTGAATCACAAGCTCCGTTCTTCTTTTTTAACTTCTCTATTGAGGTATCACTGACAAATAACCACTGTATTTTTTTAAGGTTTACTGTTTGAAGTTTTGATATATATAGGCCTGGTGAAATGACCATTGGTCAAAGGGAACATAGCTTCAACTGTGCAGACTCTACTCTGACTTGTAGTCCTACCAATGAAATGCACCTCTGCAGCCTCAGAAAATGCTCTGGTGATCTGATGTTTTTATACCAAAAACATGCTAAGCCAAATAAGTTTTGGGAGACTGTCCTGGCAGGAAGCTTTTATATTTAGATTAATCAAAAAGGCATCATTTGTTAACTGTGGTGCATTGTGCCTGAAGCACGGGTCACACAGAGTATCTGGTTTTGGACAAGTCTTAGTGTGTATTCATGTTTCCAACTGGGCTGAGACAACACAAGCTCAAAGTACGTGCCCTGTAACAGACAATACAGCCTGCTATTGAACTGTCTGAGACTCCCAGCCTTCTGCCCTAAATCTGTCACCTACAGGGTATACCTTTAACCTCAGTGACTTGAGAAAAAGCCAAGGGATGCCTGTGTTTTCTGTGCATTCATTCATTAGCTCTTCAGTTAAGGCATTGTCACTGACAATCAAACAAATGTAAATGACCCTGCGTTTTTTCTTTGAAATCAAGATAACTCTTGTTCAGACAACCTATAACATCATGGCTAGAACGTACCACCAAAACTAAAGCCAAATGCATTATGCAATGTCCCCTCTATTGCAGCACGTGGACACTGAAGGGTTTGTGAACATTCTGAGGCAAGCGACAAGATCTCTGATTTTTTGGGGGTGGGGGGTGTTTTCATTTCAATGCTTGTATTAATGTAAATATGTCCTCTGGGTAATCACCTTATAACCAATGGCCTTTCCAGATTTCATCGTTCATTTTGCATTTATGTTTGTAGTTATGTTGGAGAACCATCCAGACAATGGGAAAAGAAGTGAGATTAATCTATAAATGAAGCATTCTCACTTAATGGAAACAAATGATGCTAAAATGATTCTCTATACAAATGAAGGTTTGTCATGGTGTAAGTAAAATAACATAATGGGAAAATTGATTAACCACATAGCACATGGGAGTATAGGCACAGCATACTTATTACCAAATTCAGTTAGTGAATAGAGAGTAACTTCAGCAGAATAACACCTTCCTCTATATCCATTAGTGTTGTCAATTTATCAGCTTTTAAATTTTTATTTGTATCAACTTTGTAAATTTGATTTTAATAAATCATTTCATAAAAGCTGTAAACATGGAATGTTCTCTCTAGTTTTATGTCTGTATGCATTAGGTAAAATAATAAAAAGAATAAAAATGTAAAAACAATTGCAGTCAAAAATTAAAATATCAAAAACGTTATTACCCTTTTGCTCAAATTTGAGAATTAGTGAAGTAAGCCTAATCCTCCCTATTTGTCGAAAACGTGATGGGCTAGGTCAACAAAGCAAGTGCCTGACTGATTTTCAAGCCAGTTGAATTAGACGAGAAGCGTTGTAGTATAATGAAAGCAAAAATGGTCAGGGAGCTAGGCGTTCAAATCGCAACAATGCCACTTGCAGGGTGACAGAACTTAGATAAGCTACTTTCACTTCTCTGGGCTTCAGTTTAATCATCTGTGAAACATGGATGTCTTAGTGTAGACTGTTTCCAGGTCCCTTTCAACTCTGAAATTGTATGGTTCAATTTCTCCTTTATTCTAAAGAAGTTAAAAGGGAGTCTCTGGGTCGTAGAAGCCTGCCCTCTGCTGGCCGAAGCCCATTCTGCAATCCTGACATTTGACAAATGTGGACGTGAAGAGAACTGGGCTTCTAAGAAAAAGTTAGGGGAGGGATAGCAGGGGGAGGGACAACATTAGAAGAAATACCTAATGTAGATGATGGGGGGTGGAGGCAGCAAACCACCACGGCATGTGTATACCTATGTAACAGTCCTGCACGATCTGCACATGTACTCCAGAACTTAAAGTAAAATTTAAAAAAAAAAAAGAAAAAATTAGGCAGTCTACTTTGCTTCTTTTCTTTTTCATCCTCTTTCTGTTATTTTCTCTCTTCTTGGATTCTGCTCTTGGAGTAAGGGAATGCTGAAGATGTCCTTCACAGTCATCCTCATCTCTACTCTTTTCTTAGACAACAGCCCTGCTTATACACTGGTTGGGCTGTGACCCCATGCAAATCTCATCTTGAATTGTAGCTCCCATAATTCCTTCATGTTGTAGAAGGGACCCAGTGGGAGATCATTGAATCATGGGGGCAGTTTCTCCCATACTGTTCTCATAGTAGTGAATAAGTCTCATGAGATCTGACGCTTTTATAAGGGGAAACCCCTTTCACTTGGCTCTCATTCTTGTCTTGCCTGCCACCATTTAAGATGTGCCTTTCACCTTCCATCATGATTGTGAGGCCTCCCTACCCAAGTGGAACTGTGAGTCCATTAAACCTCCTTTTCCCTATAAATAGCTCAGTCTTGGGTATGTCTTTATCAACAGTGTAAAAGAAGACTAATACAGATGTCAAAACTGATGATATCATACACTCACCAACAGGGAATTAAAAGCTTTATTACTCTCATTATGAGGCTTTCTGGGGAGTGCAAGGGAGGCCTCCCAAGCTGGTCCAAGAGTGGCCTGAGCGAGCAGGGAAAGGAGACTAGGTCTTTGTTGTAGTTAGGGGATGGGGCTGGGGTGAGCGCTGTGCTGGTTTGAGCCTCCTGCCCAAGCCAAAGAAGGGAGCACTGGAATTTCTCATCAGCTTGCCCAGATGTGGAGCACTGGGGAAAGAGGGAGGGATGAGGCATAAAGCTGTAAGCAGGGAAACATCAAAACGTAGAGTTGGACTCTTGATTATAACTCTTAACTAATAACACTCGGCATTTATGTATTACATTTTACATGTGTCAAAGAATTTTCATGTTCTTTTGTGGTAGGTTTGGTTTAAGAAGTATCAACTTAAATGACTAATTGAAGAGACTTAATCAACTTTTCCTACAAAAATGCATTTTTATTTGACATTATCTTGCTATACATTTTTCAGAAATCCAGTTATTTGTCATAGAATTACAAAGATACATGCTATATCATGAATCTGATATTTCATGATCAATTTTCTAGGCATATCAGAAAATCAAATCATAATATGATTACTTTGCCACTGTCAACTAAAGCAGATGCTGGTTTACCCACAGCATCTGTGAGGAAGTTTTGCTAACTCAAAGTGGATCAAGAATGTGTGGGGATGTTGTTTTTATGCTCTATCAGGAAGATAGCAGCCCCCATCAAAGCCATATATTAAACATCAAAGTTTCCCTCCCAATAGTGCTTTATGGCAGTGGTACCCAATCTTTTTGGCACCAAGGACCAATTTCATGCAAGATCAATTTTCCATACATGGGGAGGAGGGGTGATTTCAGGATGATTCAAGCACATTACATCTATTGAGCACTTTATTTCTGTTATTATCACATTGTAACATATAATGAAATAATTATACAATTCACCATGATATAGACTCATGTGGGAGCCCTGAGCTTGTTTTCCTTCAGCTGGGCAGTTCCATCTAGGGGTGATGGGAGACAGTGACAGATCATCAGGCATTAGATTCTCTTAAGGAGTACGCAACCTAGATCCCTCACATACACAGTTCACAGTAGGGTTTGTGCTCCTAAAAGAATCTAATGCTGTTGCTGATCTGACAGGAGGTGGAGCTCCGGCAGTAACGTGAACAATGGGGAGTAGTTGTAAATACAGACAAAGCTTGGCTCACTCACCCGCCGCTCACCTCCTGCGGGACAGCCCGGTTCCTAACAGCCCAAGGACTGGCCCAGGCTTTGGCAACCCATGCTTTATGGTTTGAAAACTCATTTATATTTTTATTGTCTGTCTCCCTGAATTATAACAGAGGTTTCTCTTTTGCCTTGCTTGCTTCTGTATCTTCAGGTGTCTTAGTCTACTTTGGGGTGCTATAGCAAAATATAAGACTAGGTGGCGTATAAACAACAGAAATTTATTACCCACAGCACCAGAAGCTGGGAAGTCCGAGATCAAGGCACTGGTAGATTTGGTGTCTGGTGAGGACCCGATTTCTGGTTCATAGATGGTGCCTTCTCACTGTGTCCTCACGTTGTGGATGGGGCTAGGGTCTCTGTGGAGCCTCCTTTATAAGGACACTAATCTCACTCATGAGGGCTCCTGCCCCACAACCTAATCACTTCCCAAAGGCTCAACCTCCTAACACCATCACCTGCCGCCATGATTTCAACATATGAACTTAGGGGACGCGCACTCAGGTCTCTTGCAGCAGGGCAACTGTCTGGCGCATAGCAGGCACTCATGACTGAATGAATAAGTGCACAGACATGTAACATCCAGAGAGGTAGATAAGAGCAAGACTGGAAGCCAAATCTTCCTTAGATCTTAAGACCCAAGCTCTTTACCATTGCATTTACTAACACAAGAGCTGAGCCCTTGGCCAGGAATTAACCTTTCCTAACCATTCCAGATCACAAAAGATGCCTGGGAATGATTCTGAGCACGATCCTGCTGGCCTGCGCTTGCTCAGCAAGAACACGTGGACATGACTCAGTCCCGATACAGGCAGGAGTGATCCCTGTTCAAGGATCACATCAACATCAACAATCACGTCCACAATCATAATTTCTAGTTGCACATAACACAGATACCCACTTACGAAAAATCACTTCCATTGGGGGAAATGTTATGTCGGATTTTAAAATTCTTCATGAAAAACATGCATAGTAAAATCTAACTTTAAAAAGCGCTATGGCTAGAGATATGTGCATAGAAGAGATACAAAAAAAAACAGAGCAAAGTTTTCTCAGTGGCTACTATTAGGGAGTGGAGATTTGAAAGGGGGCAGAAGACAGGAATCAGTAGAGAGCCTGCTAGAGTCTTACTTTTTCCTTTATATGACTGAATTGGATTGATTTTTTTTAATAACAACATAGATTTTTAAAATTTTCCAAATTCTTAATGATTACAATATAACATAATACATTACCTTATATAATGCGTACCTAATATACTCAATATATTAGTCAATAATGTTGAAAATATGCTTACTATGGCCACCCTTGCCATGTTTTCCTTACCATCCTATTATTTATCCACATATTTATATAAAGATATATTTTGCATTTATACTTTCTATATAAATTTATATAAATATTTGTTCTCATTTTAGAATCCTGTGTCTCACGGTAATAACTCTTACCAGCATGATTTCCAAAAATTGACACAAATGTTAAAACTACCATAAAAAGTCAGAAAATAGTAAGTATTGGCCAGGTGTGGTGGCTCAATCCTATAATCCCAGCACTTTGGGAAGCCAAAGAAGGGGGAATCACTTGAGGTCGGGAGTTCGAGACCAGCCTGGTCAACATGGTGAAACCCTGTCTCTACTAAAATACAAAAAAGTAGCCGGGTGTGGTAGCACATGCCTGTAATCTCAGCTACTTGGGAGGCTGAGGCAGCAGAATCCCTTGAACCCAGGAGGCAGAGGTTTTAGTGAGCCAAGATCACACCACTACACTCCAGACTGGGTGACAGAGCAAGACTCTGAAAAAAAGAGATGAAAGAAAGAAGGAAGGAAGGAAGGAAGGTAGGTAGGTAGGTAGGTAGGTAGGTAGGTAGGAAGGAAGGAAAAGAAAGAGAAAAAAAGGAAGGAAGGAAGGAAAAGAAAGAGAGAGAAAGAAAGGAAAAAGGAAGGGAAGAAAGAGAGAGGAAGGAAGGAAGAAGATAAGTGTTAATAAGGACGTGAGCAAATTGAAACCCTTTTGCACTGCTGGTAGAAAAAGAAAATGGTGCAGCTGCTATGGAAAGCAGTATAATAATTCCTCAAAATATCAAAAATAGAACTACTATATGATCAAGCAATCCTACTTCTGAGTATATACCCAAAATAATTGAATGTAAAGTCTCAGAGAGAGATTTACACACCTATATTTATAGCAGCACTATTCAGAACAACCGTGAGGTGGAAGCAACCCAAATGTCCATCAACAGATGAATGTATAAGGGAAATGGGGCATACACAAGCAATGGAATATTATTCAATCTTTTAGGAAAAAAGGAAATCCTGTTACATGCAACAACATGGATGAACCTTGGGGATGTTATGTTAAGTGAAATAAGCCAGCCACAAAAAACAAATATGTTATGATTCTAGCACTAATAGATAATATCTAAAGTAGTCAAATTATAGAAACAGAAGGTAAAACAGCAGCTGCCAGGGTCTGGGGAGAGAGGGAAATGGACGGTTATTGTTTAATGGATATATATAGAGTTCAGCTTTGCAAGATTAAAACATGCTAGAGATCGTTTCAGAACAATGTGAATATACTTAACACTACTGTACTATACACTTAAAATGGTTAAAATGATACATTTTATGTTATGTGTTTTTTACTGTTGTTAAAAAACAAACATACAAAATGTAACAACTAGCACAAACTATACTTTGTCATAACAATCCTTTGATATAATTATTAAACTTATTTTTCAGACAAAAAACCTGAAACTCAAAGAAGACGTGAGAAGATTTCAACTAAGGTGGATCAGCCAGGCAACGGCCCAGAGCCCAGTCTATCAAGCTTTCCAAAACATCTCTAGAGTAAAGTAGAAAAAGGTGCCAGTCAACTCAGGGCTCAGTTACATATTAACTGACGAACTGTAAACTGGTTGCACTCCCATCAAATTAAACAGCATTTCTTCATGAGAATCAAAGCAAACACGTCTTACCAACCCCAGTCTATCTGTGTTTCATAATTTGCCATATGTATGCAATTGTAGCCGACTGAAAATATACAACAAAGTAATACCCTTCATTGTGCTATTTATTGAGCATATGTAATTTATTTTGTTTTCTAAAGTTTAAATGCCTTTTATATCCCTTGAAAAAAAGTCGTATTGTTTAGAACATTGCAAAAGATATTGAAGTAAGTTCAAGAACTGCAGAAAAGGTTTGAAGCAGGCTGTCTCCACTTCAGCCAATGGAACTGCACTACTCTATTAATCTATTTCTTTTTTTTTTTTTTTTTTTGAGACAGTTTCGCTCTTGTTACGCAAGCTGGAGTGCAATGGCGCGATCTCAGCTCACCGCAACCTCCGCCTCCTGGGTTCAGGCAATTCTCCTGCCTCAGCCTCCCGAGTAGCTGGGATTACAGGTACGTGTCACCATGCCCAGCTAATTTTTTGTATTTTTTTAGTAGAGACGGGTTTCACCATATTGACCAGGATAGTCTCAATCTCTTAATCTATTTCTATATACAACTTTATTAAGACAACATCTGTATCTCTGGGACTTCACTGAATCATGGTTGAACAAAGATTCGAAGGATATTACAGTGAAAGAAAGTCAACTTCTTGACCTCCTCAGAGTACCAACAATTTTCCCTGCCTGGGCCACCCACCCTCTCTTCATCAGTCATCAGTCATAAGACACTCCTAATCCTTGTGCATGTTCTGTCACTGCACTTACTTTTATTAATTTTTAAAGTAATGATTTGCATCTCAATAGATTCAGAAAAAACTTTGGATAAAATCCAACATCTCTTTATGATCAAAACTCTCAGAAACTAGGCATCAAAGGAACATACCTCAAAATTATAAGACACATCTATCACAAACCCACAGCCAACATCATACTGAATGGGCAAAAGCTGGAAGCATTTCCCTTAAGAACCAGAACAAGACAAGGATGCCTACTCTTGCCACTTCTATTTCCCATAGTACTGCAAGTCTTAGCCAAAGCAATCAGGCAAAAGAAATAAATAAAAGGCATCAAAATAGGGGAAATAAATCAAATTCGCTCTCTTTGCTGACAATATGATTCTATACCTAGAAAATGCTTAACACTCCAGCAAAAGCCTCCTAGAACTGACAACCACATCAGTAAAGTTTCAGAATACAAAATCCATGCACAAAAATTAGTAGCATTGCTATACAGCAATAATGTTCAAGCCGAGAGCCAGATCAAGAGCACAATCCCATTTACAATAGCCACAACAAAAATAAAACGCCCAAGGGTACATCTAACCAAGGAGATGAACTATCTCTAAAATGAGAGCTACAAAACACTGTGGAAAGAAATCATGGATGACACAAACAAATGGAAAAACATTCCATGCTCATGGATTGGAAGAAGCAATATCATTAAAATAGTCAAAGCAATCTACAGATTCAATGCTATTTCTATCAAACAACCAGTGCCATTTTTCACAGAATTAGAAAAAAAAATTATTCTAAAATTCATATGAAACCAAAAAATGGCCTGAATAGCCAAAGCAATCTTAAGGAAAAAGAACAAAACCAGAAGCATAACACTATCCAACTTCGAACTGTACTACAAGGCTACAGTAGCCAAACAGCCTGATACTGATACAAAAACAGACACATAGACCAATGGAACAGAATAAAGAACCCAGAAGTAAAGCCACACACTTACAATCAATTGATCTTCAACAAAGTTGACAAATGTAAGCAATGAAGAAAGGACTCCCTATTCAATAAATGGCGCTGGGATAATTGACTGTATATATGCAGAAGAATGAAAGTGGACCCCTACTTATCACCATATACAAAAATTAACTCAAAATGAATCAAATATAAGGTCTTAAACTATAAAGACCTTAGAATAAAACCTAGGAGCTACCCTCTAGACGTTGCCCTTGACAAATAATTTATGACTAAATACTCAAAAGCAATTGCAACAAAAACAAAATTTGACAAGTGGGACCTAATTAAAAGAAATTACCAACTGAATAAACAGACAACCTACAGAATGGGAGAAAATATTTTGCAAACTATGTATACAGCAAAGGTCTAATAATATCCAGAATCCATAAGAAACTTAAACAATTCAACAAGAAAAAAAAACTCAAAAAGCAGGCAAAAGACATGAACAGACAATTTTCAAAAGAAGACATAGAAGCAACCAGCAAACATGAAAAAAATGTTCATCATCAAAATCAAAACCACAATGAGATACCATCTCACACAGGTCAGAATGTCCATTACTAAAAAGTCAAAAAATAACAGATGTGGGCAAGGCTGCAGAGGAAAGGGAACACTTATATACTGTTGGTGGGAATATATATTAGTTCAGTCACAGTGGAAAGTAGTTTGGAGACATCTCAAAGAACTTAAAACACAACCACCATTCAACCAAGCAATTCCATTATTGAATATATATCCAAAGGAAAATAAATCATTCTACCAAAAAGACATTTGCACTCATATGATCCTCATAGCACTATTCACAATAGCAAAGAGATGGAATCAACCTGGGTTCCCACTGACGGTGGATTAGATAAAGAAAATGTGGTACATACACACCATGGAATACCATAAAGTCATGTCCTTTGCAGCAACATGGATGCAGCTGGAGGCCATTATCCTAAGAGAATTAACTCAGGAACAGAAAACCAATACTGTATGTTCTCACTTACAAGAGGAAGCTAAACATTGAGTACACACAGATACAAAGATGGGAACTGACCTCGATCACATCAAGGTCACCACCTGAGACATCAACCATCACCTGCAGAGGTCTGTCAACGATGGATCAAGAAATGCACTCTCACACATATTTCAGCGATTCAAGTGGGCTAGGGTTGGTCATCGCCTGCTTTCAGAGGGCAAATGCAGCCAACTGACCGAGACTCCCTCTCCATCTTCACATTTATTCAGTACAAATTTCATAACAGAGTTTCTAAGTCAACATGCTTCTGGATAATTACCATGGTTAAAAGAGTGGTTTTATAAAAGCGTTAAGTTCAACAAGTATGTGCGTTCAAAAAACTTCCGTGATGAAGCAGAATCAAGCAATGGGAGATAATGCCAGTAGAACAAACTGAATGTTCAGGAAGTGTAATTCTTTCTCTCTACTACCTTGACTGAGTTCTCTGAAGTTGTCTGCTTCCTTGGCCAGATCTCTGAGGGCTGTCTGCTCCTACGCTCCCCATTTCCCAGGAGGATGCCTTCATTTCCCAAAACAGAAGCTCTCATTCAACAGCACTGATTGCCTGGCCATTGCTGTTGCTATGTAACCTTGGGTAAGTCACATCAGCTCACTTGGGTAAGTCATGTCCACTCATTAGTAATGCCTGCTTGCTCTGACGGTGAACATATAGGAGAGAAGCTCTGTAAAGCCTCTCACCCAGAGCTTTCCCAACTCAATGACTAGTCATTGCTACTATCATATCTTCTGGAACTTGCTTTCTTTGCCTTCCTGGCTGTTTTTTTCACCAAGAGTTGAGCCAGCCTCACTTCAAAGGTGGATGGGATTACAGGTTCTAACCCCCTGTAGTCGCCTCAGAAATTTCTTCCATCACTGGCCATGTTAAGAGATGTCATAAATACATCTAATTTTTAAACAAGCATGTCTAAAACTTTTAATGTTTTAGCTACAAATGTGAATAAAGGGCAGATAGCTCTGCTGAGGTCAACTTGGACTGTCTGTTCATGTACTTAAGGTTTTGCTAGAATCCATTACTAGAAAGAAACATTAGCAAATTTTTAAATTTTTAAACACTTTTCTCTATTTAGAAAGATTGATATAAACAGGATTATGGTGTTGCATAGCTCTGGGAAGTATCAGGCGCATTTTAGTACCTATGGAACTGTGCAATGATTGACCCTAGGAACAAAGACAGACTGGGCACCTGTCCCCGGCTGCCATGAGTGTTGGCTGCTAAGCACTCAGCTGCCCCCTCCAGAGAATCGTTCCCAGCTGCGTGTGGAGAAAAGGGAAGACTTGCACATTTTTGGTGGGAATGTAAATTAGCAAAGCCATTATAGGCAAATGTATGAAGATTCCTCACAATATTAAAAATAGAACTACCATATGATCCAGAAATTCCACATCTGGGTATAGTACAAAGAAAATGAAATCAGTATGTCCAAGAGATATTTACACTCTCATGATCGTTGTGCTATTATTCACAATAGTCAAGATATGGAATCAGCCTAAGCGGCCATTATTCAACCATGAATTGATAAAGAAAATGTGGTTTGCAGTGGCTCAAACCTGTAATCCCAAAACTCTGGGGGGCTGAGGCAGGTGGATCACTTGAAATTAGAAGTTTGAGACCAGCCTGGCCAACATGGTGAAACCCCATCTCTACTAAAAATACCAAAAAAAAAAATTAGCTGGGCATGGTGCTGCATGCCTAAAATCCCAGCTACTCAGGAGGCTGAGACATAAGAATCGCTCGAATCTGGGAGGCAGAGGTTGCAGTGACCTGAGATGGCACCAGTGCACTCTAGCCTGGGTGACAGAGCAAAGCTCCATCTCAAAGAAAAAAAGAAAAGAAAATGTGATATGTGTACACAATGGAACACTACTCAACCTTAAAAAAAGAAGGAAATTCTATAATTTTCAACAACATGGATGAACCTAGAGGACATTATGTTAAGTGAAATAAGCCAGGCACAGAAAGGCAAATAAATACCACATGATGTCACTTACATGTGGACTATAAACAAGTTGAATTCACAAAAGTAGACAGTAGAATGGTGGTAACCAGGGTCTGAAATGGTTCGGGTGCAGTGGGGGGGACAGTGGAGGTGTGGATGGGAGGTGGGGAGATGTTGGTGAAAAGGTACAAAATTTCAGTTAATCAGGAGAAACTGAAGAGATTGTACAACATGGTGATATTAGTCAATAGCAGTGCAGTGTGTTCGTGAACAGTGCTTAGAGTAAATTTTGTGTCCTCGCCACAAAAATAAGGATGTGAGTTAATACATACATTAACTGACTCAATTTGGCCAGTCCCCTATGCATACATATTTCAAAACTTTGTGTTGTACATAATAAACACATATCATTTTTATTTTTCAACTTAAAAATTATTTAAAAAAAAAAATTGTCCTCAGCCAAACGGAGTCTCAGCCAGACCCAGAGGCTAAAAGGAGGACAAGATGAGTAATGACCAGAAACGTTTGTGAAGGTCAGCAATTATCTTCAATGCTACTAGTGATGTTTGGTGACTGGCTGACCTGGGACATGGAACTGTGGCTTCTGATCCTAACTCGGGACTCTTCCACTCTATAACACGTCTATCTAGTCTCAACTCTGGGATTTAGATCCACCTACCCTTAAAATCAAAATTCAAATCTATCTTCCCAAGCTGGCATTCTTTCCAGATTGAACAAAAGTTGTGAGTCATGGGGAAAGGAGTCCAAGCAGCAGCTCAGGTTTCCAAATCGAAATCTCAGAAAAATAGAAGCAAAATGTCTTTCTTAAAGAACCCACATCCCAGCCCTGAAAACTTTTTATTTTCAACACTAAAACATAACCTATTAAGACAACAATATTGGGCTGAGTACATTGCAGCTGTGATAAATTTCACATGATTTAATACAATTTTAAATAATTCACGTTCTAAACTATGCCAGTAAATCTAAAGATGTGATGGCACTGTAGGAAAAAAATGCATCTGTTTGCGTATAAATACGTCTTTGTTTCCTTAAAAAAAGGTTCACAGGGGCTGGGCGTGGTGGCTCACGCCTGTAATCCCAGCACTTTGGGAGGCCGAGGCAGGTGGATCACGAGGTCAAGAGATTGAGACCATCCTGGTGAAACCCCGTCTCTACTAAAAATACAAAAAATTAGCTGGGCACGGTGGCGCACGCCTGTAATCCCAGCTACTCAGGAGGCTGAGGCAGGAGAATTGCCTGAACCCAGGAGGCAGAGGTTGCAGTGAGCCGAGGTCGCGCCATTGCACTCCAGCCTGGGTAACAAGAGCGAAACTCCGTCTCAAAAAACAAAAAAAGAAAAAGAAAAAGAAGAAGGCTCACAAAGGATTTAACTAAGAACTACTTGAACTGATTTAATTCAACTATTTGAATGCGTCAATTTTCAGTAAATTGGCTATTTTCTATATAAATCACCTAATGGTATTAAAAGATATTAAACAACGATACTGCTTATAAGAGGCATAATCCTATCTCGGGCGAATTCTCTTGGAGGTTAATACGGGAGATATATTTCCTTTCTCTAAAGATAACAGTAAATGCTCAGATTTTCAGTCACTGAACCAAAAGAATGTTAGAGCCCCACCTGGTGGATTTGATGCTTATTCAGTGTATAAAATAAAATTTTTCACTCGGCCGTTACTGAGTACCGTGCTATAATTGCTTTCAGAATGCAGCAGTTAATCTCTGTTTCTTCATTTTACATTTTGGTGCCTAATTACTTCTGCGTGAATGGCTGGACTTCATCCTCCAGCATTCATCCACCTCCCTCTTTCTGTAAAAACGGCCTTCATCTAGACCTGGATTAACACAGTTATGGTTAATATATAGAAAATTACAGGCCGGGCGCGGTGGCTCATGCCTGTAATTCCAGCACTTTGGGAGGCCAAGGCAGGTGGGTCAAGAGGTCAGGAGATCGAGACCATCCTAACACGGTGAAACCCCGTCTCTAAAAAGAAAAAAACAAAGAAAGAAAATTACATTTCAAAAGATTCTATTTTAACAAATTCGTCAACAGATAACCTAATCACAATCATATCACAGTATGTCGTATATTACAGTATATGTGATATGCATATATTGCACGTTACTGAATTGTATGATATTAAAGTATAGTCAGGCATTGCTTAATGAGGATGATACATCCAGAGAAATGCTTCTGCCTCCTCCATATCTTGTCCCACTGGAAGGTCTTCAGGAGCTGTAACATGCATGGAGCTGGCATGTAAGCTAACAATGCCTTCTTTTGGAATACTTCTTCAAGGACCTGCCTGAGGGTGTTTTACAGTAACTAATTTGTAAAATAAGTAGAAGAGTATGCTCTAAGATACTGATTTAAATGCATAGTAAATAGATAAATCAGTAACAGTCATTTGGTATCATTATTAGTATTATACACTATACATAATTGTATGTTCTAGACTTCTATACCACTGAGAGTACAGTAAGTTACATCAATATCACCATAAACACATGAGTAATGCATTGTGCTAACAAGTTACAATAGATACAATACCATCGAGCCATAAGAATGTTTCAGCTTGATTATAATCTTACAGCCTCACCACCATATATATAATTCACTGTTAACCAAAACATGATTATGCAGCACATGACTATCTATATTAAACTTTATATATAACTTATAAAATACACTTTCAAACACAGACAAGTTTTAGGAATAGAATAATAGCAGCCTTTATTTTCTCAACCAAGATGAGGCTGTCTACTAAGATATGAGGAGTGGTGGTTGGTCAAGAGACTGAAATAGTCTGGAGAACGGGAGAGAGAAATAGCTACTCTAGGAAAAGTGAAAGCAAGTCTCAAATGAGACATGCTTTCAATAATCTGGGGACAGAGTCAGAAAAATTAACTCCATACAGAAGGACAAAGGAGGGTATTACACAATGATAAAGGGGTCGATTCAACAGGAAGACACAACTACGCTAAATATATGTGCACCCAACATTGGAACACCAAGGTTCATAAAACGAGTACTTCTAGACCTACGGAAAAACCTAGACAATCACACAATAATAGTGGGGGACCTCAACACTCTACCGACAGTGTTAGGTCATCAAGGCAGAAAACTAACAAAATTAATTCTGTACTTCAATTTGGCACTAGACCAGCTGGATTTAAGAGATATCTACAGAATATCACACCCATCAAGCACAGAATATACATTTTTCTCATTTGCACATATAACCTACTCAAAGATCAATCCCATGCTCAGCCATAAAGCAAGTCTCAATAAATTCAAAAATACTGAAATTATATCATTCATTTTCTTGGCCCACAATGGAGTAAAAAATAGAAATCAATACAAAGATCTCTCAATGCCATAAAATTACATGGAAATTTAAAAACCTGCTTCTGGATGACTTTTGGGTAAATAATGCAGGAATCAAAAACATATTTGAAAAAAATGATAACAGAGATAGAAAATACCAATATCTCTGGGATACAGCAAAAGCAATATTAAAAGGAACATTTATAGCACTAAATGCCTATCTCAAAAAGTTAAAATGTGAGCCACTGTGGTGGTGCATGACTGTAGTCCCAGCTACTCAGGAGGCTGAGGCAGGAGAATTGCTTGAACCCAGGAGGCATAGGTTACAGTAAGCTGAGATGGCATCACTGCACTCCAGCCTGGGTGACGGAGCAAGACTCTGTCAAAAAAAGAAAAAAAGGAAAGGAAAGGAAAGGGAAAGAGAGAGGGAGAGGGAGAGGGAAGGAAAGGGCGAAAGAAAATGTGGTATATATACACCATGGAATACTATGTAGCCATAAAAAAGAACAAAGTCATGTTCTTTGCACCAACATGACTTTTTGCAGCTGTAGGCCATTATCCTAAGCCAATTAATGCAAGAACAGAGAACCAGATACAGCATGTTCTTACTTATAAGTGGAAACTAAACATGGGGTACTCATAAAGATAGCAACAATAGACACTGGAGACTGCTAAACTGGGGAGAAGGGAGGAGGACCAGGGTAGAAAAGCTACCTATTGGGTACTGTGGTCACTACCTGGGTGATAGAATCATTAGTACTCCAAAGTTCAGCATCACACAGTGTACCCACATGACAAACCTGCACATGTGCCCCTGAATCTAAAATAAAAACTAAAAGTAATAATTTTTCAAAATTTCATTTGTTTCCACTTAAATATTTTTATTATCACATAACTTGAATAATGAAAATCTGATATTTTAAATTTTTTAAACAAAAAAAAGAAAGAAAAATTAACTCCAGAAGATGAAATGTGTAAGAATCAACCTAGTAGGGACAAGATTGGCCATGCGTAGATATCCTCTCCAAGAGTAGCTTACTTTTAATTTCCATTCTAAATATGTTCCTGATGAAGCCAGGTCATGTTCTAAAAATGGAAGCAAATAAGACAAACGGAAGTGATCACTGTGACTTGCTCATCATGAAGTAATGTAGAGTAACAGAAATTTGGGGTCACTAATAAAAAATAATGAAAAAAGGAAGTTGTTAATTGCCTTCCCAACATCCATTTCCCACTTATTCCTTCCTGGCTGAACCCCAGAGTTGTTCAGCATAGAAATCTGCCTTGCTAAAATATTTTGACTCTCATTTTCCTTACAACTACAGGTGGCTAAGTAAACCAGCTCAGCCAATGAGATGCAGGGTGAAATCCCTGAGGAGGGCTTCCAGAATGAATAGGTAAAAACTCTCTTTAAGGGTTCTGCCTCCTTGTCATGAGCCTTCCCCTTCCCCTTTCTTCCTTCCTAGAGGGAAGACATGATGCCTGAAGGTACACACAGCAGCCATTTTTCACCCCTGAGGATAAAAGCCAAATGCCAAGAGAAGGACTTGGAGAAGAAGGAGGACTCTGGTTCATTATTGAGGATTTTGAGCTTTGTTCTGGCTTTTTGTGATGAGAAAAAATAAGCCTCTTCCTTGCTTAAGACACTGACTTTACTAATATCTAAAGGTAATCTTAACTGAGAATAGAATTAAAGAATATCTATCTATGTAACAAACAGTCTATCTATGAAACAAAAGGTAATTCAATATCGCATTCTGAAAAAAGAAAAGAAAATGAAAGAATGACTTTAAAACAGTTACTGAGAATATAAAGACATAAAAAACCCATGTCGATTTTGAAATCACTCACAATCTAGTGAAAAAGGTCCATATAGAGATGATTTCAATATATATGTTTAAGCTATGAAAAAGGATATAAATTTCATGAAGACCAGCAAGAAATAGAGATGTTGAAGGAAAGGGGAAGAGAAAGGGAAGAGTAGAAGGATGCTACTCGCCAGGCATGTGGAGAATTTAGGACTGGTCTGTCAAAAGTTCCCAAGGAGACAGGGCAATCTGATTTTTTTAAAAAACAAAGTATGTCCACTTGATTTAAAGGCAAAATTGCTATTTTGCAGCCTTGGTGAATATAATTTCAGTGGTTAATGAGGAGGGCAGATGTCAAATTGCAGTAAGTTTGGGGAGTGGACTAGAGGTGCATATACACCATCTTTATAACCTAGGTCCGGGCATGGTGGCTCACACCTGTAATCACAACACTTTGGGAGGCCAAGGTGGGTAGATCACCTGCGGTCAGGAGTTCGAGACCAGCCTGGGCAACATGACGAAACCCCATTTCCATTAAAAATACAAAAATTAGCCAGGCGTAGTGGTGGGTGCCTGTGGTCCCAGCTACTCGGGAGGCTGAGGCAGGAGAATCACTTGAACCCAGGAAGCAGAGGTTCCAGTGAGCTGAGATTGTGCCATTGCACTCCAGCCTGGGCAACAGAGCAAGACTCCAACTCAAACAAACAAACAAAAATAACCTAACTGATAGCTAGGTGGGGGGATTTAGGGCTTCCTGTTGATATGCTTACAGATTGAGGGGAAGAATGCAGTAGGGAGAGTGAAGTTCAACTTACAAGAAAGTCAAAAATACACAGAGCAAGACAGCACACAAGGACGCATAGGACTGAAAGCATAAATGGATGGGAGGGGCCTTAAACAGAAAGACACAGAGCATCTCAGAGACAAAAGGAAGTAAGCCAAGATGGGCAGAGACATGACAAGTTTCAGGAATATAATGCTAGCCTTTATGTTCTCAGCAAAGCCAATGAAGCTGTCTACTGAGACAGAAAAGATGGCAGCTGATCCGCACACTGGAATGCTTGCTGGGAATGGGAGGGAAAGACAGCTACTTTAGCAAAAAGTAATACTAATAATAACAATAGTACATTTTTAAAAGTCAAGAGGAATTCTTTGTCCAACTATGATAAAAGGGACAGAAAGTGGGTAATGAAGAAACCTCTCTGCTTTTCTGCATACTCACGATGCATGCATTTGCCAAGTCGGGGTGTAGGGGCTGGGGAGCATTTCAGAGAGGTTAGATCAGCCTGCAGAATGGCAGTCCTTAGGTGAAAGTCCCATTCATGGTACACTAACAGGGAGCACACTTTACATTAACAGGGTTAAGTGGGGATAAGACATGTCATGGCCATGTTCTCATCCTTCATCAGGGAACGTGAGCAGGGTGATTCCCTCCCTGGAGGGAAGTGCATGTGGTGGACATTCCGAGGCTTGCCTACCCGACCCTCCTCCTCTATGAAGGTGTAGAGTGCTTCTCCGCATTACATAAATGAAAGGTATGATCCAGAGTTCATGGTGACATCCATCAAGTTACAAAAGTTATAAGGCTCCCACCAAAACACCACCTAACTTCTCTAGACTAACATTTTAAAAATAAAATGGGCTAGGCATGGTTGCTCACACCTGTAATCCCAGCACTTTGGGAGGCTGAGACGGGCAAATCATGAGGTCAGGAGATTGAAACCATCCTGGCTAACATGGTAAACCCCATCTCTACTAAAAATACAAAAAAAAATAGCTGGGTGTGGTGGCACATGCCTGTAGTCCCAGCTACTCGGGAGGTTGGGGCAGGAGAATCGCTTGAATCTGGGAGGCAGAGGTTGCAGTGAGCCAAGATCACACCACTGCACTCCAGCCTGGACTGGAGAGAGACTCTGTCTCTAAGTAAATACATAAATAAACAAATACAATGTAACTACCAAAAATGGGGACATACTTAATCTACTCACTCCAACGATCTTTTGAGCACATTCTCAAAAGCACTGAGCTGGGCAGCTCTCCAAATGGGAAGATGAAAATTATCCAGGCTTTGCCCTCAAAAATGCATACTCCTAATGATGGGGACTGGTTGATGCCACCTCTGGTTCTGTATTCTACCATTCATTCTACCTTCCTGTGTATATTACAGGCAAATAAGCTAAACAGAACTGAACCCAGCATGCTCAAAAACTGTGGTGTGTTTCCTAAGATGTTTATGGAAACAGACCTTACCTGGGGAGTTTCTGGCATGCCTAACTCTGACCCCATACCAGTGAATTCTGTTCCAGATATCACACAGTGAGACAGATGTATGCATAACACAGCTCATGCATGAGGGAGAAGGGACTATTACCAGTGAAATGTCTTAACAAGTTTTACAAAGACATGGAAATCTTAGAAATCTCCAGTTCAAACTTTTCATCTTACAAATGTCAAACCTGTGCTTTGAGAAAGTGATCAGTTTTGACCAAAGCCACACAATCAATAGATAGCAGAGTTAGGGCCCATGTCTTTTCCATGTGCCATTAGTATTAACCAAAGTTGGAATATTTCACTTGGAGAGACAGCTCTTCCATGAGTTGAAAGGTAGTCAAGAGTAAGAACATTTTTTCCCAGTAGCCTCAGAACATAGGAGCCAGTATTTCAGTTTCTTTCTTCTTCAGTCACCTATTAAATCACATTTGTTCTCTCCTGCAAATACACGAACAGCATGTTACCCAGAAACTAATGAAAGACACTATATACAGAGAGCTGTTTCCAACTTTCCCAAGGACTGCTAAAGCACTTTGCTTCTAGTCATCCAGCCTTCTTCAGGTTCCAATTCTCCCTTTGTAAAGTTAGCATGCTTTTATTCTGTACTTGCTGTCCCTACAGGTATGTTAAATGAAGGATTTTCTCTTGGTGCAGTACTGTCACCGCTCTTCTGTGAAAAGAAGGGCATGTGAACAAAGAACTAGTGCCTCGGAGTTCCACTGGCTACTGTTTTCCCAGCAAGATTTTGTATAACAGAGGTTGCGCCAGTTGTTACGTTGCGGCTCTTGGGCTCCAAATCCACTGCTCTCTGCCCAGCTTTGCCATACTGGAACTGAATCCTGTAGATCTTTCTCCTTTGCCAGTTAGCTTGATGTCTGTCTTTGTTGTTGGGGGGGCTGGAAGGACCCTACAAGGCCAAAGCCAGAGGAAAGGACTCTCCCTCCCTCCCTCCCTCCCTTCCTTCCTTCTTCCCTCCCTCCCTCCCTCGCTCCCTCCCTCCCTCCCTTCCTTTCTTCCTCCCTCCCTCCCTCCCTCGCTCCTTCCCTCACTCCCTCCCTCCCTTCCTACCTTCCTTTCTCCCTCCCTTCCTCCTTTCTTCCCTTCCTCCCTTCCTTCCTTGTGATGCTCTTTTCCATGCATCCTGCACAGGGTCCTGCAGCTCTCACTGCAGGGCAGGGGTCCTCGCAGACCAGCTGCAGCCCAGGCCCTCCAGTAAGATGACCTGCCAGGAGTAAGGCTGCTGGTTCCAGCAGGTTTCTCAGACAGACAAAAATGGGCCATTCCTGGATACTGGCTTCAGCCTGCGCCCAGCAGCACGCATCTCTGCCACCAGCAGGACGCACGGTCTGTGGCTCTCATGTCCTCTCCACAAAGGACTGAATCTACACTTTGTGGAGAACAGGGATCTCTTCTAAGTTTCCGAAGTTATTCTCTTGTTCACATTCCTTTTTATCTACATAGTAGCTGCTTTCCACAGTTGCTATTTGTGTATGCTCTAGAGTCCTGCTTTGTCCCTATGTATGGTTAACTGCTTTTTTACTAGGAAATAGTTCTTTACAATAAATTTTACCTATTTAAATTACTGGTATGGTTGGTGTCTCCTGAACCTTAGCTAAATATTCTTCAAGTTCCACAGGCTCTAAATCCTCTTTCTGTTCTACCCTCTACTTCCATATAAATTAATTACAAATTCTATTCATTTTTATTTCCAAAGTCTTTGAAAAACTAGGCTGGGTGTGGTGGCTCATGCCTGTAATCCCAGCACTTTAGGAGTCCGAGGTGGGCAGATCATCTGAGGTCAGGAGTTTGAGAGCAGCCTGGCCAATATTGTGAAGCCCAATCTCTACTAAAAATACAAAAATTAGCCAGGCATGGTGGCAGGTGCCTGTAGTCGCAGCTACTTGGGAGGCTGAGGCAGGAGAATCGCTTGAACATGGGAGGCAGAGGTTGCAGTGAGCCGAGATTGAGCCACTCTGCTCCAGCCTGGGTGAAAGAGAAAGACTCCATGTCAAAAAAAAAAAGGTATTTGAAAAACTTTACATCTTCTTTCATGTCCAAGGCCACCCACTCTCACTCCTAACCTCCTATCTAGTTTGTTCTCACCTTTTTCTGGTCTGTGTCCTTTTCGAGACAGCCGTAAAAGTCAGCTTTCAACATATCTGTTGAGCAAGTGGCATCTGTTGCCTGTCACCAGGAGTAGAAGCCCAAGCACTTCCACCCACTGCCTCTTCAGATCACAGTCACCAAGGAAAACACACCACGGTCTGGCACTAACTAGATGGAACAAGGCGTTCCTCATGCAGGAAAGAGACAGAGCAAGATCAGCTTCCATTGAGGGCCTTGGTGCCCCCAAACCAGTGGGTCCCTCTCGGCAGCTGGCACAGGGCCCATGGCCTGCACACACCCATCTTGTGCTTCAGCAGAAGGACTCCAATCCCTCCCCATGAGGCACAGGTACCAACAGTGGGGTTAACCAAGTGCCACAGGATGTACACACCAGCAGAACCAAGGGGTGTGTGCTGAGTCTGAAACGGAAAGATATTTCCTCACAAGGTGACAGCCCAGCACAGGCTGTGAAAACTCTTTATATCTTAAGAGGGACAAGACCCATCCTTAGTGGCTGAGTGAATGATATGGTTTGGCTCTGTGTCCCCACCCAAATCTTACCTTGAATTGTAATAATCCCCACCTGTCATGGGAGGAACATGGTGGGAGGTAACTGAAACATAGGGGTGGATTTTCCCCATGCTGTTCTCATGGTAGTGAGTAAGTCTCATGAGATCTGATGGTTTTATAAGGAATTTCTCTGCACATGCTCTCTCTTGCCTGCCACCATGTAAGATGTGCCTTTGCTTCTTCTTTGCCTTCTGCCATGATTATGAGGCTTCCCCAGCCATGTGGAACTATAAGTCCATTAAACCTCTTTAATTTATAAATTACCACCAGTCTCGGGTATGTCTTTATTAGCAGCTTGAGAATGGACTAACACACTGGATGTCAAAAGACTGTATGTGTGAACTGTGACACAGCCTCAGGAGGTCCTGATGACATGTGCCCAAAGTGGTAGGGGCACAGCTTGGTTTTATACATTTTAGGGAGACACAAGACACTAATCAGTATGTGTTAGATGTACATTGGTTCAGTCCAGAAAGGTGGAACAACTCAAGGCAAAAACAGAACAACTCGAAGCAGGGAAGAGGCTTCCAGGTCAAATGTGGATAAGTGACAACTGGTTGCATTCTCTTGAGTTTCCGACTAGCCTCTCCAAATGAGGCAATCAGATATGTATTTATGTCAGTGAGCAGAGGCATGACTTCAAATAAAATGGAACGCAGATTTACCATCAGCAGTTCCCAGCCTGACTTTGCCCTTTATCTCAGTGATGTGGTGCCCCACGATTTATTTTCCTTTCACATGTGCATGCAAGAGACTCCCTTTCCCGACAATATCACAGCCCATTTAAATCTCTTCAATGATGTCTTGAATCAAACTCTTTGAATTAAAAAAAAATCAAATTCATTCGCCAGGTAGGTTAGGCAGAATAGGGGTCCCCAAAGATGTTAGTTGTATATATGATTTATATTCATAGATTAGTAAGTAGACTAAGCCAGCAGAAGCAGAGGCTTGAAAAGTATATATATATATCCATTGAGATATATATATTATACATGTGTATCTATATGAATGTGAACATAGGTATATATACACATGTGTAATATATATAATGCATATTACATATATACATTATATGAATATGAACACAGGTATATATGTATAATATATATCATGTAATAATGTGTATTACATATATACACATATGCAATGTATATACAAATAAGTCAGTTCACATGATTACAGAGGTTGGCAAGTCCAAAATCTGTAAGGAAGGCAGCTGCCTAGAAACTCTTAGGTGGGAGGTGATGATGAAATCTTAAAGCAGAAGTTCTTCTTCTTCAAGGAAACCTCCGAGTTTGCTTCAGGACTTTCAGCTGACTAGATGAGGTCCGCCACATTATTGAGAATAATCTCCTTTTAAAGTCCTCTCATTTAACCACACTTACAAACCACCTCCACAGCGACACCTAGATTCGTGTTTGAGTGAATAACTGAGTACTGTAGCCTTGGCAAGTGGACATATAAAACTAACCATGACACAGACCAAGGGACAATTAATGTTTCAGATGGAATTAAGGCTGCTAATCAACTGATCTAAAACTTAGAAAACTATTCTGGATTATCCAGATGAGGCCATTAAATGTGGAAGAAGCAGGCAGAAGAGTCAGTGTCAAAGTGAGTAGTGTGAGAGAGATTCCAGAGGACATTGCTGGCTTTGAAGATGGAAGGCGCCATTATTAGGCAGGGAACACAGGCAGCCTCTAGGGGCTGGAAAAGGCAAGACAAGGGATTCTCTAAAGCCTCCAGAAACTGGTGCCACCCTGCCACCAACTGTATTCTAGTCCAGTAAGACCCATTTTGGACTTCTGAACTCCAGACCTACAAGATAACAAATTTGTGTCGTTTTAAGGCAATACGTTTTTGGTAATTTGTTACGGCAACAGTAAGAAACCAATCCACTGGACCATCCAGATTTGAGGTCAAACAGGACCAATCTACCTTTCAAATATTATTTCCCACTTTTCAAGCCTCTGCTCCTGCTAGTTTAGTCTACTTACTAATCCATGTTTATAAACAGTCTTGTACTAGCCCTTCAAATTCCAGAACTCATCAACCAACTTTTCATAATCTAGATCAAATTATCCAAAGAGCCAAACCACAACACTCTAGTTCACAGGGACTTTTATTTTGAACTTGTAGCACTCATTAGTGCTTTGAAAAGCAGTAATTGACGTATGCCACATCTTTCCTTTTATTATTCTGCTTTGTCATTGAACTCATGTAGTTCTTTATTTCTCCTGACAATATGTCTTTTCTACTTAGGAATCAAAGTCTTGGCATTTTGTACTAAACTTCTTCATATCCCCAGAATCTAGCAAAATAAATCATGCATCTTACATACATACACGAGTAGAAAGAATGTCAATGAGTAAAATGTACTAAGATAGGAACTCTATGTCCCCATAAAGAAGAAGAATGAGAGTAAATTTGCCCTGGGAGATACGTAAATATAGTATAAAACTAAGCAATTAAAGAAGGATGTTATCGGCTTAATTAAATTAAATCAGTCAAACAGATTTGACAGATCAGAAACTTCCGAATAATTGGGTTTCGTTATATTTAAAAGGTGTCATGTAGCTACCTCACTGAATAGATGGGGAAATTATATACTCTTCAAAATATAACGATGAGAAAATTGATCAAGCATTTTGGGAAAAAGTTAAATTCCTACCTCTTCACTCTCTACCCCAAAATTAAATCCAGATGGAGTAAGATTTCAAAGTTTTGAATTTTTATTTTCTGTTAATGATGAGTTAGGTTATTCAAATTTTTCCACAGAAAACAACTAAAAATGCTAGGTAAAATATTTTAAAATATCTTCTTAGCTGCAAACAAGAGAAGCAGATAGAAAGGAATTACTGAGCTAAAGGCACATGTAAGTTAGAAACTCAGCTATACTAACATGAAAGCCTCTTTTGCTCTAAAAAGTGTTTGCCAATGCAGGCACATGTGATTGCTTCAGTGCTTTATGGGGAGAATGGAATAGAGGAAATATTCAAAGAGATAAAAGCTAATGATTTTTCAGAACTGACCTAAGACAGCAAACCACAGATTTCAGAAGTCTAAGGAATCCCAAGGTAAATAAATAAAAAGAAAACCAAACCCAGGTATGTCACTATGAAACTGCAGAAAAACAAGCAAACGATATTTAAAACAAAGGCAGATTCTCTGTAAAGAAAGCTTCATGAGACTGACAGCTGACTTCTCTCTAGCAACAATAAAAGTAAAAATCATGGCTTTGTCTCAATTTACTTAATAGATTTCTGCCTCCAGCCTGTATTTTTCATCCTAGCCTTTATCTATCTCCCTTAGAAGGAAGGTGAAAGATGCAGTTCTTCTGTGTTTTCCACACCCCTTGCCATAAAGCTACTTTCAGATACCCTTTCATTAGAGTTTAAAATATTTTAGAACAAAGCCTTTTGGGCAACTGCTGCACTGCAAACACAATGCCCTGATTTAAAGCAAATCTGCTCCATAGTAAAGTGCATTTACCATTTTCCTCAGGAATGTGAATCTCATTTCTGAGAATGGTATCTGCATTCTGGCACTCTATGCCAGGAATTATATTAGGCTGTTGATGTTCAGCATTTAATTCAACGCCCATGAGAACTCTATGAAGAAAATGTTTTATCTCCATTTGACAGACAAAAAAAACTGAGGTTGAAAGAGATTTAACACATTTTACATGATTTTGCAACAAATGACGGCAGAGCCAAAATCTAACTGGTCTTTGACCCCAAATCCTATGCATTTTCCACTTCTCATACTGTCTCCAAGAAGTCCACAGTTTGAAGGCATAATGACACAAGTTACATGTGACTGCCGAAAGTTAGTCTACTTCTACTTTTAAATTCTAACCCTGCTGCATACTACATGAAAATACACATACACAAAACCATCAGTATATACGTTCTCTAAATTTTTTTTAAAAAAGTATTATTGGAGCCGGGCGCGGTGGCTCACGCCTGTTATCCCAGCACTTTGGGAGGCCGAGGCGGGTGGATCATGAGCTCAAGAGATCAGACCATCCTGGTAAACATGGTGAAACCCCGTCTCTACTAAAAATACAAAAACTTAGCTGGGCATGGTGGCGCGTGCCTGTAATCCCAGCTACTCAGGAGGCTGAGACAGGAGAATTGCCTGAACCCAGGAGGCGGAGGTTGCCGTGAGCCGAGATCGCACCATTGCACTCCAGGCTGGGTAATAACAGCGAAACTCCGTCTCAAAAAAAAAAAAAAAAAAAAAAAAAAAAAAAAGTATTATTGGATCGCAAATGTTTGTACCTAGAGATAATAAATGTTCCCCTGTTCAAATGTCAAATTCTACAAGAATAGGACATCTAGTCATTGCATGTTTGCAACAATCAGCCACCTGCTGAGGATTGCGTCTGGATGTAGATTTCCTGAAGAAAGGATGTATCTGTCTAATTATTGCAGAATAAAAATTTTTTTACTAACAATCATGTTTCTTTTAGTAGAAAATAATTCTCACTGGTACACACTAAAGATTGGATTTGTTTGATGTAAGAAAAGGTGTTTATAGTATTTTACTGTCAAAGGGAGAACTTTTTAATAATGCGCTGGTTTTCTGAATTTTTACATGCCAGTTCAAATCCTTTTTTTATATCTACAGGGTGTTTAGACTACTCTTTCCAATGGTCTCATAATCCACTGGTATTTAGCAAAACATTTGGCAGTAGGTGAAAAGAAGGGTAGACTCAGTGATTTCAACATGAATGATGATTTCTTTAGATCTGCATTCTCTAATACAGTAGCCACTAGCCACGTACTAGCCATGTATGGCTACTGAGCACTTGAAATATTGCTGGTGTGAATTGGGATGCCTTCTAAGTATAAAATACACACTGGATTTCCAACATTTCATATAAAAATGTAAACTATCTCAATAATAATTGTTTTATAGTGATTATATATAGAAATGATAAGTTGTGGATATATTGAGTTAACCAAAATATATTATTATAATTAATTTCACCTGTTTCTTTTTACCTTTCCTAACATGGCTACTGAAAATTTAAACTTATCTATGTGGATCAGTTTTGTGGCTCCTACCATATTCCTACTGAACTGTGCCATCTTACTGAAAGGCATTGTTCTCCTAACTGGCATGCTTGCTTCCATCTACAGTCTGTTCGCAACAGAGCAGCCAGAGTAAACCACACAAAAGCATAGGTCAGATCCCATCACTCCTCCCTCAAAGTCCTCCAGTGGCTCCCATGTGAGTCAAAATAAGAGCCAAGTCCTCACAATGGCCCTCTGGGCTTTATACAACTTGACCTCATCATCTCTGACTTCATTTTCCCCACTTCTGCTCACTCATGTGACCCTAACTACATAGGCTCCCTCAGTGTTCTTTAAACACCACTTGGTGCTCTTACCCCAGGGCCTTTGCACTAGCTGTTCTGTCTGTCTGAAGCATGCTCACCCCTGTTATCCTCATGGTTGAACTCTTCAACTGCCTTAAGACTGCTCAAAACTCACCTTCCCTATGAGGTTTGATTATCCCCTCATTGAAAGTGGCAACCTGTGAAAATCTGTATGGCCCTTCCTCTGTGTTGCCTTATCTTTTTCCTTTTTGATTGCTTTTATCACCTTTAAAGTCTGTCATACTAAATAATTGTTTGTTTCCAATAACGTTTCTACCATCACCATAGACAGTGACCATCTTATAGACAAGAAGTATATCTTTTTCATATACGTTTCTCTTGCACCTGGAAGAGAAGAAGTATATCTTTTTCATATACGTTTCTCTTGCACCTGGAAATTTTGGCAAATTGAACTGTTAGTTCCAATTATTTACTCTCCTTTAGTAAAATTATACATCCACACACTTGTCATGATGGGGCATGGGGAATATACTTCCACATCTACTGACTGTGGTCCTAGCCATGTGACTTGCTTTGGCTAATGGGAGGTTAACAGACATGACACAAGCAGAAAAGCGGGCACGTGCTTGCATAGGATGGGTGCAGTGGCTCACGCCTGTAATCCCAGCACTTTGGGAGGCCGAGGCAGATGGATCACAAGATCAAGAGATCGAGACTATCCTGGCCAGCATGATGAAACCCCATCTCTACTAAAAAATATACAAAAATGAGCTGGGTGTGGTGGCGTGCACCTGTAGTCCCAGCTACTCAGGAGGCTGAGGCAGGAGAATCACTTGAACCCAGGAGGTGGAGGTTGCAGTGAGCTGAGATCATGCCACTGCACTCCAGCCTGGTGACAGAGCAAGACTCTGTCTCAAAAAAAAAATGTGTTTGCACAGATTGGCCTGGCCCTCTTGTACTTCCAAACTCCTATATTAGAAGAATAAACTCCCAGGAGCCATTGGTTCTCCAGCCTTAGCCCTAGGATGAGAAACGTGGAGCAATCCTGACCTGGACCTACAGACTGACACTTAGAAGCAAGAAATAAATGATTTTTATTGTATGGCACTGAAACGTTGTGGTTGGTTCTTACATAGCAAAAGCTGACTAATACAGCATCTGACACATATTCATATTAAAAATATGTAGGGCCAGAGACATGGTGGTACATACCTGTAATCCCAGCGACTCAGGAGGCTGAGGCAGGAGAATCACTTGAACCAAGAGGTGGACGTTGCAGTGAGCCAGGATTGCATCACTGCACTCCAGCCTGGGCGACAGAGTGAGACTCCATCTCATTAAATAAATAAATAAAGGTTTAATGAGGAGAGATTACAACACTGTCTGCCTTTCCTAGCTGGTGCCTGACCTGCACTATCATATTTGTATTTGCTGTAAGTGTATTTGTTGCACCTGACGCCTGCCTACCCACCTGACCTCTACTCCTTGTTTTGTAGGCTAATGAAAATACGCTGTGACCCCACACCAGCCACTGACTGACCCGCTTGGCCTTGCAACCCCACTCACCTTCACTACTGCCTTCCTGCTACTTAGCCATTTCTGGACCACTACCCTATCCAAGCTTGACTTTGACCAACCCAGACTCGACCTCCTGCTGTGTCTGAATTCCACCAGAGCCCATTATCCAGCCCTAAGAAACAGCAGGTCTGTTCAGGAAGATCAAGAGCAGATGGGCTTGAGTAAGAAGAAACACAATATTGGGCAGGAGGGATAAGAGGAAAGAGAAATCACTTAGAGAAATATTAAGTGGGTAGAAAGAACAAACTTCCAACGATAGTCCTAAAAGCCAGCTAGACATATGTCAGAGGCATTCAAGCCAGAGGAACTTCATCTTGAATAGGGGCTGGGTAAAATAAGGCTGAGACCTACAGGCTGCATTCCCAAGAGGTTACACATTCTTAGTCACAGAATGAGACAGAAGGTCAGCACACGATACAGGTCACAAAGGCCTTACTGATAAAACAGCATGCAGTCAAGAAGCCAGCCAAAACCCACCAAAACCAAGATGGTGACAAAAGTGACTTCTGGTCGTCGTCACTGCTCATTATATGCCAGTTACAATATATTAGCATACTAAAAGACACTCCCACCAGTGCCATGACAGTTTACAAGTGCCATGGCGACATCAGGAAGTTACTGTATATGGTCTAAAAAGAGGAAGAACCCTCAGTTCTGGAAGTTGCCCATCCCTTTCCCAGAAAAATTTATGAATAATCCACCCCTTGTTTAACATATGATCAAGAAATAACTATAAGTATACTCAGTTGAGAAACCCATGCCGCTCTGCCTATGGAGTAGCCATTCTTTTGTTCTTTTTCTTTCTTTTTTTTTTTGAGATGGAGTTTCACTCTTGTTACCCAGGCTGGAGTGCAATGGCGTGATCTCGGCTCACCGCAACCTCCGCCTCCTGGGTTCAGGCAATTCTCCTGCCTCAGCCTCCTGAGTAGCTGGGATTACAGGCATGCGCCACCATGCCCAGCTAATTTTTTGTATTTTTAGTAGAGATGGGGTTTCACCATGTTGACCAGGATGGTCTCGATCTCTTGACCTCGTGATCCACCTGCCTCGGCCTCCCAAAGTGCTGGGATTACAGGCGTGAGCCACCGCGCCCAGCCCTCTTTTTCTTTCTTAATAAACTTGCTTTCACTTTACTTTATGGACTCCCTCAGAATTCTTTTTTGCACGCGCTCCAAGAACCCTCTCCTGGGATCTGGATTGGGACCCCTTTTCAGTAACACATATATATCTACTCAAGAAATCCAGGTCCAAATGAGTATGGCATTTTTACCCAGTAGGAAGTAGAATTCATTGTTCTCTCGATGTTCTCTTCCCAAAAGTCGTTGTCTGGTACCTTGAGGAATCACCAAATCTGCCCCAAAGTTCATCAGATCCAGGAGATGATTGACAGAAGTCATCCCATGAAATGGAAAACTTGCCCTCCAGAAAAGATGCCCTTACTCATGACAGTGCCATGGGACTCTACAAAAAGTCTAACCTCATCTTTGAGGCCCCCTAGGAGCAAATGCTTAGGCATTGCTTTGGCATACAGCTGAAACCTCCAAGTGTGAAGATTTTCCAACTGCTTCTTCTGAATTCATTTTGTAATGAATTTGGCTCTAAAAAAAAAAAAAAAAGCAAATCTTTTAGAGACCATTACCAAGCCATGACAGCTGCGTGCCCTTTCTGATGGTTCATTCTTCTCCACCACACTTTTCCGTGAAGTCCGTTTCCTTCATTGGTTCACCGGATCAATTCATATTAAGATGAAAGGCCAGTCTTCTGGTTCATGGCAGTGACGTATTTTATTTGTAGTTCCCTTCTTTATTTTATAAAATTAATTTGAGGACATTTTTCTCATGAGTTTATTGTAGCATGAGAAGAGATTATTTTTTAAACTTTTTATTGAACAATAACATATATATCCATAAAAATGCAATCATCAAACCAAAGTGAAGTCTTTGCACAAAATGAACGCACCAATATAACCAGGGCTCAGATCAAGACACCAGACATTACCAGAACCCTAGAGGCCCACTCGGGCACCTGCTGGTCATTAACCCTCCCACATAGGAGGACCATTACCAAGCCATGAGAGCTGCGTGCCCCTTCTGATGGTTCATTCTTCTCCACCACACTTAACTCCCACATAGGAGGGTTAATGACCAGCAGATTAGTTTTACTTGCTCTTGAACTTCCCACCAATGAAGTCATACAGCATGCATACTATTGAATCTAGCTTCTTTCATTCAAGATTATATCAACTTTATTCATCAGCATTATGTAGTTGCAGTCCAATCATTCTTATTGCTGAATAATATCTCATTGTTTGAAGATACCATATTTGATTTCTCCATTCTGCTGTTGATAGATGGACATTAAGATTGCTGTCTGTTTAAGGCTATTAGAACCAGTGCCCTGAGGACACTCTCCTATTTGTCTTTTGGTGAACATGTATGTATATATGTATGTATGTATATATATATTTCTGTTGGGATTGTTTCTACTAAAAAAAAATTCTTCTTAATTTATAAGTTCTTCCTGTTTTAAAAAAAAAAAAAATCTTCTAACTATTTCTGAAAAGGCTGGTATTTTAAATTCTGAGTACCAGATCCAGCCTTTCAGGAGGAGTTCCTCTATCACCTTCCCTGAAAAATAAACAGATTTCTGTGGAGGGTAGGGTCCAGATATTGAAAGGTATCCAAGTATTAATAGCATAGGAAATGCAGTAGAAAAGAACATTAACACTTAAGTGATTTGTGCCTCTTATTTTGGGAAGAGTGTTAGAACTTTTCATTTTCTTAATATACGTTAGTCACTGTAGAAAAAGCATTCTGGCTGTCAGAACACAAAGCCAGCAATTTTCACCTCAGTCCACTCCAACTTCACTTTTCAGAGGGCTAGTTGATTGAAGGTCATATTAAAAGAGCATTAAAAAAGAGATTCTACCAATTGTCAGTGATCCATCTGCAACTTTTCCTCACCAGAACACACAACCCAGATTAGGGACAGGCAAGAAATATGGGAAGCAATGGTAATAGACATAAAAATAGTCTTTTTTGGAAATGCAAAATAGTACAGCCACTTTGCAAGACAGTTTGGCAGCGTCTTACAAAGCTAAACACACTCTTACCATATGATTCAGTGATCACTGTCTTGGTATTTACCCAAAGGAGTTAAAAACGTATGTCCACATAAAAACCCGCACATGAACATTATGCCAGCCTTATTCGTAACTGCCAAAACTTGTAAGCAATAGAGATGGCCTCCAATAAGTGAACAGATAAGGAAACTGTGGTACATCTATACAAGGGAATATTATTCAGAGATAAAAAGAAATAAGCTATTACCCACAATGATATACCAACCCACGCTTATTAGGATGGCTACTCTCAAAAAAAGCAGAAAGTACCGGACCTCAAATGATCCACCCACCTGGGCTTCCCAAAGCACTGGGATTACAGGCATGAGCCACTGCACCAGGAGTTCAAGACCAGCCTGGCCAACATGCTGAAACCCTGTCTCTACCAAAAGTACAAAAATTAGCCAGGTGTGGTGGCACATGCTCGTAATCCCAACTACTTCAGAGGCTGAGGCAGGAGAATCGCTTGAACCCAGGAGGTGGAGGTTGCAGTGAGCCAAGATCACACCATTGCACTCCAGCCTGGGTGACAGAGTAAGACTCTATGTCAAGAAAAAAAAAAAAAAAAAAAATAGAAAATAAGTGTTGGGGAGGTTATGGTAAAATTGGAACCCTTGTGCACTGTTGGTGCAGCTGCTCTGGCAAACAGTAGGCTGGATCCTTAACAAGTTAAAAATAAAATTACCGCATCATTCAGCAATTCCACTTCTGTTTGTATACTCAAAAGAATTGAAAGCAAAGAGGTATGTGCACACTTGTGTTCATGGCACCATTATTCACAATAGCAAAAGATAAAACAACTCAAGTGTGCATCGTTGAATGAACTGGATAAACAAAATATGGTGTTACACACTATGGAATATTATTTAGACTTAAAGGAAATTCTGACACATGCCGCAACCTGGATGAACCTTAAGGATGTTATGCTAAGTGAAATAAGCCAGTCAAAACCCACAAAACATTGTATGGTTCTACTTATATGAATTACTAGAGCAGGCGAATGAAAGAAAAATAGAAAGTAAAATGGTGGTTGCCAGGGCTGGAGGGAAGAGGAAATGGGGAGTTATTGTTTCATAGACACAGAGTTTTAGCTTTGCATAAAGAGTTCTGAACATGGATGGTGGTCACAGGTGTACATCAGTGTGAATTTACTCAACATCGCTAAACTGTATGCTTAAAAATGGTGAAGATGGTAGATTTTATGTTGTGTATATTTTACCACAATTTAAAATGGTGTTGGCCAGGGGTGCCTGTGATTCTAGCACTTTGGGAGGCCGAGGTGAGCAGATCACTTAAGGCCAAGAGTTCAAGACCAGCTGGCCAACATGGTGAAACCCTGTCTCACTAAAAATACAAAAATTAGCCGGGCACAGTGGTACACCTGTAATCCCAGCTACTCAGGAGGCTGATTCAGGAGAATCACTTGAACCCGGGAGGCAGAGGGTGCAGTGAGCCAAGATCGTGCCACTGCACTCCAGCCTGGGTGACAGAGCAAGACTTTGTCTTAAAAAATAAATAACAAATAAAATAGTGTTTAAAAGAATGAACTATCAAGCCAGGAAAAGAGATATGGGGAGCCTACATACATATTGTTAAGTGAAAAAAGACAGTCTTCATTACTGTCTGAATCCAACAAAATAACATTCTGGAAATACAAGACTATAAAGACACTAGAATGATCGGTGGTCACCAGGGGTTCATCAGTGGCAGGGAATCAGAGTGGTGGAAAAAAACTAGAGGGAAAGGACACACACCTGAAAGGTCAGAAGGTTTTGCAGAGCCCCGGGGGGAGAATAGCTGAAGGCAGCTGTTCTATAACCCAGAGGTAGAGGGCAAGGAGTAGGTACAAGGGAGTGTAGGGGAATTTATCTCAAACAGGCTTGTTTACTTATATTGACTAAGAAGAGACCTTTGATCATCCGCACGTGAAGTTCCCTGAAAGGGGAACAATAAATGTTAATTACCTACAGGTTGGGTTGGCTCCAGGTTTTCTGCATTGTGCCTGCACTGAATAAAAGGCAAGCAGCTCGTTTCTAGAGGCTGCTCGCTGGCCACTAGAGCCAGGGAGTCACCTAGCTGCTCTTACACAGCATACCTGTGTCTGAGTACTCATTTAATCCATCGGCCAGGGTCTGTGGGACAGACCCGGAACACCGGAAAGCAAGGGAGGCATGATAGGTGGTGCACAGGGGACTTTTAGGGCAGTGAAACTATTCCGTATGATACTGTAATGGTAGATACGAGATAATATACAGTTGTCTAAACCCATGGAATGTACCACACAAAAAGTTAATCCTAATGTAAACTATGGACTTCGGTTAATAATGTCTAAATGGTTGTTCACCAATTGTAGCAAATGTACTGCACCAAAGCAAGATGTTAAAAATCAGGAGATGGCTGGTTGGGAGAACGAGCATATATGACAGCTCTTTATACTTTGACCTTCTGTCCTCATCAGTGAAATCCTGGAAATGGAGCTCTCAAAACTTCTTCCCTCTCTGGGCAGAGTCATGTCATCATTATCTTACTGGTCACTAGTGCCCACTGTGCGACCCCCTTGTAGACCCCTGCCCGGTACCCGACCCCAAATAACAGTTCGAGAGTTGGAAGCCGAGTTCAGGTTTATTGGGACCAGCGGGCAGGCCAGGAAAGGAAGGAGATCGGGGCTGGCTGCGACTGTGCAGCTGGGGTAGGAGGGTTTTATAGGGGGGTGGAAGGGGCGTGGACACAGGGCTGGCGGAGTGTCGTAGGAGCTTAGGATAGGCTGTCCGTCTCTGGGCAGACTGCTGAGGTGGCTCAGAGGGTTATGTGTCGGTTCAGGATAGGCCGAGGCTTGGCGGGCTTTCCTGCTGCGATGATTGGCTGCTTGTTGTTGCTGGGCAGAACAGAGCAGGCTTGGCGGGCTTTTCTCAGGGCAGCAGGAAGCCTGGGGGGAGGGTGGGGGCAAGAAACCTGGGGGAAAGATGGCGGGACTTTCTACCAAACACCCACCTCTGCCAATCTCTGGCACCTTTGCCCTGTGATCCCAGCTGCCTCTAATTCCCCGCTTTCTTAGCATGCGCTGACCTCGCCTTGATTCTGCCTGGAGTCTGTGGCTGCTGTGATGACACCTCTCCACCTCTCTCAGCCCTGCTGATGCTAACCTGGCCACTGGCAATACTCTTGCTGGGGAATGACGCGAACTCTCCCCACCAAGAATATGATGATCAAAAAGTGACTGAAGGGGGTCATCCTGATTAATTTCCTGCTTCAGTCTTTTATACACTTTAATTAGGTTTTAGCTCTCCTACAGCCCCTGCCTCCTTTCCATGTCCAAGGAATGTAACCAAGGTGCTTTTGGGATTGAATAAGCTGTCACCCAAGTGACCGTATACAAAAATCCCATGCAAAGTGTATCCCTTTGTGCTGGGAGTCAGTCAGTGATCTGGGCCTCTCTCTTACCTCTGATCGCTCCCTGATCACCAAGGACACTACCAAAAAACAGGGAAGCTCTAACGTCTTAACGCTAAGCTCCTGATCCAGCCACTCAAAGACCTTGAAACTACTTCTCTATTGGGATAATTGATTCTACCTGAAATAGATTCCTGGTGGATCTGCCCTGGCATTCTAGGGTTTTCTAGAGCCAAGGTTCCCAAATGCTAGGCCATGGCAAGGTTCTTAAAATTCCACAACAAAATGAGAGAAATAGTGTGATGAGTTTTTTTCAGAAAGCCAAACTTACTACATTTCAAAAATTGCCTTTTTGGGAGATTTTATCTTTCCTTCATTGGAAGGGGTGTTGGTTAGAGATCCTTTTTTAATTGAAATGATGACAACAGAAGGTTGCCTGATAGTGCTTAAAGGCCTTATTTGGCCAAATAGAAAGCCACCTCCTAAATCCGTTTGTTGTCAAGGAAAAGAAAAAGCCGCCAACATTCTGTTGATCAAAAAAAATTAATTTTCCTAATCCATAAAAAAATCCAGAAATCTGGGATTCATTGTCCTAAGTGAATATATAGATTACCCCTCTTCCTCTAAGGATCTGAAGTACATATAAGAAAAACCTGGATACTCATAGTCACCATCTAACCTAGAAATTGCATCTAACGGAAAGGTTTCACCACCTTCCCCTTGCACCCAATCTCCCGCTAGAACTGCCAGCACAGGCAGACTTTTCCATGCTGCTTCTCCCCTCGATCTTGATGACTAAAATCAGGCAACAGAAGGGAGGAGGTGGAGACTCAGATGACTGAATCATCCATCTGCATGCAGATCCTTGAAAACAAGGCTTTTCTGCAGCCCAACCCACAGTTAGATCCTGTGCCCAGTTGAGTCTCGTAGTTAATGGAAGCCGGTGTCAAGAGCCAAACAGCAACCTGCAGGTTTTAGCGTGGCTTCCAAGATCATAAGCTTGTACAGGATTTAAACATCACTTTGGAGCTTAAAGGAGAAGCCTGAATTGAGACCATTTTCCAGGAAGATCATCCCACTGGGCCTGAGAGGGAATCAACATCACCCCTGCCTGGAAAACAGGGGCTCCTCTGCTTTGAAAGAAACTCCTATGGGCCACTACACTAGCAATTTCTTTTTTCAATCCAAAAAATAGGATATCTCCATTATTAGTCACTAAGCCAAGATTTACTATAAAAACGGACATCAAGGAAAATGTTGGCTTGTCTAAGATGAAAGGAAATTTCTGTATCCACATTTGTTTTCGTATTAGTTTCATTATATCTCTCTAGCCTGCTATAATGATTCATCTGTGAACTAGAATCACTTTCTTGGGATCCTTGAAAACAGACAGGAGGCGGCTATTAATTGATGTAACCATTTTAGAGACAGAGAAATTGAGACAGATTTCAACTCTTCAACAAGCCAACAGACCAGCTGGAGAAAGATACTCCTATTGCCCATCAATATAGCACCTTTACTGCAATCAGACCATATTATCTCTTAGAACAATGTTCTCAATGAAATAAATCTGTTATCTCAGTGACCATGATCTTTCCCCCTTCTAAGATTCTATATGTATTATATAAAGGTCCAGGTTATTTCCATATTTAATCAAACGATGTGACTTCTAGCAGAGGTTTTCAAACTGTGCTTCATAAGGAAGGGGCCATATTGAGGGGAAGAAGCCATAGGTATGGGTGGATGCATTGGAAGGGTTGAAACTTCACCCCTCATTCAACCAGAGAAAATCCATTTTCAGATTTCCTTACACATTGTGCTCCCATGTAATATTTCAAAAAAAAGTGCATTTTTTAAAAGAAGTTTACAAATTACTCATAAATATGAAACTTTTTGCAAACTATAAGGCGTAATGCAAATATAGATATTTCTACAGTAAACACACAAAGGGAGTGAAGTCTGCTCATTAGTGGACACAGGCAAACACACATTTCCTGCAGGCCCAATTTACAGATGAGAAAAACGAGGTAAATTCCCACATCTAGCAATATTTGAGAAATACTAATTCCAAAACCTGTGCTTTTTCTTCTTCATCAGGTTCCCTGACCTTTTAGCCAATGCATGTGTCTGGCTTCCTCAGAAAATGAAGCACCACAATCTTGGTTCTAAAACACCCTCAGAGGCTCAGCAGAAGGTAAGGTTGGCAAATTCAGCTTTAACTGCTATTTATGGTATTATCACACCAACTGTCAAATACATCGTTTAAAAAAATTTTTTTTTTTTTTTTTTTTTTGAGATGGAGTTTCACTCTTGTTACCCAGGCTGGAGTGCAATGGCGCGATCTCAGCTCACCGCAACCTCCACCTCCTGGGTTCAGGCAATTCTCCTGCCTCAGTCTCCTGAGTAGCTGGGATTACAGGCACGCGCCACTATGTCCAGCTAATTTTGTGTATTTTTAGTAAAGACGGGGTTTCACCATGTTGACCAAGATGGTCTCGATCTGTTGACCTCGTGATCCATCAGCCTCAGCCTCCCAAAGTGCTGGGATTACAGGCTTGAGCCACCGCACCCGGCCAAAAAATTTTTTTTAATTTACTGTTTCTTTTCTGAGATAACACATGACCATTTTTAAAAACACACTCCTGATTCCTTCAAGCAATCAAGTCATTAGGCTCCACTGGTGTTTATTAGCCGAAGATTCTAATACCTAACATTGTTTTACTCAATCTGCATTGCATTTTCCTTCTCTTCATCACCAATAGCCCATACGGATGCACCTGTTGCTTGATATATGATTGTCATCTTTCTCAATAATTCTGATGAGGAGCCCTATTTTTAACTCCGATCTAAAATACATTAAGGGAGCCATCTAGTGTTTCAAAGTTGGCATTTAGTAGTTATAGAGAACATCCCTCCTCCCTAAATTTGATTTACCATCTGTGTTCATTCTCAGTGTTCCAAAGTGTTAACACGGGATATATATTTCATTTGGGGGCAAAATAAGGTTAAAAATAAGAGCTCCTAAAGCTGCCTTACACCTGATTTTCTGGTATTTGAAAGATTCTTAGCTCCATGGTTACTATGAGGTTTTTTTTTTTTTGTTACTGGGTTTAGCAAGGTAACAAGTGAACAGTGGGGCCTTTTGAAATAAACACATGTTTAGAAGCCTCCCAAACATAAAACCTAGATTACATTAACTATTTTTCTGACAGCAAAATAGGGCCAAACTTGGACATAGGCAGTGCCCATCACAGTCTACTTGATGAAATTTTAGAAGCATCAAGAAAGGCTCCAAAACATCTTCCACCTTCTAAACTTCTGCTTTATGCTTGCTAAACTTTTAACAGCTTTACTGAGGTATAATCGACAGAGAATAAACTGCCTATATTTAATAAACTATACAATTCGATGAGTTTTAGCACATGCACACAAAGAGAGCATCACCACTATCAAGTTAATGAGCATTTCAACACCCTCTGAAGTTTCATCTTGCCCCTTGGTAATTCATCCCCCATGCTCCTCCCCCACCTTCAGTCAACCACTGCTCTGCTTTCCATCAAGAGAGATTAGTTTGCATTTCTAGAATCTTGTAAAAATGAAATCATATAGAAAATATGCTTTTTGGTCTGGCTTCCTTCATTTGGCTAAATATTATTCCATGTTGTTACTTGTCAATATTTTGTCACTCTTTATTAATAATTATCACTCTGAGGTAGGGATATGGTGTGTTAATCAATTCACCTTTCGATGGGTATTCTAGTTGTTTCCAGTGTTTGGCTATTACAAATAAAGCTGGAATAAATATACAAGTCTGTATAGACACTTTCATTTCTCTTAGGTAAATTCCTAGGAGTGGAACTACTGAGTTGTATAGTTGGCATATGCATAACATTTTAAGAAACTGTCTGTTTTTTGGAGTGGTCATCATTTTACATTCCATCAACAATGTGTGAGAGTTCCAGTGGCTCCAAATCATCAGCAACACTTGTTATTTTTAGTATTTGGATTATAGCCATTCTAATGGATGTATGATGGTATCTGATTGTGATTTTTAATTTTATTTATTTTTAATACATATTTGTATGTCATTATAGGGCACATGTGACATTTTGACACATGCATCCAATGTTTAATGATCAAGTCAGGGTATTTAGGATATCCATCACCTCAAATATTTATTATTTCCTAATGTTGGGAAAATTTTGAAGTTTCTTTTCTAGCTAATGAAATATATATTATTAACTATAATCATCCTGCCATGCTATTGAACACTAGAACCTATTCCATCTAACTTATTTTAAAATTAGTTTGTGTATGTGGTATGAGATAGATGTTCATTTTTTTGCCTCGATATGTCCAATTTATCTGTCAACCATCGGTTGAAAAGATTAAACTTTCTCCTACTGAATTCACATTATACCTTTGTCAGAAATCATCTGGTCATTGGACTACTTTTGGGTTCTCTATTCTGTTCCATTAATCTAAATATCTATTTTTATGCAAATATCACATTATCTTCATTTCATAAAAAGTCTGAAAACAGGTAGCATAATGTTCCAACTTTGTTTTCTTTTTAAAATTGTTTTGGGTGGGGTGGGTTGAAAGATTAAAAAACACATATTGGGTACAGTGTACACTACTCAGGTGATAGATGCATTAAAATCTCACACATCACCACTAAGCAATCCATCCATGTGAGCAAAAACCACTTGTGCTCAAAAGCTATTAAAATTTTAAAATACTAAAAATAAAATAATAAAATTATTTTGGCTGTTCCAGGTTATTTTCACTTCCATATAAATTTTAGAATCAGCTTGTTAATTTCTCTCTTTTTTTTTTTTATAAAGACCATGTTGGTCAGGCTGGTCTTGAACTCCCAACCTCAGGTGATCTTCCTGCCTTGGCCTCTAAAATGCTTGGATTACAGGCTCGAGCCACCATGCCTGGCCAGCTTGTTAATATCGATAAGAAAGCCTGCTGACATTTTGATTGGTATTGCATTGACCAATTTGGGTAGATATTAAGCCTTTTGATCCATGAACATAGTATATCTCCCCACTTATTTAGGGTTTGTGTTGGTTTGGTTTTATATCAGCAATGTTTTATTGTTCTTAGTGCACAGTTCTTGCATCTATTTTGTCAAATTTATCCCTATTTTATATTTTATGTTATTGTAAATGGTATTTTTCATTTTTGATTAATCATTGCTAGTATATAGAATTATAATTTATATTTGTGTGTTGATTTTGTGTCCTACAAACTTACTAAACTCACTTTACAGTTCTAGTAGCTATGCGGTAGATTTTTATGAGATCTTCTAAATAAACAATCGTGGTCAGTGAATTAATATGGGTTACTATCTTTCCTATCTTCCCTTTCAATCTGCATGACTTTTTTTTTTCTTGTTTCATTATTATTTTTTTCTATTTGAGACAGGGTCTCACTGTCACCCAAAATGAAGTGCAATGGTGTAATCACAGCTCACTGCATCACTACAACCTCAACCTCCCAACTTCAGGCAATTCTTCTACTTCAGCCTCCCAAGTAGCTGGAACCACAGTGGCATGCCACCACATCTAGCTTTTTTTTTCTGTAGAGACTGGCACGCCCTATGTTACCTAGGCTGGTCTAGAACTCCTGGACTCAAGTGATCCGCCCACTTCAGCCTCCCAAAGTGCTGGAATTACAGGTGTGAGCCACTGCATCCAACATTTTCTTCCTCTAGCTAAAACTCCAGTACAATGTTCAATAAAGATGGTGAGAAAGGACATCCTTGCTTTGTTCCTGATCTTAGGGGGACAGCACTCACTCTTTGACCATTAAGTATACTACTAGCTGGTAGGCTGCCATATAATTTTTCTTTTTTATATACTCTTTTTTTTTTTTTTTTTTTTTTTAGAGAAAGCTGGGCCAGGCAGTCTGGGAATGTGAGGATGCCAGTCTCTCTGGCCCTGAATACTCTATTTTTTAAAGCAGTTTTAGTTCATAGCAAAATTGAGGATAAGGTACAGAGATTTCTTCTACTTATTCTATCAATATAGAAAATTGATTTTCAAGTGTTAAACCAACTTCGAACAACCCCAGTTGTTCATGATGACTTATTCCTTTTATATATTGGTGGATATAACTTTCTAAAAGAGTTTTCAAATTTTTCTTATCTAAATTTATGAGAAATGCTGGCCTGTAGTATTAATTTCTTATAATGGTTTTGGCTTAGGTTTCAGTATAATTCTGTACTCAAAGAGTCAGAAACAATTTCTTCCTCTCTTGTTTTTCTGTATAAGCTTGTTTGCAATATGTATTTTTAGTTTAAATATTGGGCAGAAATCACCAGCAAAAATGCATTGTTTTCTTTTCTAATATTTTAATTTTTGTGGATATATAGTAGGTATATGTATTTATGGGGTACATGAGATGTTTTGATACAGGCATGCAATCCATCCCCTCAAGCATTTATCCTTTGAAAAACAACCTAATTCTCTTTCTAGCTACAATCTAGTTCATGTAATAGATGTGAGGCTATTCAGCTTATGTTATTTCCTGAGTGAGATTTGGTGGTTGTTGCTTTTTTAAGGAATTTGTCTTTTTCATATAATTTGTCAAATTTATTAGCATGAGCCTGGGTAACATAGTGAGACCCTGTCTCTACAAAAGAATTTAAAATTAGCCATGCATGGTGGTGCATGTCTGTGGTCCCAGCCTGGGAGGCTGAGGTGGGAGGATCGCTTGAGCCTGGGAGGTTGAGGTTGCAGCCACAATCGCACCATTGCACTCCAGCCTATGTGACAGAGTGAGACCACATCTCAAAAAAAAAAAAAAAACTATTGGCATGGAGTTTTAAAGAAAATCCCCTTATCATTCTTTTAATACCCCTCTCTCATTCCTGATAGTAGTAATTCATGTCTTTTCCTTTTCTTTTTATTCTGATCATTCTGACTAGAAGTTTGTTGATTTATTTATCTCAAAGAACTAGTTTTGGTTTTATTCGTTTTCATTATTCTTTTATCACATTTATTTTTGCTCTTATTTTTATTATTTCCTTTCTTCTGTTCACTTTGCATTTGACTTGCCCTACTTTTTCTAGTTTCTTTTTTTTTTTTGAGAAGGAGTTTCACTCTTGTTACCCAGGCTGGAGTGCAATGGCGTGATCTTGGCTCACCGCAACCTCCGTCTCCTGGGTTCAAGCGATTCTCCTGCCTCAGCCTCCCGAGTAGCTGGGAGTGAGTACAGGCACGCACCACCATGCCCAGCTAATTTTTGAATTTTTAGTAGAAACGGGGTTTCACCTTGTTGACCAGGATGGTCTCGATCTCTTAACCTCGTGATTCACCCGCCTCAGCCTCCCAAAGTGCTGGGATTATAGGCGTGAGCCACCACACTCGGCCTCTAGTTTCTTAATGTGGAAGCTTAGAATATTGATTTAGATGTATCTACTTTTCTAATTTAATGCTATAATTTTCCACTAATACTGATTTAGCTGCATCCCACAAATTATAAGCAATATTTTCATCTTCATTTAGTACAAAATATTTCTTTTGGGCTTTCTTCTTTGATATAGATTATTCCAAAGTATGTGATTTTGTTTTCAAACATTGGAGCATTTCAAGATATCTTTCTGTTATTGATTTCTAGTTTGACTCCATCACAACAAGTCTGTAAATACATGTTATATAACTTTAATTCTTTTAAATTTGTTAGAATGTATTTTATGGCTCAGAATTGGTTTATTCTTTGTAATGTTGTAGGTATACCTGAAAAGGTGCATTGTCTTCTTGTTGAGAAAAGTGTTGGAACAATTATAGATAAATGTTCATTAGGTCAAGTTGGTTGACAGACTTTTTCAAGTATTCTGTATCTTTACTATCGTCTGTCTACTTGACCTACCAATTGTTGAGAGAAGGATGTTGTCATCTCTACCTGCAATTGTGAAGTTCTAGCTGTGGAGCCTCTTTCTCCATTCAGTTCTGTCAGTTTCCGCTTTACATATTTTGAGGCCCTGTTATTATGTACATAAACACCTAAAATTATTATGTCCTCTTAATGAATCAACCTCTTTATCATTATGAAATTACTCTCTTTATCCTTTAAATTTTTCCTAGCTTTGAAATCTTCTTTATCTGATATTAACATAGCCACTTCAGCTTTCTTTTTATTAATGATAGCCTGGCATATCTTTTCCCTTCCTTTTCTTTTAACCTATCTGTGTAGTAGACAGCATACAGTTGAATTTTTCTAAATAAATTTGACAATCTTTGCATTTAATTGCAATGGTAAGGCCATTTATATTTAATGTGATTATTGATATGGTTGGGTTTAAATCTACCATCTTAATGTGTGTTTACTATTGGTTACATCTGATTTTCCTCCATTTTTCTGTCTTCTTTTGGATTGAATATTTATAACTTTATTTTATCTTTCTGATCCCTTATTAATTATATGTTTTAATTTTGTTCTTTTTGGTGATTGCCTTGGGTTACACTATCCATCTTTACCTTATCACAGTTTACCTTCAAGTAATATTTTATTAGTTCACATAATGTATAAGGGCCTTACAATACTACAGTCCCATTTTTCCCCCTTTCAGCCTTTGTGCTTTTTTTTGTCACACATTTTGCTTCTACATATTTTTTAATGTTTTATATTAAGGTATGATTCTTGCCAATATTCAAACATCTGCCTGGGTTCATATTCACTGGAGTGTGAATGAAGCACCTGAACAGGTTTTGATGAAAGATGAAGACAGGAAGAAAGCTTGACAGCGAGATGAATAAATACCACACCAAGGGATAAACAGGGAAAAGGAGACTTTGCCTATTTTAAGCTTTGGGGAAGGCAAGCTTAGCCAAATGTTAACGATTTGAGAAAACTCATCTGTTTCCCCTCCTGACTGCCCAGATTTTAACTGCTGGACAGTATACTTAGAGCATTAATTTCTGTATTTTAAAGCCTCAAGAATAAGGCAAGGTGAAGAGAATATAAGATTGTAGCTTTATAATGAACTAGTTAACTAGTTAGCTTGAAAATCAGCTGATTTTAAGAAGCAGGTAAGCCATTGTTGGGACACATTAGCCAAACCAGTAGTTAACTGAATGTGTATTCTTCTTTCTTGTTTTCAGATCTTATGTTTAATGCCATGTAGGTCTATTACTTTCAGAGACCAGACCAAATTTATAATAGAAATATAACCAAGTAAAAAATAAAGGAAATTTTACCAGACATGATTCTATAAACAGAATTGTCTATTCATCAGGAAATTTTACAATAAACTCTTTCAGCTATAAGACAGAAATTTGCCAAGAGATTCAATAAATATAAAGCCTCCCTCTCTCTTAACGTCCTTTATACCCACTCCTACTCTTCCATCTGTCTGGACTCCAAAATGCAGAACAGGAAGGGATTGGAGATCCACCAACTCCACGATCCTGGCAAGACTTCAGCAGCCACAGGGTCCAGCCTTAAGTTCTCATGTTCCCGAATCTTGATGACATCTCAACACTTCACCAAGAATTTTTGGCATAAAGGAGCTATTGTAAGCAGAAAGTCTTGGAAATCTTTTACTGCAAAAATTTGTTTACCACAAAGTTAGAGAAGTTCTCTGTAGATCGCCTCATTTCTGCGAGGAGATGTATTTTCTAGTGTACAGATTTTTAATAAGCTTCAGTGTCTTTCCCACCTGCTTCTCACTCCCCTCCCCTTTTCTCCCCTTCTCTAGCTCTCTCTACGTCTCTTTTTTTCCTGCTTCTCTTCTTTAAATAGTATAGTAGTTAGGAGCACAGACTCTGGATCCAACTCCCCAAGTTCAAATCCTGACATTGTCACTTATCAGTAGAGTGACTTTGGCCACCTAACTACTTCTCTGCCTCAATTTTCTCATTGGCAAAAGTGAGGATAATTGTTCCTACCTCATTAGAATGTTAAGAGGATTAAATATGTATATATTCAAACATTCAATAAATATATGTTAAAATGTTTAAATCAAGCCCCGATACTTAATAAATTCTCCATAATGATTAGCTGTGATTATTATTGTTAATGATAATAATTATTATCATTTAAGTGAGAAATGTTTACTCCCCTGGAAGGAAGAAGCCACCAAGCTTCGCTGCATTGCTCTCCCCCTCAGCTTCCATTCTGACCACTTACAGGTGTCATAAGTGTTGGGTCCCCCACAAGAGACACTCTCTGAGCAGCCTTCAGCCTCCAAGAACAGAGCAGAGCAAGAACCAGCTTGCCAAGAACGTGCACAGAGAATGGACCCAGATTTGCTGCCAACATTTTATATCATCTTATACAGTCACTTTATTTCTCCACTTTTCAAACTTCCTTATCCATGACATGAAGGGTTTGGAATAAAATTATCCCTGAATTCTACCCCACACCATGCTACCTCAAATTCCAAAATCTATTCCATGTATACAGGTATATTCATATTTGCAAAATGCAGAATACAAAGGATTTCAAGAAATGATTAATTCTGGCTGGGTTCAGTGGCTCACACCTGTAATCCCAATACTTTGGAAGGCTGAGCTGCTTGGATCACAAGGTCAGGAGTTCGAAACCAGGCTGGCCAACATGCTGAAACCCCATCTCAACTAAAAACACAAAAATTAGCCATTAATCCCAGCTACTCAGTAGGCTGAGGCAGGAGAACTGCCTGAACCCAGGAGGTGGAGGTTGTAGTGATGTAGTGAGCTGAGATCAAGCTACTGCACTCCAGCCTGGTCGACAGGTCAAGACAGGAAGGAAGGAAGGAAGGAAGGAAGGAAGGAAGGAAGGAAGGAAGGAAGGGAGGGAGGGAGGGAGGGAGGGAGGGAGGGAGGGAGGGAGGGAGGGAGGGAGGAAGGAAGGGAAGGAAGGGAAGGGAAGGGAAGGGAAGGGAAAGGGAAAGGGAAAGGGAAAGGGAAAGGGAGGGAGGAAGGAAGGAAGGAAGGAAGGAAGGAAGGAAGGAAGGAAGGAAGGAGGAAGGAAAGAAGGGAGGGAGGAAGGGAGGAAGGAAGGAAGGAAGGAAGGAAGGAAGGAAGGAAGGAAGGAAGGAAGGAAGGAAGGAAGGAAAGAATTATGCCTCAACTGGGGAGTTGGCCAGAGAGGGGAGCCTGCCACCTTCCTATGGGCAAAGTCACATGGGTTACAACCTATTGAGCTCCTGAAAACTCAGTGGCACCCACCAAGAGGAAAGTGCAGTGAGTTGTGCATTGTACATTTGCTGGGGCAGCAGGGTCTTTCCCTGCAACACTCCTTCCAGCTGTCTCACAAGAAAGAATACCAGGAGCACATCACAGCACTGGAAAATAAGGGTGCGCCCTGTCTCCACTACTATACTAGGTACCCCTTTTACTATTTTCCCTAGGTACCCTTCCTCAACTCTCATTTCCTTTTCTCTTTTTTTTGGCCTCTCCTCGGCATTTTCTCTGCCTGCTGACATTTAGGACTGAAAGGCTGCAGCCGCTGTGGTGGATAACATCTGTCCACCCAGCCTTTCTCATTTGACAGGCATGTTTCTCATTTATGTGAAGTCACATGCACACTTTTGTACATATAAGTCATACAATGTTGAAAAAATAACAAGGAGGACAGCAATGGAAGAAAGAAAAAGAATTATCTATACTCCTACCATCCATGTTTTTGTGTATTTTCTAACCTTTTTCTGTGCATAGATTTTTATCTTCCCAAGGAATATTACATATTTCCATTATGTGATAATACCACCGTTTAAACCTGCTTTTTCCACTTAATGCTATTTTTAAGCATTTTCCATGATAGCATCTATGCATCACAAGTATGTTTAGTGTTAATATGTTACACCCCATCAAGTGCACATGCCAAAGGTTGCATCTCGTGAACCGGTGCAGTAAGCTTTGGCATATGCTCTTGATGGGATATACAATATTGATCACGCAGGTTATCACCCTATTGATCATTTTGGTTATTTCTGCTTTTTCACCATTTTCCCATGGAATGCAATGAGCATCTTTGTGCATGAAGCTTTTTATATCTTAGAGGAATTTTGGATCCTATACATTGAATCGCTGGGTCAAAGGATATCAACATTTCTAATCTATGTGTTTGCATAGTAGTTTCCAAAAGACAATGATTTCAACCACTTTTTACACAATCAACAATTCACTTAACAAAATTGTATTGAACAACTACTGCGTGTAGGTAATATCTACATGCTGGGAATAATAGTGAAAAATGCATACTTGAAGCTTTCTTTCTTCCAGCCACATACAAGAGCCTCCTCCTACTGTACCCAGAACTGACCCATCCCTTAAAGAGCTGAGTAAACAGCAGCAGCTGTTGAATGTGCATTGACGGTTTCTATACGCAAATGGTTTATGAAGTTTATTGCATGCAATCAAAGGTATAGGACAACCCTGTAGGTAATCATCTTCATTACCTTCCTTTACAGTTAAGGAAAACGGGATGTAGAGGAGTTGAGTGGCATACCCACAGTCGGATTTATAGTAAAGAGTGGCTTGAAGGAGATCTGTTGGCTCTCCAGTTTCATTCCTTTAACTAATATACTATACCACTGCCTGTTTTTCATCTTTGTGTCTTCAGGATCTGCCCTTACTTTCCCATCACTCAGTGAATGCTATAAATGCTCCTCATTAGCTCCTCTACTCCTGGGATCATCTCTTCCTCTCCAATTCAACTTCTATGTCATGGTCTTTCCTTCAACCAATCTCTTGCAAACCTCCTAAATCCCTTGCTTATTGTTCCACGTCAACCGCTCAGAAAATCTTAACCCTGGACACATTCAGACTAAGGTGAAACCCTATTCTCCAATCATTCCTGATGTCCTTCAGTCCACTGGACTCACCACCTTCTCTCTTGTCTCTGCATCTTGGGACATGGTATTCCCACTGTCCATCACTCTTTTCTCCACCTGTTTGGCTGGGTAACTCTTACTTATTCTGTACCCCAGGGCTGAGACATCGCTTCTTCCAGGAAACCCCAGACCAGGTAAAGAGCTTCTCCTATGTGTTCCCACAGGCACCAAGACACTTAGTACACTGACTGGTCATTTCGTGTCTAATGGTCTTCTTTTTAAACTCAGCAAGGACAGGATCCCTCAATGTCTTGTTTACCCCTATGCCCTACACTAGTCCAGTACCTGGAAAGTGGCCAATCTGTGTCACTGTTTATAAGTTGAATGAACATTCTGTTCTATCAACACAAAAGTAAGTGTGGCTTTCACCATTACTATTAATGGCAAAATTTAAAAGTTGGCATTACTTTTAATGACAAAAACCACAATTTTGCACCACCTGATAAAAATGTCCCTGCATGGAGATGTCTAGAAGTACATTCAGTATCCATGACATGAAGGGTTTGGAATAAAATTATCCCTGAATTCCACCCCATACCATGCTACCTCAAATTCCATATGCCATGACCAATCTCCAGAACTCTTATATTTTCTCATTTTTTTAGTAAGCCTCAAGCACCAGAAATATTTATGTAAATATGTCTTCTTTAGAACAGGACTTTCCAGAGTTTCTAAATAAAGAAATATCTTTTAATATTTAATATTTTTTTAAAAGTCAATGGAGCCCTATGGGATAATAGCCATGCTGCTAATATCTGTGAGAAAATAAACTGTGGAAATACTTTTTTTTTTTTTTGAGACAGAGTCTCACTCTGTCACCCAGGCTGGAACTACAGGCGTTCACCATCACACCCAGTTAAGTTTTGTTTTGTTTTGCTGACAGAGTTTTGCTCTTGTTGCCCAGGCTAGAATGCAGTAGCACGATCTCAGCTCACTGCAGCCTCCAGGATTCAAGCGATTCTCCTGCCTCAGTCTCCCAAGTGGCTGAGGTTACAGGCACCCGCCACCATACCCAGCTAATTTTTGTATTTTTAGTAAAGACAGGTTTTCATCATGTTAGCCAGGCTGGTCTTGAACTCCTGACCTCAAGTGATCTGCCTGCCTTGGCCTCCCAAAACATTGGGATTACAGGCATGAGCCACACTGCCAATAAATTATTAATCCAATAAAACTTTCAGATTTATTGGCGTTTTGCTAATCAACAAAACCTGAAACAAAATCTGTATGTAGGTACAACAGACAAGGCTTGGATTTTCTGTCTATTTCTCAGTGAAATTCACTCATTAATCCACAACATAGTAGGGGTGGGCTTCTGGTAGCCACAGATCACCAGACCAAGAGAAGTCACCTAACTCAATTGAACTAATCAATTCATTTATCAAGAATTTGAAATTGGCAGAAAGACAGTGCGAGATATTGGTGGAGAGGTTGATAGATTCAGTGTTTCTATGAACTAAACCTGCAAGATAAATTCAGAAATTGTGGGTGGTCATATTCAACAGTTCATCAGCTCCATAATTCTTTGAGGGAGTTATTATCTCCATGTTACAGATGGGAACACAGAGGCATGGAGAGCTTTTGAGCCTTGACCTTGGACATTAGCTATTTCTCAATATGGCCTCCCATTCCAGGCAGCACTCTTGAAACTGGGCTGTCATTGCAAGTTTATCTGTCTGTCTTTTCATTAAGTTGTGAGCTCTGTGAGATCTCAGTGTCCTGTCCAATGGCTGCCCAATAAATGTTGATTAAGTAAATGAATCAAATTATATCTCGTACAGTGTGCCATAGCAAAAAATAATATAAACAATGATTGATTACCAGGCATGGTGGCTCACACCTGTAATCCAAGCACCTTGGGAGGTCGAGGTGGGCTGATCACCTGAGGTCAGGAGTTCAAGACCAGCCTAACCAACATGGAGAAACCCAGTCTCTACCAAAAATACAAAATTAGCTGGACATGGTGGTGCATGCCTGTAATCCCAGCTACTCAGGAGGCTGAGGCAGTAGAATCGCTTGAACCCGGGAGGTAGAGGTTGCAGTGAGCTGAAATATTGCCATCGCACCACTCCAGCCTGGGCAACAAGAGTAAAACTCCCGCTCCAAAAAAAAAACAAAAGATTGACAAGAAACCTAATCAACCTGCTCAAGTGTTGAAGAAATATGGTTAATATGCCTGAAAACTCAGACACTGTATAGAGTTCAGCCTTCATTTTATGATTATTTGGAGAAGGAGAATGATCACTGTGTTTGTGTCAGCTTAAAGTAAGCGTGATTGATGATATAAAGCTACAATGACCATTGTCTTTTCAGGCACTCCAAAGTCAAGTCAGGCAAAGATGTTCTGGATATTATTATTCCAACACTGTCATTAACACGACTTCAAATGTGACCTCTAAGCTCATACATAAACTTTGTGTCACTCAAGTCCTTGAGGGGCTATTACTTATCTGTAGTTGGAAAATAAAAAAGACTGTTAAGGTGAGATCTGAGAGGTTTGATTCAGCAACACTTTGGTCTTTGAGATTATTTTATAAGTAAATGTAATCTTCTTAAACACAGGGCTCAGTTATATCCTGTGTTAACACACTCCTAATCCTAGTGATCCTGAAGAGTTTGAGAATATAATCATTTCAGGACCTCAATTTCAACTCCATATAAAATACTGATCTTTAAAAGTCTGTCAGAATTGACAGCCTTCACAGCCTGAAAAGATAAATGAAAAAAATTATTTGATGACGAGGCCAGGGAGAAACTTCTCCCTCATGTTATTGATAGATGTCCCAGTCTGTCTTCAGATCAAGCAGACAAATTTCAAATTTATTCATAGAACGCATTCACACCTCCTCTGTGTCATACGTTTAATATGTTTGCTACACCATATTGTATCCGAATGCATAACTGAAATTGGTTCTGTCATAAATTGTTTCAAAATAACAAAATTCTGAAATCAGATTAGTACTTATTTAGGCACTGTTCATACGGAAACAGGTGGAAAGATTTTCTTTTTTTTTTTGCAATTATTTTGCAGGGAAATCAGTTACTATTACACTATTTCTCAGTGTTAAAGTTTCTTCCTTTCAAAAGATTTTGCCAGGCTCAGTGGCTCACACCTCTAATCCCAGCATTATAGGAGGCCAAGGCAAGTGGATCACTTGAGGCCAGGAGTTCAAGACCAGTCTGGCCAACATGGCGAAACCCCATCTCTACTAAAAATACAAAAATTAGCCGTGCGTAGTGGCTCATGCCTGTAGTCCCAACTGCTTGAGAGGCTGAGGCAGCAGAATGGCTTGAACCCAGGAGGCAAAGGTTGCAGTGAGCTGAGACTCTGCCACTGCACTCCAGCCTGGGCAACAGAGCAAGACTCCATCTCAAAAAAAGAAATTTTGATGCCACCTCCACTCCCCTTTAAAAGTTCACTATGATTTAACACAATGTATTTGGTCCATAATTCATTTGCTTTTTGTTATTGGATTATTTCAGTATTCCCTGAAGTTTAATCACAAAATTATTTCAGTGCAATTCAGGATGTTGGCAAATGTGTCAAAATCATTTTCATTTGAAAACACACAGTATTGTGATTTTAAATGTCCCACCTATATTCTTTTTTTCATTGCATTTTAGGTTTTGTGATATATGTGAAGAACATGCAAGATTGTTGCATAGGTACACACGTGGCAGTGTGGTTTGCTGCCTTCCTCCCCATCACCTACATCTGGCATTTCTCGCCATGCTATCCCTCCCCAACTCCCCACCTATATTCTTTCCAGGACATTCGGTTCTTTGTATATAGAGACGGCACTGCCCATCCCTTATCAGCAGGAAAACCACTGCATTGATCTGCTAGCAATAAAAACTGTCTGTAGTTAGACATTCTTGCTTTCTCAAAATCCTACTTTTATTAGAGATGTTCGAGGAGCATAGCTTTCTCAGCAATGCTAATTGGACCAAGTAGTAAACTAAATTAGTCCTCGAGGTCATGTTAATGCAAAGCTAATCACCTAAGTCATCAAACGGAGACACTTTCTATTTGGGGCAGTAATCCCTCAGGTGCGACCAACAGACACTCCATTAAACTGACTTAGTCAAAATAGAGAATTGATTGGCTCTTGAAACAATTATAAAGACCAGGGGTATGACCAGCTTCAGACACAACAAATTCAGTGGCTCCCAACAGAACGTCAGGACCTGGGGCCTCACACTCTGTCTCTCACCACTGGTCTTCTCTAGGCTGGCTTCATTTGCATATTATTCACACTGTGGTCCCTTTCAGGCTTGCCTTGGCTAGTTTGCAACCCCGGTAGAAAGAGTGTCTCCAATTCCTGGGCAGGACACTTGCAAGCCCATCTTTCAATCGATTACTGTGGCCAGGGATGGGCAACATGCCCACCCCTAACTTCAGCACATGAGGTTCATCTTTCCTGAACCTCGCGAATTGAGAAGGAAAGAAGGGTTATTTCCTCAAAGGAAAATCTGTGAGTTGGTCCAGAAGAAAGCGGAATGGTCCTGGGGCGGCCAAAACAACAGATGCTGTTTTCCACGGGTAAGCAATCCTGTAAGGATGAGACGGAGCTGTCCTTCTCTTCCTGAAACCTTCAGTGACCTCTAAAATGAAGCATAACAAGGCTCCCCAACAGCAGGAAAAGCACTTCACTTCCTGTGTGAGGTCAAGGGTTCTCATCCCAGTCCTGCTGTCACTTAGGAATGACTTTAAGCTGACTGTTCTAGACCTATTTCCTCACTGTTTTCAAAACTCTCTGGACCAGTCCCCAGCCAGAAGAGGCTTCAGCAGTGATCCTCTGCCTAAAACCCCCCAGTGTACGGTTTTCCAGACTTAATGCACACAGAATCCACTGATTAGCCCCTGAAAACTCATCAGGATGGCTCTCAGACCCAAGTTCAATATGTGTCCCAGCCCCCATTCTCTTTCTTTCTCTCTCTCTCTCTCTCTCACACACACACACACACACACACACACACACAGCCCACACCTGTTCCTCCTTCTCCTTTTGTGTTTCATAGCACAGTACCACAGTAGGTGACCTCACATCCTAGCCAAAGCCAGGAGCCAGAAATTTTCTAAAATAACCACCAGATGTCAGCCTACACATATGTCCCCTTCCCTCAGAAAGGCTCTCAGGTCTACCTGGATCCAGGAAGTCTCACCCTAGGGTCCATGGGTGGGTTCCATTCAGATCCATGGGCCTCCAGAAATGATATCTCAAGTTGTATGAATGTGCACACAGGTGCATGTATTAAACATTTTTCTAAAAATAAACTTTTTAGTTCTTATCAAAATTTAAAAGAATATCCATCCCTGTGTCTCCCTTTAAAAAAAAAAAAAAAAAAAAAACTCAAGAACCACCATTTAGCCCAGGTCTAGAATGACCCATGCCTCCCCTTGCCTCCCTAATGATGCCCAAACACTCAGTAGCACCTTCAGGTGGCTTTTAAACATGGCCTCAAAGTCTCTGATATCATCCATGATGAGATCTGGGGTCTACAGACCATGCTGTAGAATCTGGTGGATGCGTCACTACAGAAGCCAGAAGAGAGCAGGGAACGGAACCTTGGGTAGCTTAAGAGTCCCTCCAGCCTACAAAGCCATGCAGCTTCCACCTGCTCATCACAGCAGCATCCTCTTTGGGAGCACTAAGCTACCTGTATGAACTCTAACTACCTGCAGCTTCCATGTTTGAGAGGCCATGGTGGGTCAACAGTCCCCACGGAGCCCAGCCTCCCAGCCACTGCCGTCACCACTAGACATGTGAGTGAAGCCACCCTGGCCCCTCCAGACCAGCCCCTCTGACTGCTGATCAGTACTGACTCGGTCAATAACCAGGTAGAGAAAATCATCATCCAGAGGAGCCCTGCCCAAATCTGTGACTCACAGAATCATGAGATAGCATAAAATGGTTGTTGATAAAGCCATTAAGTTAGTGTGGTTTGCTACACTGCAGTAGATAACCAGAACACGCCCAAACCTCTTCCCCGGTTCAGATGCCACAGGGCTGCCTGGAAAAGATCACCGGATGAGGCAACTTTGTTGAGCTAAAGATTTCAAAATGATCTGTGGCAGTAAGTGAGGTGTCCAGGGTGAGAACGGGGCCTAAAAATGCAAATTTCTGTCTAGCAATTAAAAAAAAAAAACTGGAGGCTTCTTAGAACTCAGCTTTGGCCAGGTGCAGTGGCTCACACCTATAATCCCAACACTTTGGGAGGCTGAGGCGGGTGGATCACAAGGTCAGGAGTTCAAGACCAGCCTGACCAACATAGTGAAACCCCATCTCTACTAAAAATACAACAATTAGCCAGGTGTGGTGATGAGCGCTATAATCCCAGCTACTCAGGAAGCTGAGGCAGGACAATCGCTTGAACCTGGGAGGCGGAGGTTGCAGTGAGCCAGGATCATGCCACTGTACTTCAGCCTGGGCAACAGAGCAAGATTCCATCCACCAAAAAAAAAAAAAAAAAAAACTCAGCTCGCTTTAGGTGATAGATCATGGCCAGAGAGAAAAAGGAATGTAGCCTCAACCCAAATCAGGGCACATCCAGATCAGCAGACTATTGAAACCAGTCAGACATGGCTTAGATTCTGAATATCTAAATGATAATCATAATGAATTATCTTAATTGAGCACTGTGACAGGCAGAATAATGACCTTCCCAAAGATGTCCACATCCTAATCCCCAGAACCTGGAAATATGTCAGGTAACACGGTGTATTAGCCCATTTTCACACTGCTATAAAGATACTCCCCAAGACTGGGTAATTTATAAAGGAAAAAGTTTAACTGACTCACAGTTCCACGTGGCTGGGAGGCCTCAGAAAACTGACAATCATGGCGGAAGGCAAAGGGGAAGCAAGGCACCTTCTTCACAGGACGGCAGGAGAGAGAAATGCCTGATGCTCAGAAACCCCTCAGATCACCCGAGAGCTCACTCACTATCAGAAAAACTGCACGGGAGAAACCACCCCCGTGATCCAGTCACCTCCCTCCCTCCACACGTGGGGATTACAGGTCCCTCCCTCAACACGTGGGGATTATAATTGGAGATGAAATTGGCTGGGGAGACAGAGCCAAACCATAGCCCATAGAAAAGGCGAATTCAGTTGCAGCTGGAAGTAAGGTTGCTAATCAGCTCACTTTAAAACAGATTATCCTAAACTATCTGAGTGGGCCCAGTGTAATCCCCTTACAAGCAGACAAGGAATCAGAAGAGAGTCAGAGGAGGATGTGACCAGAGAGGAAAGTCAGAGAGAGGTGATGTTGCTGGCTTTGAAGATGGAGGAGGGGCCACGAACCAAGGAGCGTGAGCAGCCTCTAGAATCTGGAAAAGGCAAGGAAGCTGTTCACCTCTGGACTCTCCAGAAGAGAACACAGCCCTATCAACACATGAGTGTGAGCCAAGTGACGACTTCTAACTAAACCAAGTGTGGAACTTCTAAATTACAGAAATATAAGGCAATAAATTTGTGTTGTTTCAAGCAACTAGGTAATAATTCGTTACAGCAGCGGTAGAAACTATTACAAGCACCTGCTATGTGGCAGATGTTAGATCAGGAGCAAGGAAATCTATGAGGATACTGCCCCATGGAGTCCTTGCAAAGAAGTATTGCTATCACTGCTTTTTAGATACCAAACCGAGGTTCACAGCAGATAAGAAATGGACGAAAGGCCTGTTTTCACATTGCTATAAAGAAATACCTGAGACTGGGTAATTTATAAAGAAAAGAGGTTTAATTGGCTCACAGTTCCACAGGCTGTACAGGAAACATGGCAGCATCTGCTTCTATCGAGGCCTCAGGGAGCTTTTGCTCATGGTAGAAGGCACAGCAGAAGCAGGCGTCTTTCATGACGGAAGCAGGACCAAGATGGGGGGAAGGTGTTACATACTTTGAACAACCAGATCTCATGATAATTTACTCCGTCACTATCATTAGAACAGCACTGGGGGATGGTGCTAAATAACCATGAGAAACTGCCCCGTGTCTCCTAAGCACTGAGCACCAGTAAATATTTAATGTTTAGCAGACTGCCTGACACATACTTAAATACTTGAAGAATAAAAGATACACGCATGGATGGACGGATAAAGTGGGTGGGTATATGGATGGTTGGGTGCATGGATGGTTAGATGATTGGATGGAAAATGGGTGGATGGATGGATGGTTAGATGAATGTTGGGTGAATTGGTGGATGTGTAAATGAATGGATGGGTGGGTGGGCGGGTGGGTGGATAGAAAGATGAGTGGATGGGATAGATGGGTGGGAAGGTAAATGGATGAAAGAATGGGTGGGTGGGTGGATGGATGGATGGATGGATGGATGGATGGATGGATGGATGGGCTAATGGGTGGATGAGTGGATAAGTGGGTGGATGGGTGAATGGGTGGAAAAATGAATGGGCAGTATCATAGCCATTCAGAAACTACTAAATTGCTGTGAAGTCAGCACAGAGCTACACAACAGTCATATTTGATATTTACTAATAATACAGTTCCATAGGGGAAAAAAAATCAGCTTATTTGACTTAAATATGACATGTATTTGCAAATCTCATGAAGAGAAACTCACATTGCTTTTCAAAAAAATGGTCCTGGCCTGCAGTGGTGCTGACATCAAGCAGTGCCCCAGAAAAGGGAGGAAGCAGACACTGGCCAGGGATCCATTATAAGGGCTCTTGGCTCATTAACTTTCTACTTCCGTCACTGGCCTTGTCACCTCAGTTAACCTCCTTTCCATCTCATTTCACTCCCCCTTCTCCCAGACATGCATGATACTTTCATTTTCTCTTCCATTAGGGCACATTAGGAAGGTGCTTGGCACATAAGGAAGGCCCAGTAGATATTCGTCAGTGTTTATTAATGAATCCCACTGTTCTTCCGACACGTTTATCCCTTCTAGTCCTTCACTCACGCAGCTACCAAAAATATCAAAACAGCGTGAAATGTCATATTTTAATGTGTAACCCCAATGAAGTGTGGCCTGCTTGCTACTGATTTAAGATCTAGCTTAGTCCTATGACTCATTGAAAGTCAAACCACAAAAATCCTTGAAGAGTAAATAGCAAAAGTTCCTAAAAATTCCCTTTAGACCCTCTCTGCCAGTGGACTTGAATTGTTGCTTTCTTTCTCCGAAAACAAGACAAGGGTGGGGCTTTCTGAGCTGGCTCCGGGCAGTCTCCCTCCTGCTCATCCAGACTTCTGTGTCCTCTTGCTCACTTCCTGCATTTCACATGCGATCCAACTTCCCAAGTACACTGTGAGTTCCCCGGATCCTTACTCCTTTTCCATGATCAGTGCAATTAAGACATAGGAATTAGAAGGTAGGCATGTGAAAAAAAAAAATACTCAAACCATTCATCGTCAGGGAAATGCAAGTAGTTAAAACCACAATGAGGTATTACCCCACACTCCTGAGTATGGCTGTTATCAAAAAAAATTAATGATAACAGGTGTTGGCAAGGATGTGCACTGTTGGTGAGAATGTAAACAGGCAAAGCCGGTACGGAGAGCAGCATGGAGGTGCCCCCAAAATTAAAAATAGAACTAGCATATGATCCAGCAGCCCCACTACTTGCTCTATGCCCAAAAGATATGAAATCAGCATGTCAAAGAGATACCTACATGCCAGTGTTTAATGCAGCATCACTCACGGTAGCCAAAATAGGGAATCAGCCTAAATGTCCAGCAACAGAAGAGCGGATAAAGAAAATACGGTGTAAATACACAATGAAATACTATTCAGCCTCTGAAAAAAAGGAAATCTTGTGTGTTGCAACAATATGGGTGAGCCTAGAGGACATAATATAATGTTAAGTGAAATAAGCCACGAGAGAAAAGTCTCAGGACAAGCAGGAGGGAGAGTGCCCCGAGCCAGTTCAGGAAGCCCCACCCTTCTCTTGTTTTTGGAGAAAGAAAGCAACAATAAGGGTTTTTAGGGAGAAAGAGTCCACTGGGAATTTTTAGGAAAGTTTGCTATTTACTCTTCAAGGATTTTTGTCGTTTGATTTGCAATGAGTCACAGGACTAAGAAATGGGAAGATGTTGGTTAAAGAGTACCAAGTTTTAGACCACAGGAATAAATTCTGGAGAGCTATTATACAACATGGGGCTATAGTTAATAAATGTTAATAATAGCAATGTATACTTGAAAATTGCCGGCCAGGTGCAGTGGCTCATGCCTATAATCAAAGCACTTTGGGAAGCCAGGGTCAGTGGATCACTTGAGGTCAGGAGTTCGAGACCAGCCTGGCTAACATGGTGAAACCCCGTATCCAGTAAAAATAGAAAAATTAGCCAGGAATGGTGCTGGGCGCCTGTAGTTCCAGCTGCTTGAGAGTCGGAGACAGAAGAATTGCTGGAACCTGGGAGACAGAGGTTGCAATGAGCCAAGATCGTGCCACTGCCCTTCAGCCTGGGCAACAGAGGAGATTCTGTCTCAAAGGAAAAGGTGGGGGGCGATAAAAGATTCGATCTTAAATGCTCTCACCACAGAAAGAAGCATGATAAGTATGTGAGGAGACGGATATGTTAGTTTGATTTAATCACAAAACATTGAATGTTACACCATAAATATATACAATTTCACTTGTCTATACCTTAATAAATCTGGAAAAAATTAAAATTTAAAAAAGAACACTTCACAATTATAATATTCTCTTAGATATGCTTTCCTGACATCATTTCCTTGGTATGTTATGGATTCATGTATAATATATGAACATTACAACAAGATAATGCAATCTTTGCCTTCTGATCTTTGTGCTGTTCTTATCAATAATTTTATTTCCACATATATTAGACATGGTTACTATGCTTTAATCAGTCAAATATATTTTAATAAAAGTTTAAGATGAGAAATAAAAACTGAAATAAAATAGAAGGCATGGAAAGTCTTGGAATAATTGTCTTCAGTATGCGTCACAGGTGATTTGTTGCCGTTAGATTTCATCAAAGTGCATTGATTGGCTTTATTCGGAGAAGGCGGTGGCAATCTTGGAGCCCAAGCAGCGTAGATAATACGCGTGTATTTAGCACTAGGGGGCGATATAGCATCGCTTTCAGCCCTTCACTGTCCGCGCACACGCAAAATAGATGAATTCCCGCTAAGGAAAATCATTCCCAACTTTTCTTCTGCATCAGAAGTCATTGACCCTTACGTCACTTAGCAAAGCACTCCAGGCAGCAGGCCTCGAAGGTTCGTTCTTTATTTATCGATTTTGTTTGCTGGTGTTTTCACTTAATCCTTGGTTTGATTTCACTGAGCTCTGTTGGTTTTGTTTTTTTTTTTTTTTTCCTTAAATGGTCAATCTTGCTAGAATTCTAAACAAAGAAAATTAACCTCCGTCGCTTGTAATAATCTACCATGGATCTAGTGCTTGTGTGGATTCTAGCACAGGGACTGGCTCTGGGGGGCTGCTCAATTCTGTTGGAAGAAAGCACTAAAGCTAACTCGGAAGGCCTGGCCGAGTCCGGGGAAGCAATTCCAGGCCCTGACCCCAGGCTGGGCCCCTGTTTCTCGGTGACAAAGGAGGCCAGCTGAGAGTTGCACAACCTGGCTCGCAGGACGTTGAAGCACCCTCAGTTTCATATGCAAATGAGAGCCAGCTGGAGCCAGTCTGGCCAAAAAAGGATTTCAGGGTTTCCGGGAAGGTCCGGCTCCTTGGAGGGTTCTGAAGCCGCCAGCTGATTTCACATTCCATCTAGAGCATTCACATTCGCATTCCATCTAGAGCATTCATTGCAGATTTTTTTAAAATGCCTAATACAATACGATGCCTACATGCATCAAGAGGGCTCTGGGGAACTTTAATTTGCATTAGGTTTTTTGGTTTTGCTCAGTCACGGCATGTTCTACAAGTTATTTGTACCAACTTCCACAGGGTAAGTCCCAACAGCACTCAGGGCAAGGCCTTCCTGTAGGTATTCAGGCCCTTGGGAGGAGGGCAGTTGGCCCTAGAATTTACCAAAGGGGCAGAACTCAAGCCCTCTGTATTCTGACGGTGATGTTTGTGGTTCTCCTGAGAGGAGGAAGAGATGACACAGGTGCTCCCCAGGTGCCTCTTGCCTCCTGGAAGGGCCGCCGGAAGAGCAGAAACCGCTGAGCTCTGAATGCTGTAAGCTCAGGAGCGCAAGGAAGGCAGGGGCTGGGTCCTCCCTCCGAGATTCGCCGTAATGAGCACAGAGCTCAGCCCGCATCAGGTCAGCATCCTCTGTCAGACGGTGCTGGACCGGCGTCCTCCCTACCAGGGCCACCACTTGGGACAGTGGACGTGCGGCTCAGAGAAGGAGGTGGGAGCTGAGATCTCGCCCAGGTTTCACGTGCCACAACCGTGCGTCCACGGGGCTGTGCGTGCCCAGGAGGCCATTCCTCCCGAACTTGTAGAAAGTCTCTGGGGGCTTAGAGGTGGCACTGACAATGACACGGTGTGGCGAGGAGGAGCCGTGGCAACGGCAAGACCCCTACCACCCCCACCTTATTGGCTATAAGCCTCAGGTTTTTAAACAGTTGGGGGAAATGGGTAGCCCTAAGAAGATGTTGACCTTACTGCTTGTCAAGAATGACCTCGGGGCTGGATGTGGTGGTGTGGCCTGTCATCCCAGCCACTTGTGACGCTAAGGCAGGAGGACTGCCTGAGCCCCGGCATTTGAGGCCAACCTGGGCAACACAGACAGACCTTGCCTCTAAAAAAAATGTTTTAATAATGATCTTGGGTTAGTTTTTGTTATTTTATGTTGTTTTAATTTTTTTATTTTTTTTTGGAGACAAGCGTCTCACTTTTTCACCCAGGCTGCAGTGCAGTGGTGCCATCTCAGCTCACTGCAACCTCCGCCTCCTGGGTTCAAGCGACTCTCCTGCCTCAGCCTCCCAAGTAGCTGGGATTACAGGTGCATGCCACCACACCTAGCTAATTTTTTTTTAGTTTTTAGTGGAGATGAGATTTCATCATATTGGCCAGGCTGGTCTCAAACTCCTTTGCTCAAGTGATCCACCTGCCTCAGTCTCCCAACGTGCTGGGATTATAGGCGCATGCTACCACGCCCGGCTAATTTTTTGTATTTTTAGTGGAGATGGGGTTGAACTCCTGACCTTGTAATCCACCCGCCTCGGCCTCCCAAAGTGCTGGGATTACGGTTGTGAGCCACCTTGCCCAGCCAGTTTTCATTTTTTAACACATGAAACCATGGTTAAAAAAAAACTGGGTGAAACCATGTGTGCGCTCCAAGTTTGTAAAAGAACACATCAGGAGCACTCAGAGTATACTCAGATGGCAAAGAAGTTGCCACAATTCCTTTTTTTCATGCCAAACTGAGGCTTAGAAAGATTAAGTGACTGTTGCACAGATAATAAATGAAAGAGATGTGAGTACCCAGTTTCTCTCCCCAATACTTTAATTGATTTAGAAGCAATCATCCTGCTTTAATAATTAATTCATATTCCTGCATGGACGAGCTATGGTATGTTATAACCAATTCTACCATAAAATACATCATTAAAGCATTTTTTGCAAACTAATTCTCAGTTTGACTAGCTGAGACCTTGGGTTAATTCCTCGAACCAAACCCTCTCATTTCTACATCTGCATGGTGAGGGGATGGACAGGTGATTTCTAACGGCCCTTTCAACTGCAGAATTCTTATAATCTGAGCAAAAATAAGCATTGAGTATACAACAGAAATTAAAATAGCTTTACAACAACCCTACCGGGGATGATTGTCTAGATTGTGCAGATAAGAAAACTGGGGCTTGGAGAGATGAAGCCTCTTGACAGGATCACTCAGCTGGTCAGTAGAGAGGCAGGATCATGAGCGGGTGGCTGCAAAGGCCACACTTCGAAGACACCCCACCCGGCCTACATCGGACAAAATCCTCTTCCCTGGGTTTCCCCGCGGACGTTACACACTATGATTCCGTCCGACATACTTTGGAAGAACTCACCATCAATAGGAATGTGTTTGAACATGGTCACTCAAGGAATGGGGGGTGTGGTGGGGAATTGAGAGTGTAGATGACGTGGACAGTGAGAGGCCTTATTTGACAAGCAGGCCTGGAGGGAAGGGGGGCTGCCATGGAATGAGGGGATTCAGGCCCCAGGAAGATTCCGAAAGGCAGCTCAGAGCAGAGGCTGGAAACCAGTGGCCTGCAGGCCATATGTGGCCACAGCTGTGTTTTTGGTGAGCAAAGCACATTTTTAAATTTAATGAGTTGCCAACATTTTTAAATTTTTTTTTTAATC